>NC_084755.1:9010075-9142575 GCF_033978785.1 Entelurus aequoreus
GGTTGCTTGGCGCTCTGTACTTCTCCCTACGTCCGTGTACCACTCCGTAAAAGCGGCGTTTTAAAAAGTAATACATTTTACTTTTTGAAACCGATACCGATAATTATGAAACCGATACCGATAATTTCCGATATTACTTTTTAAAGCATTTATCGGCCGATAATATCGGCTGTCCGATATTATCGGACATCCCTACTTATGACCATATCTTCAACCAGCTTTGGTATAGCCTGTAGAGGCCCGATGATCTGGAATGAGATTGATAGCTCTATAAAAGAATCATATTCTTTAAAAAAATTTAAAAAGCATTTTAAGCTAAATATATTGCTAAACTCAATTTATTGCGACGCTATGCTCAGTACATTTAGCACACCCCTTATGGTTGAGGACTTCACGTTAGTCGCATCATTTTGGTCTTGACCTCTGTATGCATGATGAGATTATCACAGATCTTCAAGATGCAACCTTTGAATCACATTTGAATAATAGGATATCGATAAGGGTGTAACGGTACACAAAAATTTCGGTTCGGTACGTACCTCGGTTTAGAGGTCACGGTTCGGTTCATTTTCGGTACAGTAAGAAAACAACAAAATATACATTTTTTGGTTATTTATTTACCAAATTTGTAAACAATGGCTTTATCCTTTTAACATTGGGAACACTATAATAATTCTGCCCAAAAATAGAAATAGCTCTGTGTGTGATGGATGTGAGCCACCACTAGGCTGATCAGTGCAACAGCAGGCAGTCATGAATGCTAAGGATAATAATAACATACATATACACCAGGCCTGGGCAATTATTTTACTCGGGGGGCCAGATTTAGATAAAAAAAAGTGTGTCTGGGGGTCGGTATATCTATTTTTAGGAACACTAATACAAAACCTCACAATAATGATTGAAAGCTAAAAACGTTATGACAGACCGCTTTAACAAACGGAATTAGAATTTTTTTTACTGAATGAGACACCCAGAATGCACATGAAAATAAAGAATGTGGGATTTACAATATTAACTATGAATGATAAAACACGGAATATTGACAACATATTTTACAATCAACCGAAACGCAAACAAAATGCAACAAACATAGTGAAAAAACCCCCACCTACAATCTGAGATATCTCATAGTGACCATAGTAAGTAATTAGATGACCATAGTAACTAATTAGATGACCATAGTAACTAGTACATGATGCAGATTCCAAGCATTGAAAGACTTAGTATTAGGGATGTCCGATAATGGCTTTTTGCCGATATTGTCCAACTCTTTAATTACCGATACCGATATCAACCGATACCGATATCAACCGATATATACAGTCGTGGAATTAACACATTATTATGCCTAATTTGGACAACCAGGTATGGTGAAGATAAGGTACTTTTTAAAAAAACGAATAAAATAAAATAAGATAAATAAAATAAAAACATTTTCTTGAATAAAAAAGAAAGTAAAACAATATAAACACAGTTACATAAAACTAGTAATTAATGAACATTTGTAAAATTAACTGTTAAAGGTTAGTACTATTAGTGGACCAGCAGCACGCACAATCATGTGTGCTTACGGACTGTATCCCTTGCAAACTGTATTGATATATATTGATATATAATGTAGGAACCAGAATATTAATAACAGAAAGAAACAACCCTTTTGTGTGAATGGGGGAGGGAGGTTTTTTGGGTTGGTGCACTAATTGTAAGTGTATCTTGTGTTTTTTATGTGGATTTAATAAAAAAACAAAAAATAAAAACCTGATACTGATAATAAAAAAACCGATACCGATAATTTCCGATATTACATTTGAACGCATTTATCGGCCGATAATATCGGCAGACCGATATTATCGGACATCTCTACTTAGTATAGTTGAAGACTTCCGGTCATTAGAAAACATGACTGCACATCATAATGGCAGCTACACTTTCCATCTTAAACATCTAAAGCAATTATTTGGGAATGTCCGGCGGGCCAGATTGAAAAGCCTTAATTTGCCCAGATCTGATATACACACAGGGTCCATTGCCAGGGTTAATGTGGTCAACATATATAAAATAAAAATTAAATAAGATAAGGCTCAGAATGGTTTCTTAACAAAACCTTTCTACATATAAAGTGCTTTTTTTTTTTAATTGATTGATTGAAACTTTTATTAGTAGATTGCACAGTACAGTACATATTCCGTACAATTGACCACTAAATGGTAACACCCCAATAAGTTTTTCAACTTGTTTAAGTCGGGCTCCACGTTAATCAACATTAAACTGCCTCAAGTTGTTGCTCAGATTAAATAAAATGACACAACTTTTCTTCTACATATAAAAAGTGCAACATTAAACAGTTTCAAGTCAACTCAGCCTCAGAATAACTTTCCTTCCCCCCCGCCCCCCAGCCTTTAACCCTGGTGACTTTCACTCAATCTTCATGTTTTTTGCCAGAAAAATCAGTTTATTCACATTGTCTGCAGAAAAAAATCTAGTTTTTAATGCAATATGGTCTTAAATCTGCTGCTATAAAAACATTTGTTATTGCTTTAGCCCTGCCTGACTCGCCGAGGAGAGGCTGCTTGAATGCAGTGTTTGCACCACGCTCGTCTTTTTCTTCGTTGAAGCTATGTTCAACCGAAACGGTTCAACACAAATACACGTACCGTTACACCCTTAGATATTGAGACTGATTTGGTGGATTTAAAGATTCCTTTTGTTTTTATAAATAAAATTTTAAATGGGTATTTGGCGGGTAGATTTTGAAATGTATTGTATTGTATTTTGTATATTATATGAGGATTTTTTATTTCAACTGTGCGTCCCTGTCCATAAATTGTGTGCTTCTGGGGATGACCTATTTGCAGACATACTCTGATACTAACAAAAGAAACAATATTCCATCCATCCATTTTCTACCGCTTGTCCTTTTTGGGGTCGCGGGGGGTGCTGGAGCCTATCTCAGCTGCATTCGGGCGGAAGGCTGGGTACACCCTGGACAAGTCGCCACCTCATCACAGGGCCAACACAGATAGACAGACAACATTCACACTCACATTCACACACTATATATGTCAGGTTCAAACACTGATGACATCTATTAAACAAGACAAGAAGCAAAGAATCAAACAGAGACAGAATTAAATTTGGACTCAATTGAGGGGAGACGGCGTCGACCTGTAACCTCTTACAGCAGGGGTCACCAACGCGGAGCCCGCGGGCACCAGGTAGCCCGTAAGGACCAGATAAGTAGCCCGCCGGCCTGTTCTAAAAATAGCTCAAATAGCAGCACTTACCAGTGAGCTGCATCTACTTTTTAAATTGTATTTATTTACTAGCAAGCTGGTCTCGCTTTGCCCGACATTTTTAATTCTAAGAGAGACAAAACTCAAATAGAATTTGAAAATCCAAGAAAATATTTTAAAGACTTGGTCTTCACTTGTTTAAATAAATTCATTCATTTTTTTACTTTGCTTCTTATAACTTTCAGAAAGACAATTTTAGAGAAAAAATACAACCTTAAAAATGATTTTAGGATTTTTAAACACATATACCTTTTTACCTTTTAAATTCCTTCCTTTTCTTTCCTGACAATTTAAATCAATGTTTAAGTAAAAAAAAAATTTTTATTGGAAAGAATAATAAATAGATTTTAATTTAATTCTTCATTTTAGCTTCTATTTTTCCGACGAAGAATATTTGTGAAATATTTATTCAAACTTATTATGATTAAAATTCAAAAAAATTATTCTGGCAAATCCAGAAAATCTGTAGAATCAAATTTAAATCTTATTTCAAAGTCTTTTGAATTTTTTTTTTAATTTTTGTTCTGGAAAATCCAGAAAAAATAGTAATTTGTCTTTGTTAGAAATATAGCTTGGTCCAATTTGCTATATACTCTAACAAAGTGTAGATTGGATTTTAACCTATTTAAAACTTGTCATCAAAATTCTAAAATTAATCTTGATCAGGAAAAATGACTAATGATGTTCCATAAATTATTTTTTAAAGTTTTTCTCTTCTTTTTTTCGGTTGAATTTTGAATTTTAAAGAGTCGAAATTGAAGACAAACTACGTTTCAAAATTTAATTGTCATTTTTTTCGTGTTTTCTCCTCTTTTAAACCGTTCAATTAAGTGTAAATATCATTAATTATTAATAATAACATAGAGTTAAAGGTAAATTGAGCAAATTGGCTATTTCTGGCAATTTATTTAAGTGTGTATCAAACTGGTAGCCCTTCGCATTAATCAGTACCCAAGAAGTAGCTCTTGGTTTCAAAAAGGTTGGTGACCCCTGTCTTACAGTGTCTTAGCACGCTCTGGCGAAATATTGTACGCCACCTCTTTTTGTTTGGACTTTCCCTGTTTACATAACAACATCTGTTTCTAAAGGAATGGGGGGGTATGTAAACAGTCATTGTTTTCGGTCACATTAACACAAAAGAAAAAGATGCCTCTGGGGTTGGGCTAGTCCTGGATTCAGCTTGAGCAGGTCTTCGATGACAATAGATAACCCCCTCCCGTCTTCTCCCATCGTACACAATGGAATTTTCCAAGCCTTTGCTTGGTGCAACAAAGGCAGCCTCTTGTCTGTTCATTGGGAACTCAGAACGGAACGTTTTTTGATAATTTACATACAATTTTTCTGACAATATACAAAACGACGTTTGTCTGTAAATAAATAAAAAATTATAATAAAAATAACGCCTGCACTGCAAAAACTGAAATCTAAGTAAGATTAAACATCTCAAATAAGGGTGATATTTGCTTATTTTCTGTATGATAAGATAATTCTTCTCACTAAGCAGCTTGTTGTTGAGATTTGATGACTAATATTGAGTAAAACATGCTTGAAACTAGAATATCAACTAATGCAAAGCTATGTCATCAACACTCACAAGTATAAAACTACTTTTTTAAAGTAATAATTTCTTATTTCAAGCATGAAAAAAAAATTCATGATGCCGAGCGCATATCATTATGTCAAGATAATGGCACTAGCATTTACTTAATTTAAGAATATTTTTCAACATATTGAGCAAAAAGGTATTTTTTTTCTACCAAGAAAAGTGCACTTGGTATTAGTGAGAATATACTTATTTTAAGGTATTTTTGGGTTCATTTAGGTTAGCTAATTTTACTTGTTTTGGAAAGTCTTGACAAGCCCAATTTTCTTGTTCTATTGGCAGATAATTTTGCTTAGTTTAAATAAAATACCCCTAATTTTTGTATTTTTTTTCTCTTGTTTTTGAACACTGACTTTTTGCAGTGTGCAAACAACTGCATCTGGGCCTATTAAAAGATGAACTTTCTGTAATAAAACATAAATACATTCATTTGCACAATCGAGCCATAATGCTGATAAAAGTAGCAACATTGCACACTAACCTTGCTTTCCATTCTACTTTCAGAGTTCGCGGTCCTTGTTAAGGCATGAGTTCCCCGCTGACCGAGATCCTCTCGATTCCACGGAATTGCGGCACAAAAACAACAACAAAAAAACAACCTTTGCAGGATTCAGAGCAATCATCAGCTGAAAGAATATTTTTTATACCTTATTTATGAGTTGCCTGCGGACTATTTCTCAACATTAAGCACATCTTTTCAACCTGTTGCTATTCTCACGTGTGTTTGATGTTCTGAATCTTGTGCAAGTTGTACACCCATCTGCACTTTTTTTTTTTTTAAATTGAGGCAGAGTGAAAAACCAGGAATAAATACTCTTTTGGTGTAAAAGTCAAACCCTTTTTGGACACTTCTTTGTGTTTGCATCAGTGACGTGCGGTGAGGTTTATGGCTGGTGAGGCACTGACTTCATCACAGTCAGATTTACAAACATATGAACCCTAAAGAGTATCTTATTCACCATTTGATTAGCAGCAGTTAACGGGTTATGTTTAAAAGCTCATACCAGCATTCTTTACACATACAAACTGTAGCACACAAAAAAGCACATTTAATAAAAAAAAACATTATTATGGTCTTACATTTACTTATAAATGAAGTCCATGCGCCGCTCCTTCTGAATAAAAGCACCGATAACTTGTTTATAGAAGGCTTCCTTATCTTTCTTCAGTTTTAAAAGTCTCTCTGTCTCGATGGAGATCTTCCTTTAATTATCACCTCCTGCTTGGATTGAAAGTCCAGTTTAGAAAACTGTTTTATTTTAGATATGTAATCCTCCATGTTAAAAGTCCAGGCGAGAGGAAAAAAATAAACGATCGCTGCCGCTGCACTTGACTTGCTAACTGTTGCTGCTTGTTGTCACTTATTCTGCAGCCGAGTAGTCGCAAGAATGATCCCTGGGATCACTAGCGCCCTCTACCACCATGAGGCGGGAGAACTGCGAGCCTCACCCAGTGTGTCTTCGCAGCCGTTTCATGATTGCTCAGCACAAGAAATACGTTACACACATACAGTTGTTGACAAAATACACTGTACATTGTATACCTCAGCTAACTAAACTATGGAAATTTACAATATAATTCATACAGCAATACGGTCTCACTGCCCAGCAGGCCAGCAGTTAGCCGAGTCACTGCGCAATCCATGGTGAGGCTCAAGTGGATGCTGACTCACCGCAAGTCTCTTCTCAGCATTTGAACGGCAAATGTGAAAATTCAGGGATTTTGAATAAAAATAATCTAAAACTGGTGAAGTTAAATGGAAAATAACTTTATAGTATAATCACTGGATACATATAACAATTTAATTAATTTTTTTCCCTTTCCATGATGGCACGTGAGGCACCGCCTCACCTGCCTCCCCTGACTGCACGTCAGTGGTTTGCATGTACACACACACACACACACACACACACACACACACACACACACACACACACACACACACACACACACACACACACACACACACACACACACACACACACACACACACACACACACACACACACACACACACACACACACACACACACACACACACACACATTCACTGCATGACTAGAAGTGATGTCACTGCAATGGCAATGGGAATTTGCCAAGGTTTTTTTTTTCCCCCTTCTAACGGCTTTGGATGGCTCACATGGCTTGAAGCCAGGAATTGGCAGACACAAGTGGGCTCGGCTCCAAGACCCGCGGGACCCCGGGAGACTTGCGACGGCAAGAAAACGCTTACCGCATAGTCCAATGAGCGGGCGAGTGGTCTCTCTCTGCAGTTAAAAGTTGACCCTGTTGGTGTTCCCTGACATCATTTCCAGTTTTACTTCAATTTAAACCTCTTTGGTGAACAAAGGGTCACAGGTAAGCAGGAAAAAAAAATGTCGACCACTCATCAGTCAAGCTCAAGCCCTATCAAATTCAAACTCTTTTAGGGGGCCGGGGGGGCTTGTTAGCATTAGAAGTGACAGCTGACAACTTGACTCCCCATCATTCGACACTGCTGCCACCTATGGGTTTGTAGTATACTGCAATGTAAAGCTGGGATGACCCGGAATGATTTTTTTCATGTTCTTGCATAAATTCCGACATTATATGCAAACAATGTGACCCGAGTCAATCCAAAAGACTAACCATGTTGAATAAGGCTGTTTGTTAAAGTGCACCCACTTCCAATTCGCCCTCCAAGAGCGCCACTATTCTTAGCACAGAGAGGACTTCTTCAAACGCACCTTTTAAGCGTCTTCGTTTGTGAAACTTTAAAAATAGAGCGCTCCCTGGCCAGAGGGTTGGGGGGGGGGGGGGACAAATGTCGGAAAGCCACCAGCCACCAACCTCCATCATCTCAGCCGGTGTCAATTATCCAATTCCTGGGATTTCGACTGGGGCGAAACTATAAAAGGTCACCGGCGGCGCCCGGGCGACCACTGCAGTCGACTCCCCGACTCCTGTCCCCGCATCATCCGTAAGCCTCCTAAACAAAGCCCCCCGTCAGAGGTGAGTTTGATTCACGGAAGATGGAGAAAAGAGGAGAAATGTGTATTTGTTGTATTGAGCATATACCAGTGGTTCTCAAATGGGGGTACGCATACCCCTGGGGGTACTTGAAGGTATGCCAAGGGGTACGGGAGATTTTTTTTTAATATTCTAAAAATAGCAACAATTCAAAAATACTTTATAAATATAAATAAAAACCTATCTTTTTTTCCAAATACTTCAAGAAAGACCACAACAAATGAGCAATATTTTGCACTGTTATACAATTTAATAAATCAGAAACTGATGACATAGTGCTGTATTTTACTTCTTTATCTCTTTTTTTCAACCAAAAATGCTTTGCTCTGATTAGGGGGTACTTGAATTAAAAAAAAATTCACAGGGGGTATATCACTGAAAAAAGGTTGACAACCACTGGCATATACCGTAAAAGTCGGGGGGAAAGCATTGCTGTGCACTGCAAAAAGTCAGTGTTCAAAAACAAGAAAAAAAAAAACAAGAATTAGGGGTATTTTGTTTGAACTAAGCAAAATTATCTGCCAATAGAACAAGAAAATGTGGCTTGTCAAGACTTTCCAAAACAAGTACAATTAGCTAACCTAAATGAACCCAAAAATACCTTAAAATAAGTATATTCTCACTAATAACAAGTGCACTTTTCTTGGTAGGAAAAAAAAAGAGACCTTTTTGCTCAATATGTTGAAAAATATTCTTAAATGAAGTAAATGCTAGTGCCGTTATCTTGACATAATGATACACGCTCGGCATTACATTTCTTGAAACCAGCAAACTTATACTAAAAACTAGTTTATTGTTCTTAATGGAAAGGCAACAAGGCAACTGCTTGTTACTCTCGGGGTCTCCTAGGCAAATCATACGGTCTAAAAGTGCATTTTTCCATCGATAACATGACATCATCACGCCAAGTTTGTGCTCTTTCAGTCAATTAGTGTGCGAGGAATATATATATATGTATATATAAAACATTTTTAATTGTAATTTTGAAGAATTCATCTGAATGTGCATGAACTACTTCTGTTCAAAATTGTTAGAAATGTCACAAATTAAATGTTTAAATATTAACTGTCAGTTTACTGTACTGTGCCGACTGTACTACTATATGAGTACGTATTTTCTATTGTTTGATTGAAAACAGCAAAGTCCGTCCATTTTAATTGGGAGACAAAATTGTGTCGGTCATGATTTTTTTTTGTTCATGCTTGAAATAAGAAATGATTACTTTAAAAAAGCAGTTTTATACTTGTGAGTGTTGATGACACAGCTTTGCAACAGTTGATATTCTAGTTTCAAGCATGTTTTACTCAATATAGGTCATCAAATCTCAGCTACAAGCTGTAATATCTTACTGAGGTCATTTAGGACCAAAACACTCAAACATAAAATCTGCTTAGTGAGAAGAATGATCTTATCAGACAGAAAATAAGCAAATATCACCCTTATTTGAGATATTTCATCTTACTTAGATTTCAGTTTTTGCAGTGTGCTGGAAGGATCAGCGTCAGCTGCTTGAAGAAGACTTGGAGCTCTTGTCACCTATAAAGTTACATGCTCACAAGGGACCTTTGACTAAAATAGCTTTTAACTCGCCGTTTTTTGGGAGTTCTTCTAATCAGGGATGGCTAAAAATGCAAGATACGGTAGTAAAAAAAAGCTTATTTTTCAATCCAGCAGATCAAAAATGGCCTTCTCAAGTTTACTCCACGATGCTGAGGTCACTGCAGCCCTGGACGCATGCAAAGGTGACGCTCATCACAATTAAAAAATTGCTCCTCACCCCCAAACGTGTCGCTGTAACGTTGGCGTCTTTTTGAATGAAGCTGCCGGATCGTTCGACCACAAGAAATTCTTCAGCGCCTGCGGCCTGGCCCACAAGTCCATCGACGACTTGAAGAAGGCTTTCGCCATCATCGATCAGGACCACAGCGGTTACATTGAGGAGGAGGAGCTCAAGTAAGAACACGCAGCAGCATGCAGCCTGCAGGAGAAAAAAAAAACACTGTTTAGTGATATATTATCTTTCAAACAGCTAATAAAGTACATACAGAATTTTTGTTATATTTAATATATTGCCCATAGCTCTTAAAAAGCATTTTATGTTAAAGCAGCATGTTTTTTTTGGGCATATTTATGACCCTTGGTCATTATTTCATTGCCCAATATGGTGAGATGAAGTACATTTGTATATATTTTTTAATTAAATAAAAGAGAATTATCAATACAGAAAAAATAATAAGAAGCAAACATAATGAATAATAAAAATATATAAATGAAAATAAAGAAAAATAATAAAAATGATTAATAAACATGTTTAATAATTATCTATAAAAAGATAATAGTCTTGAGGTAAATAATTAAGTATAACTAGCTTTATAGATTATTAAATAATATTAAATAACACATTAAAATGAATTAAATCAAAACTGTTAATTTTGATGAGGATGTTGAGTAACTATATATATATATATATATATTTTGATGAGGATGTTGAGTAACTATATATATATATATATATATATATATATATATATATATATATATATATATATATATATATATATATATATATATATATATATATAAAATAAATATAAGTGTATACAACAGTACAAAAATATTAATAAACATGTTTAATAATTATCCATAAAAATATAATAGTATGGAGGTAAATAATTAAGCATAACTATTATTAGTTTTATAGATTATTAAATAATATCAAAGAACACATTCAAATAAATTAAATCAAAACTGTTACATTTGATGAGGATGTTGAGTAAATATATATATATATATATATATATATATATATATATATATATATATATATATATATATATATATATATATATATATATATATATATATATATATATATAATAAATATAGAAGTGTAAAAGTGTATACAATAATAAAAAAATATTAACAAACATGTTTAATAATTATCTATAAAAAGGTAATAGTCTTAAGGTAAATAATTAAGTATAACTAGTATTAGTTTTATAGATTATTAAATAATATTAAAGAACACATTAAAATGAATTAAATCAAAACTGTTACTTTTGATGAGGATGTTGACTAAATATATATATATATATATATATATATATATATATATATATATATATATATATATATATATATATATATATATATATATATATAATAAATATAAGTGTATACAGTAATAAAAAAATATTAATAAACATGTTTAATAATTATCTATAAAAAGATAATAGTCTTGAGGTAAATCATTAAGTATAACTAGTATTAGTTTGATATATTATTAAATAATATTAAATAACACATTAAAATTAATTAAATCAGAACTGTTACTTTTGATGAGGATGTTGAGTAAAAAAAATAAAATATATATATATATATATATATATATATATATATATATATATATATATATATATATATATATATATATATATATATATATATATATAATACATATAAGTGTATAAATAAAATAAACAAATAAATCTAACAAAATGTATCTATGTAAAAAAGTAAAATTTTATCAAATATTTAATATAATAATAATAACAATAATAGTAATTTAGTTTTCATATCGTTAACTTGTTTGTAGTTAAAATTATAACATTTAATGCGAAAGTTAAATAAATAATAGCAACACAATAAATGAAAGAAAATACAAATACTAAACATTAGGTTTAATTAAAAGACAAATTGTACAGTGATTTTAATGAAAGCATGTATTAAAGCTGAATGGTTGAGTAAATCAGATAAAATACAATTCAATTAAATCAAGATTATTACAATTAATACATTCAAAAATATACTTAAGGGATGACAACATAATAATAAAAAAAAGGGTTAGGGTTAGGGTTTGAATTTGAAGGCGAGGTTGAGGTCAAAAAGTTAATTGGCCGGTGTGTATCCACAGGCTGTTCCTGCAGAACTTCAAGTCAGGTGCACGCACCCTGAACGACGCCGAGACCAAGGTTTTCCTCAAGGCCGGCGACACCGACGGAGATGGCAAGATTGGCGTTGATGGTACGAGCGGCTTAAGCATTCTTGGAAAGGTGCAGAAAACACATGCAAACACTTGCAATAAGACGTCTCTATGTCCTATCTACAGAGTTCACCACCTTGGTCAAGCATTAAACCGGGGCAACAGACTAACAAGACCTGCTCTGATGGAACAACAACACCCACGTCGAACCTCCCCCCCTTTTCATCTGAACAGAAATCATTTTTATACATTTGCCGAAGAGACATTTCCTCCTACGCAACACGCTGTCCAGAAAAAGTAAAGAAAGAAATGGTGATTGTGACTGTTCATGTCTTGAATATTCATTTTTGCTTTCTGTCAAATCTATGCACTTTCCAGGAACATAACGGTGGAAAAGAATAAATATTCTTTTGGCTGCGGTCTTATTGGAGGTTTACCACGTGTCTTTTCAAGTATGTGAACATCTGAAAAGCGCTTAATAAAAGGTGTGGACAGGAAATGTGCTGATATCATCATGTCTACCATAAAGGGAAACGCTGCCTCACCCAAGTATGAGCCACTAGATGGTGGTGTCCCTTAAACTGGAAGTGACAAAAGTCATCTGAAGATAAAACCACAAGTATTCTGACACTTGATTCCACAACTTGAAACATACCAGACAGTTAAGTCATAAGACAAGAAGTCCTAGCCTATATATAGCAACTACATTCAGTTGACATACACTTGTAAAGAACATAATGTCATGGCTGTCTTGAGTTTCCAGTCATTTCTACAACTCTTATTTTGTTGTGATAGAGTGATTGGAGCACATACTTGTTGGTCGCAAAAAACATTCATGAAGTTTGCTTCTTTTATGAATTTATTATGGGTCTACTGAAAATGTGAGCAAATGTGCTGTGTCAAAAGTATACATACAGCAATGTTAATATTTGCTTACATGTCCCTTGGTAAGTTTCACTGCAATAAGGCACTTTTGGTAGCCATCCACAAGCTTCTGCTTGAATTTTTGACCACTCCTCTTGACAAAATTGGTGCATGTGTTGGTTTTCTGACATGGACTTGTTTCTTCAGCATTGTCCACACGTTTAAAGGCCTACTGAAATGATTTTTTTTTTATTTAAACGGGAATAGCAGATCCATTCTATGTGTCATACTTGATCATTTCGCGATATTGCCATATTTTTGCTGAAAGGATTTAGTAGAGAAAATCGACGATAAAGTTCGCAACTTTTGCTCGCTGATAAAAAAAAGCCTTGCCTGTACCGGAAGTAGCGTGACGTCACAGGAGCTAGTATTCCTCACAATTCCCCGTTGTTTACAATGGAGCGAGAGATTCGGAGCGACAAAGCGACGATTACCCCATTAATTTGAGCGAGGATGAAAGATTCGTAGATGAGGAACGTTACAGTGAAGCACTAGAGAGGCAGTGATGGACGTATCTTTTTTCGTTCTGACCGTAACTTAGGTACAAGCTGGCTCATTGGATTCCACACTCTCTCCTTTTTCTATTGTGGATCACGGATTTGTATTTTAAACCACCTCGGATACTATATCCTCTTGAAAATGAGAGTCGAGCACGCGAAATGGACATTTAAAGTGACTTTTATCTCCACGACAATACATCGGTGACACACTTAGCTACTGAGCTAACGTGATAGCATCGTTCTCAAATGAAGATAGAAATAAAAGAAATAAACCCCTGACTGGAAGGATAGACAGAAGATCAACAATACTATTAAACCATGTACATGTAACTACACGGTTAAAAATTCTCAGCCTGGTAAGGCTTAACAATGCTGTTGCTAACGACGCTAAGGCTAATTTAGCAACTTAGCAACCGGACCTCACAGAACTATGCTAAAAACATTAGCGCTCCACCTACGCCAGCCAGCCCTCATCTTCCCATCAACAGCCGTGCTCACCTGCGTTCCAGCGATCGACGGCGCGACGAAGGACTTCATCCGTGGGTTTGGCGGCAAGCATCGGCTAGGCGTAGTAAGTAGTCCTTGTTGTGTTGCTGTAAGTATTGTACTTAGCCGCTAATACACCGATCGATCCCACCTACAACGTTCTTCTTTGCAGCCTCCATTGTTCATTAAACAAATTGCAAAATATTCACCAACACAGATGTCCAGAATACTGTGGAATTTTGTCGAAGAAAACAAGAGGTTTCTGTATCGGGTTCGATGGGGTCCAACCACTTCCGTGGATTTTGTGACGTCACGCGCATAAATCATATCCAAAGGAGTTTTTCAACCGGAAGTGTGGCGGGAAATATAAAATTGCACTTTATAAGTTAACCCGGTCGTATTGGCATGTGTTGCAATGTTAAGATTTCATCATTGATATATAAACTATCAGACTGCGTGGTCGGTAGTAGTGGCTTTCAGTAGGCCTTTAAGTCAGGACTTTGGGAAGGCCATTCTAAAACCTTAATTCTAGCCTGATTTAGCCATTCCTTTACCACTTTTGACGTGTGTTTGGGGTCATTGTCCTGTTGGAACACCCAACTGCGCCCAAGACCCAACCTCCGGGCTGATGATTTTAGCTTGTCCTGAAGAATTTGGAGGTAATCCTCTTTTTTCATTGTCCCATTTACTCTCTGTAAAGCACCAGTTCCATTGGCAGCAAAACAGGCCCAGAGCATAATACTACCACCACCATGCTTGACGGTAGGAATGGTGTTCCTGGGATTAAAGGCCTCACCTTTTCTTCTCCAGACATATTGCTGGGTATTGTGGCCAAACAGCTCACTTTTTGTTTCATCTGACCAAAGAACTTTCCTCCAGAAGGTCTTATCTTTGTCCATGGGATGTGTGGAGGATGCATATATGTTTAAGAGTTCTTTCTTTTTACATAGCCATGTTTAGAGTAGATAGTACTTTTCCTTTGTATATTCTACAAGTCTCTCTTTGTCTTCAGATTGTCTGTTTAGTGTCTTAAACCATCAAGAATGTGAAACCAAACCCCCAAATCTTCCTTATCAGAATGTCAGATCAACTAGAGTAGCCTCACCTTTTCTCCTCCAAACATATTGCTGGGTGTTGTGGCCAAACAGCTCAATATTTGTTTCATCTGACATCACATGGACAAAGATAAGACCATCTGGAGGAAAGTTCTGTGGTCAGATGAAACAAAAATTGAGCTGTTTGGCCACAATAGCTTATGGATGTCCAATGAGCTTGTGGATGGCTACCAAATTGACTGATTGAAACTTTGCACAGTACAGTACATATTCCGTACAATTGACCACTAAATGGTAACACCCGAATAAGTTTTTCAACTTGTTTAAGTCGGGCTCCACGTTAATCAATTCATGGTACAAATATATACTATCATCATAATACAGTCGTCACACAAGTTAATCATCAGAGTATATACATTGAATTATTTGCATTATTTACAATCCGGGGGTTGGGATGATGAGGGTTTGGTTGGTATCAACACTTCAGTCATCAACAATTGCATCATCAGAGAAATGGGCATTGAAACAGTGTAGGTCTGACTTGGTAGGATATGTACAGCGAGCAGAGAACATAGTGAGTTCAGATAGCATAAGAACAAGTATATACATTAGAAATACATTTGATTATTTACATTTGGTTATTTACAATCCGGGGAGGTGGGATGTGGTGGGGGGAGGGTGTTAGTCAAGGGTTGAAGTTGCCTGGAGGTGTTGTTTTAGTGCAGGTTTGAAGGAGGATAGAGATGCACTTTCTTATTACAGTGAAACTTGCCAAGGGACATGTAAGCAAATATTAACATTGCTGTATGTATACTTTTGACCCAGCACATTTGCTCACATTTCCAGTAGACCCATAATAAGTTCATAAAAGAACCAAACTTCATGAATGTTTTTTTGCTCTGGGCCTGTTTTGCTGCCAATGGAACTGGTGCTTCACAGAGAGTAAATGGGACAATGAAAAAGGAGGATTACCTCCAAATTCTTCAGGACAAGCTAAAATCATCAGCCCGGAGGTTGGGTTGGTTGGGTCTTGGGCGCAGTTGGGTGTTCCAACAGGACAATGACCCCAAACACATGTCAAAAGTGGTAAAGGAATAGCTAAATCAGGCTAGAATTAAGGTTTTAGAATGGACCTTCCCAAAGTCCTGACTTAAATGTGTGGACAATGCTGAAGAAACAAGTCCATGTCAGAAAAACAAAAAAGTTTTAGCTGAACTGCACCAATTTTTTCAAGAGGAGTGGTTAAAAATTCAAGCAGATGCTTGAATTTTGAGTTTTTGTTATTTTTTGGACTCTTTTAGTTCCTGTTTGCGCTCCCTTGTTTGTTTTAGTTTCCATGACGACTTATGATTTTCACCTGTCTCTTGCGTTCGGGTCACACCTGTCTCTAATCAAGAGAGACTATTATTTAAGCCTGTCGTTGCCAGTTAGTCGGTCTGGCGACATTGTTCTTTTCATGCCGTAGTTCACGCTTGTATTCATGCGATTGTTTCATGCTCTTTTCATGCTTGTGTCATGCGATTACTTTGTTCGTGCTGCTCGTTCCATGTCTTTTTCCATAGTTCATAATATTTGTTTCAAGCCACAGTTTAGTGAGTTTTTCATGTCTTTAGTTTCATGTTTCATGTCCTAAGTTTTTTGCCTTAGCTTTCGCATGCGTTAGGCACGCTCGCCTCCGGGTTGTTTTCTGTTTTTTTGTACCCTTTTGAGTTTTGGTAATTAAAGGCCTACTGAAATGAATTTTTAAAAATTTAAACGGGGATAGCAGATCTATTCTATGTGTCATACTTGATCATTTCGCGATATTGCCATATTTTTGCTGAAAGGATTTAGTATAGAACAACGACGATAAAAATCGCAACTTTTGGTATCTGATAAAAAAAGGCTTGCACCTACCGGAAGTAGCGTGACGTAGTCAATTGAACATATACGCAAAGTTCCCTATTGTTTACAATGATGGCCGCCAGAAGTGAGAGAGATTCGGACCGAGAAAGCGACGATTTCCCCATTAATTTGAGCGATGATGAAGAAAGATTTGTGGATGAGTAAAGTGCAAGTGAAGGACTAGTGGGGAGTGGAAGTGATTCAGATAGGGAAGATGCTGTGAGAGCCGGGGGTGACCTGATATTCAGCTGGGAATGACTACAACAGTAAATAAACACAAGACATATATATACTCTATTAGCCACAACACAACCAGGCTTATATTTAATATGTCACAAATTAATCCAGCATAAAAACACCTAGGTGTTTGTTATGCTAGCTCCTAGCTACTAGCTCGAGCTACTTATAGCTCGAGCGGGTAATATGGACGGGATCCCGTATATATAACGAGCCAATACAATTCAAACACCTGCACAACACACACACTCACTCAGCCCAAAGAACCGTTCACCTAACCCAAGGTTCATAAAGCTTATATATTTAACCAAAGTTACGTACATGACACGCACGTACGGGCAAGCGATCAAATGTTTGGAAGCGCGCGGGTGGGACCTGATATTCAGCTGGGAATGACTACAACAGTAAATAAACACAAGACATATATATACTCTATTAGCCACAACACAACCAGGCTTATATTTAATATGCCACAAATTAATCCCGCATAACAAACACCTATGTGTTTGTTGTGCTAGCTCCTAGCTCCTAGCTACTAGCTACTAGCTCGAGCTAGTTATAGCAAGCGATCAAATGTTTGGAAGCGTACTCACGGTATCACGTCTGCGTCTGTTAACGAAGTCAAAGTCCTCCTGGTAAGAGTCTCTGTTGTCCGAGTTCTTCGATCTTGACTGCATCTTTCGGGAATGTAAACAATGAAACACCGGCTGTGTTGTGTTGCTGACTTCCCTCGCAAAATACTCCGCTTCGCACCGACTTTCTTCTTTGCTTGCTCAGCTTCTTTCTCCATAATGCAATGAACAAATTGCAACATATTCACCAACACAGATGTCCAGAATACATCCAGAATGAGATGAAAACAGCTATTTCGTATTGGCTTCAATGTGGAAGCCATACCTGTGTTCTACTGGCTACGTCACGCGCATACGTCATCCTCAGAGGCGTTTTCAACCGGAAGTTCCCCGGGAAATTTAAAATTGCACTTTACAAGTTAACCCGGCCGTATTGGCATGTGTTGCAATGTTAAGATTTCATCATTGATATATAAACTATCAGACTGCGTGGTCGCTAGTAGTGGCTTTCAGTAGGCCTTTAAATAAATATGTTCCTACCTGCTACCCTGGTCCGGAAAAGTCCGTTTGCATCCCGGGAGAACAATCCTCGCAGTAAGCTGCAAAAACCCCCTCGTCATGACATGCCAGAAGCTTGTGGATGGCTACCAAAAGTGCCTTATTGCAGTGAAACTTGCCAAGGGACATGTAAGCAAATATTAACATTGCTGTATGTATACTTTTGACCCAGCACATTTGCTCACATTTTCATAATAAATTCATAAAAGAAGCAAACTTCATGACTGTTTTTTGTGACCAACAAGTATGTGCTCCAATCACTCTATCACAAAAAAATAAGAGTTGTAGAAATGATTGGAAACTCAAGACAGCCATGACATTATGTTCTTTACAAGTGTATGTCAACTTTTGATCGCGACTGTATGTGTCCTTTTTTGACTCGATTCTATAATCAAATCAACCAAACAGGCATTTTAAAGACAAACATTATGCAATTATAGTGATTGTTCACCCGGAACTAGTTCCCTTAAAGTTAGCTCCACTTCAGTGCCTGCAGGACCTTGGACAGAAGCAATGACCTACATAAACCAAAAACGTGTATGAGGGGAATAAAGCGCATGGCAAGTAGAGAGCAGTGAGGACCTGCAGGCAGCATTAGCAAATGTAAATGAATAAATAAATGATCGGCGGTAACAGAATAGTCTGCAAAGGTATCAGCTTGGCACATGACATCATGCACCGGCTGTGGGTTAAGTCCAACTTGTCGATCCGATGTCCAAGCTCTTCTTTTTTCACACACACAGTCGGACGATTGAGTTTCTCTTTAGCGTCTGCAAAAAAATAAAAGCACTGAGATCTTGTTGAGGGGCCCCCGTTGTCAAGTCGGCATTCACTCCTCCCAATGCCTTTTCAAAACCACTGGAATCATATCCAGTTACTCTGGCCCGGGCAAGTTCTTATTGGGCTTTTCGCGTTCAATACAGAGAGTCAGTTGCAAAATGAATAAATATAAATAATGCTTGCAGGACTGTTTTGAACTTTTATTTTTCTAATTCGTCAATGGGGCAGTTATGACTCCGCCCTATTTAGTCTACTCAACACCTAACCCTAAGTGACCATTTTTTCCTTTTGGTCAAAATGTGAGCCATATCAGAATCAGAATCAGAATCAGGTTTATTTGGCCAAGTATACTTGCATATACACTACCGTTCAAAAGTTTGGGGTCACATTGAAATGTCATTATTTTCAATGAAGATAACTTTAAACTAGTCTTCACTTTAAAGAAAAACACTCTAAACCAGGGGTCACCAACCATTTTGAAACCAAGAGCTACTTCTTGGGTACTGATTAATGCGAAGGGCTACCAGTTTGATACACACTTAAATAAATTGCCAGAAATAGCCAATTTGCTCAATTTACCTTTAACTCTATGTTATTATTAATAATTAATGATATTTATATTTGTGGAAACACGGATCAGCTTAATGATTTCTCACAATAAATATATATAGAAACAGATAAATATCAATATGCAACACTTTATTTTTATATTTTCTCTAAGTGCACATTTTTCAAATTGAACATTTTCAAATGATGACTTCTAAGACAGTCTTGTGAAATCACAATATCCCATTTTAACTAGCTAGCCACTAACATTTTTTAACAAACCATGAATTACTTTGCACCATGTTTGTACAAATAATAACTCATGTAAAATACAAAAGTCAACTCTCACATTTGTAAATAAATCATGTCACACTTTGAACTGGACACCAAATCTGTTACCTGTTTCTTTGTCGGTTAGTGAAGACCAAGTTTTAAAATATTTTCTTGGATTTTCAAATTCTATTTGAGTTTTGTCTCTCTTAGAATTAAAAATGTCGAGCAAAGCGAGACCAGCTTGCTAGTAAATAAATACAATTAAAAAAAATAGAGGCAGCTCACTGGTAAGTGCTGCTATTTGAGCTATTTTTAGAACAGGCCAGCGGGCTACTCATCTGGTCCTTACGGGCTACCTGGTGCCCGCGGGCACCGCGTTGGTGACCCCTGCTCTAAACATTGCTAATGTGGTAAATGACTATTCTAGCTGCGAATGTCTGGTTTTTGGTGCAATATCTACATAGGTGTATAGAGGCCCATTTACAGCAACTATCACTCCAGTGTTCTAATGGTACAATGTGTTTGCTCATTGGCTCAGACGGCTAATTGATGATTAGAAAACCCTTGTGCAATCATGTTCACACATCTGAAAACAGTTTAGCTCGTTACAGAAGCTACAAAACGGACCTTCCTTTGAGCAGATTGAGTTTCTGGAGCATCACATTTGTGGGGTCAATTAAACGCTCAAAATGGCCAGAAAAAGAGAACTTTCATCTGAAACTCCACAGTCTATTCTTGTTCTTAGAAATGAAGGCTATTCCACAAAATTGTTTGGGTGACCCCAAACTTTTGAACGGTAGTGTAGTCGTGGTCAAAAGTTTACATACACTTGTAAAGAACATAATGTCATGGCTGTATTGAGTTTCCAATCATTTCTACAACTCTTATTTTTTTGTGATAGAGTGACTGGAGCACATACTTGTTGGTCACAAAAAACATTCATGAAGTTTGGTTCTTTTATGAATTTATTATGAAAATGTGAGCAAATGTGCTGGGTCAAAAGTATACATACAGCAATGTTAATATTTGCTTACATGTCCCTTGGCAAGTTTCACTGCAATAAGGCGCCATCCACAAGCTTCTGCTTGCATTTTTGACCACTCCTCTTGACAAAATTGGTGCAGTTCAGCTAAATGTGTTGGTTTTCTGACATGGACTTGTTTCTTCAGCATTGTCCATTTATGTGCTCAAACTGAAATATCACTGTTTGCTTTCTCCAAGATGAATATGAACATTCAACATATGCAAAACATAATTTGAGTTAATTAATTCACTTCACTAGCAAGGTTGAAATGTTAATGGAAGGATATGCCGATTGTCACGGCGGGGTTGCAGCTTACTGTTTGTTCTCCCGGGATGCAAACGGGCGACTCAGAACAGGACTTGCAGGTAGGAACATGATTTAATCTTGATAAATCATCCGACTTACAAAACAAATGCAAGTGCGGAAGCTAAGGCAAAAACTTAGCGCAGGAAACATGGAACTACGGACATCGAACACTCACGAAACTGTGGCATGAAATAAACAAGACTTACGTGGCAAGGCATGAGGCGAACAATGACGCCAGGCCGACTGACTGGCAAAGGCAGGCTTAAATAATGCCTCTGATTAGAGACAGGTGAGCGTCCCGAACACCAGAGACAGGTGAAAACAATAAGCAGCCATGGCAACCAAACCAAACTCAGGTGTCACAAACAGGAACTACAGGAGTCCAAAACTAACAGAAAATACAAAATCATGATCCGGACCACGGATCGTGACACCGATGTGGTCCAAGTTTCCCTATACAAAAGGAGCACTTTAGTGTTTTTTATAAATTTGCTGCAAAAATTTTTGTTTTCCAAGTTTTGAATTGAACCTGGGGGCCGGCATCAGGGCCGGCCCGTGGCATAGGCCGTATAGGCAAATGCTAAGGGCGCCGTCCATCAGGGGGCGCCACGCCAGTGCCACAAATGTTGGAAAAAAAAAAAAAAGTTAGTACTATTATTTCTAAATGCAAAAAATAATCCCACGTTAATTAAAATGCAAAGTAAAGCCAATTTAATAGAAATATTATTTGTTACAACATTACGCCACCCCCGCACGGTGCGCCCCCTCCCTTCCCGTATCATGACTATTTTTGGACGTCACCACAAATGTCAAAATGGCCAAAACTGTCAGGTGCCCAGGGAAGAAAAAATAGAAAAGAAGAGGAGGAGAAACGAGAACAAGACAGAGGTAGCAGGTATACGAGTAACGTTAGCCTACATGAAATTATTTGTCTGTTACAGAATGTGATAGTAACCTGGCTTTTTAGCATTAAGCTAATGTTACATGATTCGGCAATTACTAATCAATTAATAGCTAGTTCTGTTTTAACGTCGGGTTAATATTGTGGAGGGGGCTAAGTTGTTATGGAAAATAATAATGTAACGTTAAGTAATTACAGTACTCCCAACTTACATTCCTAAGGGACATTTGTATTAGATCTTTTAAGCAGGTGTTTTTTGTTTACATTGTTATTGCCTTCTGGTTAGCTAATGTTTGCTCTGCAGGTAATAGTCACTTTTCCACCCCTTTATATATTAGGTATAGTTGTAAGCCTAGTTGTTAAAGTGCACATCATTAATGTTAATTAAGCAATATCACATGAGAGGGAATGCTGTTTTTTAATTTGAGCACTGCTGTGATTCGGTTAAAGATAATCACAACAACATTCTCATATAATATGTTAATTTGCTTTCTTTAAGTAAAAAAAAGGTCAAAGACAAAGCTATTCGGTTTCTTGTGAGTATATACACTTCACTGCCGATGTGGGGGGGCGCCACCTAAAATCTTGCCTAGGGCGCCAGATTGGTTAGGGCCAGGCCTGGCCGGCATGTTGTCATTCCCGGGACGGATTTGGTCCTCCGTATATAGGAGCAAGTGTGGCATGTGTGGCATGAAAGAATGTTTAATGAATGAATAGATTTGTCCGTGCATAGATTTGGAACTGTTTGATACGTTTACAACTCATTAGACTGCAAGAGAAAGGACTGGAGTAAAAGGTGCATATTTTTTCCATACCACCCCACCCTGCAAATGTAACCGATCATTTTATAGTCAGCCCCACGGACCTTTAAGTCAGTGTTTTTCTACCTTTTTTGAGGCAAGGCACATTTTTGTCATAAAAAGAATCCGGAGGCACACCACCAGCAGAAAACTTTAAAAAATGTAACTCCACCAAGTCGTCGTGTCTTATTTTGAGTGTGTTGGTGTCTTCCTGTGTGTAGTGCTTTAGTTCTTGTCTTGCTTATTTTGGTGGCCCTTCCTGTTTTGCCGGTGTTTTCCTGTAGTGGCTTCATGTCTTCCTTTGAGCGCTATTCCGCGCACCTGCTTTGTGTTAGCAAGCAAGGCTATTTACGTTGTTGCTATCCTTCTTTGTGTGGCCATTGTTGATTGCCATGTCACGTACGGATGTACTTTGTATACACCGTAAGTTTTTGCTGTCGTCCAGCATTCTGTCTCAGTTTACTTTGTAGCCAGTTCAGTTTGACTTTTGTTTTGCATAGCCTTTTTCTTTCGTTCATTTTGGGTTTAAGCATTACATACCCTTTTTACCTGCACCCTGCCTCCCACTGTGGTCTGCATATCAGGATCACAACTAGGGATGTCCGATAATGGCTTTTTGCCGATATCCGATATTCCGATATTGTCCAACTCTTTAATTACCGATACCGATATCAACAGATACCGATATCAACCGATATATGCAGTCGTGGAATTAACACATTATTATGCCTAATTTGGACAACCAGGTATGGTGAAGATAAGGTACTTTTTAAAAAAATTAGTAAAATATGATAAATAAATTAAAAACATTTTCTTGAATAAAAAAGAAAGTAGAACAATATAAAAACAGTTACATAGAAACTATTAATGAATGAAAATTAGTCAAATTAACTGTTAAAGGTTAGTACTATTAGTGGACCAGCAGCACGCACAATCATGTGTGCTTACGGACTGTATCCCTTGCAGACTGTATTGATATATAATGTAGGAACCAAAATATTAATAACAGAAAGAAACAACCCTTTTGTGTGAATGAGTGTAAATGGGGGAGGGAGGTTTTTTGGGTTGGTGCACTAATTGTAAGTGTATCTTGTGTTTTTTATGTTGATTTAATAAAAAAAATTACAAAAAATAAAATAAAAAAAAACAGATACAGATAATAAAAAAACCGATACCGATAATTTCCGATATTACATTTTAACGCATATATCGGCCGATAATATCGGACATCTCTAATCACAACAAACCATCCTCTCTCACCCGACACATTCCGACTTTTACAAAGCAATGCTGCCACCTACTGACATGGAGTATTACGCGGTTACCCTGCCGAGTTTTAAGCAGCACAGACATTAAGCAACGGCACATTATTGGCAGATTCTAATTATTGATTTGCCAAAAATATTTTTGGGATAAATTAGGTGAAGTTGCATAATTTCCCACGGCACACCAGACAATATCTCACGGCACACTAGTGTGCCGCGGCACAGTGGTTGAAAAACTTTAAGCTTTAAGTAATGCTCAAAGTGGTGTAATGATGCCACTGGTGCAGACTTCACCTGCCGCATGCCAGCTGCTGCCAGCGTGTGAGCAAAGAGTGCTGCCTTTGGCTACTTTCCAGGAAGTGCCTGGTTGCAGACGGCATTTGACACATTTGGGTAATGCAGCATCCCAGCACACCTGCATATATTTCAACCTTATTTCAGTCAAATTACCTCCTGTGCTCAAAAGTAAGGACATAATGTCATGGCTGTCTTGAGTTTCCAATCATTTCTACAACTCTTATTTTTTTGTGATAGAGTGATTGGAGCACATACTTGTTGGTCACAAAAAACATTCATGAAGTTTGGTTCTTTTATGAATTTATTATGGGTCTACTGAAAATGTGAGCAAATGTGCTGGGTCAAAAGTATACATACAGCAATGTTAATATTTAGTTACATGTCCCTTGGCAAGTTTCACTGCAATAAGGCACTTTTGGTAGCCATCCACAAGCTTCTGCTTGAATTTCTGACCACTCCTCTTCACAAAATTGGTGCAGTTCAGCTAAATGTGTTGTTTTCCTGACATGGACTTGTTTCTTCAGCATTGTCCAGCATTGTTTCATCTGACATCTGTTGCATCAGACCAGCTCTTCCTCCCAGGGAATCTAAGTTACTGGTCAATCCCAAGTTCTTTCGATGACATATATGCTGAGTAAGAAGGACCATTAAGACAGAATTGGAATATTTTCAAGTTTTACTAAAGCTTTAGGTGATCATCTTAACCAATACATTCATATCGGCTACTCTAGTTGATCTGACATTCAAACGGAAAAGCCAACTTCTTGCACACAAAGAAAGCCCCGCCCCCTCGCAACATTGATAAGGAAGATTTGGGGGTTTGGTTTCACATTCCTGATGGTTTAAGACACTAAACAGACAATCTGAAGACAAAGAGAGACTGGTAGAATACACAAATGAAAAGTACTAGCTACTCTAAACATGGCTAAGTAAAAATAAATAACTCTTAAACATATATGCATCCTCCACACATCTCATGGACAAAGATAAGGCCTTCTGGAGGAAAGTTCTGTGGTCAGATGAAACAAAAAGTGAGCTGTTTGGCCACAATACCCAGCAATATGTTTGGAGGAGAAAATGTGAGGCTTTTAATCCCAGGAACACCATGCCTACCGTCAAGCATGGTGGTGATAGTATTTATGCTCTGGGCCTGTTTTGCTGCCAATGGAACTGGTGCTTTACAGAATACTTGCCAACCCTCCCGTTTTTAGCAGGAGAATCCCGATATTCAGCGCCTCTCCCGACAACCTCCCGGCAGAGATTTTCTCCCGACAAACTCCCGGTATTCAGCCGGAGCTGGAGGCCACGCCCCCTCCAGCTCAATGCGGACCTGAGACTGAGTGGGGACAGCCTGTTCTCACGTCCGCTTTTCCCACAATATAAACAGCTTGCCTGCCCAATGACGTCATAACTGTATAATGATCGAGGGTGAGTTCTTGGTTTCTTATGTGGGTTTATTGTTAGGCAGTTTCATTAACGTCCTCCCAGCGTGGTAACAACACACAACAACAGCAGTCACGTTTAGTCTACCGTAAAGCAGTTTGTCTGCCGTAAATGATAAATAAATAAATGATAAATGGGTTATACTTGTATAGCGCTTTTCTACCTTCAAGGTACTCAAAGCGCTTTGACACTATTTCCACATTCACCCATTCACACACACATTCACACACTGATGGCGGGAGCTGCCATGCAAGGCGCTAACCAGCAGCCATCAGGAGCAAGGGTGAAGTGTCTTGCCCAAGGACACAACGGACGTGACTAGGATGGTAGAAGGTGGGGATTGAACCCCAGTAACCAGCAACCCTCCGATTGCTGGCCCGGCCACTCTACCAACTTCGCCACGCCGTCCCCAACAGCAATGTTGTGACACTCTTAAACAGGACAATACTGCCATCTACTGGATAGCCTCCAGAACACTGAAATTCAAGTATTTCTTTTATTTATATGTATAATAAAATATATATATATATATATATATATATATATATATATATATATATATATATATATATATATATATATATATATATATATATATATATATATATATATATATATATAGCTAGAATTCACTGAAATTCAAGTATTTCATATATATATATATATATATATATATATATATATATATATATATATATATATATATATATATATATACATATATATATATATATACATACATATATATATATATATATATATATATATATATGTATATATATATATATATATATATATATATATATATATATATATATATATATATATATATATATATATATATATATATATATATATATATATATATATATATAAGAAATACTTGAGTTGGTGAATTCTATCTTAAATATATTCCCCTCTTAACCACACCCCCAACCACGCCCCCCCACCCCCCGGTATCGGAGGTCTCAAGGTTGGCAAGTATGGTCAAAAGTGGTAAAGGAATGGCTAAATCAGGCTAGAATGAAGGTTTTAGAATGGCCTTCCCAAAGTCCTGACTTAAACGTGTGGACAATGCTGAAGAAACAAGTCCATGTCAGAAAACCAACACATTTAGCTGAACTGCAACAATTTTGTCAAGAGGAGTGGTCAAAAATTCAAGCAGAAGCTTGTGGATAGCCATCCACAAGCTTCTGCAGTGTTAAGCAAATATTAACATTGCTGTATGTATACTTTTGACCCAGCACATTTGCTCACATTTTCAGTAGACCCATAATAAATTCATAAAAGAACCAAACTTCATGAATGTTTTTTGTGACCAACAAGTATGTGCTCCAATCACTCTATCACAAAATAATAAGAGTTGTAGAAATGATTGGAAACTCAAGACAGCCATGACATTATGTTCTTTACAAGTGTATGTCAACTTTTGACCACACCTGTATATGATATCACCATCGCTGCGATGAATCCATGACCCAAATGCCCGGATGTCCCCTGACATTACGTTATGCATTATCACTGACAGCAGAGGGTGACTTTTTGATGCCTTACATCAGCAGAGCTGACAAAGCAAAACCGACCAAACGGACTTGCCATCAGCAGCTATCATGTGTTATTTAGGACGGCATCACCTCAAAACAGCTGATTAAACTCAAAGTTGAAATATACAACCTAACCTAGGCTCATTTCAAATTGTGTTGCCCATATCTGACCTGTATAAGAGTTTTTTATGTCAATGTGAACAGCGCAATTACGATTGTTTTCAAATCATTCAATCAATCAATCAATCAATCAATCAATCAATCAATCAATCAAATCTGACCCAGGCTTCTTTTGTATGGAGTAGTGTTGTCCCGATACTAATATTCTGGTACCAGTACCAGTACCAAAATTATTTTGATACTTTTCGGGCTTTTCGGTACTTTTCTAAATAAAGGGGACCACAAAAAATTGCATTATTGGCTTTACTTTAACAAAAAATCGTAATTGTATGTAGTTTTTTCATAAGTCCTTTTTTTCAGTATATTTGTTTAGAATTTATTTTTCTAATCAGCCTGACCTAAGCCTTGATAATAATCTTTGTGATTAACACATGGTTTCATACCATTTGAAAAAGTGTATCCTGTTGAAATGTAAGTACATTAAATATAATTATTGAATACAATCAAAATCAAGGGTAACTTTACTAATTTAGTGTAGTGTTGTCCCGATACCAATATTTTAGTACCGGTACTAAAATTATTTAGATACTTTTCTAAATAAAGGGGACCACAAAAAATGGCATTTTTGGCTTTATTTCAACAAAAAATCTTAGTGTACATTAAACATATGTTTCTTATTGCAAGTTTGTCCTTAAATAAAATAGTGAACATACTAGACAACTTGTCTTTTATTAGTAAGTAAGCAAACAAAGACTCCTAATTTAGTCTGCTGACATATGCAGTAACATATTGTGTCATTTTCCATTCTATTATTTTGTCAAAATTATTAAGGACAAGCGGTAGAAAATGAATTATTAATCTACTTGTTCATTTACTGCTAATATCTGCTTATTTTCTCTTTCAACATGTTCTATCTACACTTCTGTTAAAATGTAATAATCACGTATTCTTCTGTTGTTTGATACTTTACATTAGTTTTGGATGATACCACAAATTTAGGTATCGATCCGATACCAAGTAGTTACAGGATCATACATTGGTCATATTCAAAGTCCTCATGTGTCCGGGGACGTATTTCCTGACTTTATAAACATAATATACATTTAAAAAAACCGAAAGAAGATGTTGTGATGCCAAAAAATATCGACGTAATCATGGTAGTATCGACTACATACGCTACTGTACTTGGTATCATGACGGTGGATGTTAGGTGTAGATCCACCAATGGCGTTTGGACCGGTACTTTTCAGAGGCGGTGTAGTATCGATTATGATTAATTAGTATCGGGGTACTATACTAATACCGGTATACCGTACAACCCTAGTACGGAGATATAAAACAGGGCCCGTATTCCTAAAGATTCGGAGAATCCCCTCAGAGAGCTCTTGACTTAACCTAAAAAATTATAGAGTCTTAGCTTAGGAGTGATTCCAGAACATTCTCAGAGAACTCTGAGCAAGGAATGGACCGAAACTCCTACCTTAGTGAGGTCTAGGTATGAGTCATCAATTCAAAAGCTGCAATTGGTTGATTGATTGATTGGTTGAAACTTGTATTAGTAGATTGCACAGTACAGTACATATTCCGTACAATTGACCACTAAATGGTAACACCCCAATAAGTTTTTCAACTTGTTTAAGTCGGGGTCCACGTTAATCAATTCATGGCAGACTGCATCAATAAGCGACATCAGTGTGTAAAGGATATCACCACATGGGCTCAGGAACACTTCAGAAAACCACTGTTAGTAACTACAGTTCGTCGGTACATCTGTAAGTGCAAGTTGAAACTCTACTATGCAAAGTGAAAGCCATTTATCAACAACACCCAGAAATGCCGCCGGATTAAAATCTAGACAAAATATACTTTCGGTGATAACGGGCACAAATCGATAGAACCTAATCTAATCTTAAGAAGACTGTTTTGATTGATTGAGACTTTTATTAGTAGATTGCACAGTACAGTACATATTCCGTACAATTGACCACTAAATGGTAACACCCCAATAAGTTTTTCCAACTTGTTTAAGTCGGGGTCCACGTTAATCAATTCATGGTAAGTCATGTGTCATTTTTAAGCAATATTTCACATAAAATAAAATACCTGTTAAATGAATTGTAAGCTATACTTTAAAATTATCCAACAAAACGTGTGGAAATGTATGCCCACTTGCACACTATTCACATAGTGATAGTTATATCTAAATGCTCATATTAATTGCCATGCTAGCAATTTTCATAACTTTTCAACTCAGTTTGTTGTTTACGATGGCTGAGCTTTCATCAATGCCTGTGATTGCTGACCGTGCAAAAAAGACTGAGAAAGTTGAGGAATGCTCTTTAAACACTTATTTGGAACATCCCACAGGTGAGCAGGCTAATTGGGAACAGGTGGGTGCCATGATTGGGTATAAAAGCAGCTTCCATGAAATACTCAGTCATTCACAAACAAGGACGGGGCGAGGGTCACCACTTTGTCAACAAATGCGTGAGCAAATTGTCCAACAGTTTAAGAACAACATTTCTCAACCAGCTATTGCAAGGAATTTAGGGATTTCACCATCTACAGCCCGTAATATCATCAAAAGGTTCAGAAGATCTGGAGAAATCACTGCACGTAAGCGATGATATTACGGACCTTCGATCTCTCAGGCGGACTGCATCAATAAGCGACATCAGTGTGTAAAGGATATCACCACATGGGCTCAGGAACACTTCAGAAAACCACTGTCAGTAACTACAGTTCGTCGCTACATCTGTAAGTGCAAGTTAAAACTCTACTATGCCAAGCGAAAGCCATTTATCAACAACACCCAGAAACACCGCCAGCTTCGCTGGGCCCGAGCTCGTCTAAATTGGACTGATGCAAAGTGGAAAAGTGTTCTGTGGTCTGACGAGTCCACATTTCAAATTGTTTTTGGAAACTGTGGACGCCGTGTCCTCCGGACCAAAGAGGAAAAGAACCACCCGGACTGTTATAGGCGCAAAGTTGAAAAGCCAGCATCTGTGATGGTATGGGGGTGTATTAGTGACCAAGGCATGGGTAACTTACACATCTGTGAAGGCACCTTTAATGCTGAAAGGTACATACAGGTTTTGGAGCAACATATGTTGTTATCATGGACGCCCCTGCTTATTTCAGCAAGACAATGCCAAGCCAAATGTTACAACAGCGTGGCTTCATAGTAAAAGAGTGCGGGTACTAGACTGGCCTGCCTGTAGTCCAGACCTGTCTCCCATTGAAAATATGTGGCACATTATGAAGTGTAAAATACGACTGTTGAACAACTTAAGCTGTACATCAAGCAAGAATGGGAAATAATTCCTCCTGAAAAGCTTCAAAAATGTGTCTCCTCAGTTCCCAAACGTTTACTGAGTGTTGTTCAAAGGAAAGGCCATGTAACACAGTGGTAAAAATGCCAACTTTTTTGCAATGTGTTGCTGCCATTAAATTCTAAATTAATGATTATTTGCAAAAAAAAATTGTGTTTCTCAGATTGAACATTAAATATCTTGTCTTTGCAGTCTATTCAATTGAATATAAGTTGAAAAGGATTTGCAAATCATTGCATTCTGTTTTTATTTACCATTTACACAACCGGTTTTGGGTTTTGTACATAAAGGTGCATATTGTTATGTATGCGAGTGTTGGGACTCTGTTACCTGTAGAATGACATGTCCATGAAAAGAGCTATAGGTGAGGCTGAAGTGATCGGAATCAGCAGAAAGGAAGCGAAAAGCAGAATATGTTGCAGTTATATTATAACCGGTGTAACCATCAAGCCGGGAGATGGCGGAGAAAGAGGAGGTGTCTGTGTGGATGACAACGGGGAGGAGTTGCAGAAGGTGCTTTTGAAGTAATTTGCTATTGGCGAGGGGTGGGGCGTTACAGATGTCCACGGTTTCCTTCTCTCTTCTGGACAGTGGGCGTTATAAATAGTAAAGGTTAATTAGGTAGCTGAGAAACTAGATCGGGGCTGCCTGTTAGAATTTGATCCACAGACAGGTAACTCAAGCAAAGCTTATTGTCAGTGCAGTCCGGCCTATATAAAGTACCTTGACCAACAGCAGTCACCACTCAGCCTTACTCCTCTCTCTACCGCGTTACCTGCTGGCCCACAAGCCTCCTGACTTGGTAAGTTGCACTTTTTTGGGGGGGGGGGGGTTGAATTGGGACTTCTAAGTAAGTACTAACATGAGACTTATCCTGTAAAGGATGGAATATTTTATAGATGATATTTGTGCTTATTTATGAAAAGTCCTCTCTCTGGCTCGCTATTGACGCTGTGTACAACGTTATTCAACGTTTATCGTTCCCATGCACCTGCAGAAAGAAAACAATGTCGCTGTCGTCTATCCTTTCTGCTGATGCCATCGCCAGCGCCATCAAGGACTGCCAAGGTATCAACTTCCACTTCGTCATGGCTGTCTTTCCGCGACTGTTTTTATTTCATGGCGGCGTGAATGCGGGTGTGTTTGCAAGCAAGGGATGCTACAAAATCGGCATTTTTCCTTCATACAACGTGCCGGAAGAACCACATATGCCTGAAGATGCACAAATATTGGCTGCGGTAAAAAGTACACACTCCTGGGGGCAAGACAAACATCGGTCATGGGACTGCATGACTTCACATTAAAGCGCTCTCAAAGATAACTTTTGTTTATTATTGTGGCGGGGAAATGTTTTACGTGCTTTAGATTGTATAAGAAAAAACAAAACAAACTTACTGACACTGGCTGTTTTATTCCATCTCAGCACCAGACTCCTTCTGCCCCAAGAAGTTCTTCCAGGTCTGCGGCATGACCAAGAAGAGCCCCCAGGACGTGAAGAAGGTCTTCGGCATCCTGGACAACGACGGAAGCGGTTACATTGAGGAGGAGGAGCTGAAGTGAGTGAAACCGTCAGAAACGAAGAGACTAATTCTGCGGATGCAAAACGGAGAACTGAAGCTTGTTGTTTGCGCCAGGTTTTTTCTTCAGAGGTTTTCCCCGGGCGCCCGAGTCCTGACCGACACAGAGACCAAGGCCTTCATGCATGCCGCCGACGATGACAGCGATGGGCGGATTGGAGTAGACGGTAAATGGTGTCATTGGCTTTAACATTTTTTATTTTGTTTTACCCGTCTTTCTGATAACGCCTTGTTTTTTCTCCGCAGAGTTCCAAGCGATGGTACAATCCTAAACACTGTTCCATAGTGCATGACTTCAAGGGCTTCCTTTAGTCTCCATCCAGTCCACCTTGTCATCATGTGTCCTTCTTCCCTTTGTCTTATAACGACCACCCAAAGAAACGTAGACGTCATCGGATAAACGTACTGTACACGGACCAATGAAAATATTAAAACTTGAATACCTTGACTGCTTTCCATTGTGCATCTTTGTACACTGCAAAAACTGAAATATAAGTAAGATTAAATATCTCAAATAAGGGGGATATTTGCTTATTTTCGGTCAGATAAGATAATTCTTCTCACTAAGCAGATTTTATGATAGAGTGTTTTACTTGTTTTAAGTGTTTTGGTCCTCAGTAAGATATTACAGCTTGTTGCTGAGATTTGATGACATACACTACCGTTCAAAAGTTTGGGGTCACATTGAAATGTCCTTATTTTTGAAGGAAAAGCACTGTACTTTTCAATGAAGATAACTTTAAACTAGTCTTAACTTTAAAGAAATACACTCTATACATTGCTAATGTGGTAAATGACTATTCTAGCTGCAAATGTCTGGTTTTTGGTGCAATATCTACATGGGTGTATAGAGGCCCATTTCCAGCAACTATCACTCCAGTGTTCTAATGGTACAATGTGTTTGCTCATTGGCTCAGAAGGCTAATTGATGATTAGAAAACCCTTGTGCAATCATGTTCACACATCTGAAAACAGTTTAGCTCGTTACAGAAGCTACAAAACTGACCTTCCTTTGAGCAGATTGAGTTTCTGGAGCATCACATTTGTGGGGTCAATTAAACGCTCAAAATGGCCAGAAAAAGAGAACTTTCATCTGAAACTCGACAGTCTATTCTTGTTCTTAGAAATGAAGGCTATTCCACAAAATTGTTTGGGTGACCCCAAACTTTTGAACGGTAGTGTATATTGAGTAAAACATGCTTGACACTAGAACATCAACTGTTGCAAAGCTGTGTCATCAACACTCACAAGTATAAAACTACTTTTTTTAAGTAATAATTTCTTATTTCAAGTATGAATTAAAAAAATCATGATTTTGACACAATTGTGTCCCATAATTAAAACAGATGACAGCCAAGTGGACTTTGCTGTTTTATTTTCAATGAAACAATAGAAAATACATACTCAAATAGTAGTACAGTTGGCACAGTACAGCAAACTGACAGTTAATATTTAAACATTTGACATTTGAAACAATTTTGAACAGAAATAATTCATGCACATTCAGATAAATTCCTCAAAATTACAATTAAAAAAATGTTGGCCGGGGGGCCGGGCTGTGTATATGCGCACTAATTGACTGAAAGAGCACGCACTTGGCGCGATGATGTCATGTTATCGATGGAAAAATGCATTTTTAGACCATATGATTTGCCTGAGCGGCTAGTAGACCCCAAGAGTAACAAACGGTTGCCTTGTTGCCTTTCCATTAAGAACAATAAATTAGTTTTTAGTGTAAGTTTGCTGGTTTCAAAAAAAGTAATGCCGAGCGCATATCATTATGTCAAGATAATGGCACTAGCATTTACTTAATTTAAGAATATTTTACAACATATTGAGCAAAAAGGTCTCTTTTTTTTCTACCAAGAAAAGTGCACTTGTTATTAGTGAGAATATACTTATTTTAAGGTATTTTTGGGTTCATTGAGGTTAGCTAATTTTACTTGTTTTGGAAAGTCTTGACAAGCCACATTTTCTTGTTCTATTGGCAGATAATTTTGCTTAGTTCAAATAAAATACCCCTAATTTTTGTAATTTTTTTTTCTTGTTTTTGAACACTGACTTTTTGCAGTGTATAGCTCTAATGCTGAACAACAGGGTGTTTCGATGTCATGTTGCTGACCACTGGAGTCCTACCTTAGGCCAGATCAAATGACACCTGACCTTAGCTTGGTGAATAAACCCAAGTGAACCATCGAACAACATACATAAACTTTTGAACGGTAAAGTACACTTTTCCACCACTTGTGGCAATCATGAGAATACGCAAAAAACCCAGAAGAAAGCTGGAGATAAAGTAATAGAGAAGTTTCTTAAGTGCAAAAATTATTACTAAAGTGGTGAAGCTGTCTTTTCATTTGCGCTTACATTTTTCATTTAAGAAACACACGCATACATACATATACATATATATATATATATATATATATATATATATATATATATATATATATATATATATAATATACATATATATACTGTATATATAATATAAAATATTTTTCCATTTTGTTTCCATTTATACCCCCATTACTTACTTTTTACTTTTAAATTTGATCTCAACTCTGTACACTGCTGCTGGAATTTTAATTTAAATTTTCCTGAGGGAACGCTCCTGAAGGAATCAATAAAGTACTATCTATCTATCTATTTATCAATAATGTATAATTGTATTTATTTAATTTAGTACAGAGTAATTGTATGTAGTTTTTTCATAAGTCCTTTTTTTCAGTTTATTTGTTTAGAATGTATTTTTCTAATCAGCCTGACCTAAGGCTTGATAATAATCTTTGTGATAAACACATGGTTTCATACCATTTGAAAAAGTTTATCCTGTTGAACTGTAAGTACATTAAATATAATTATTGAATACGATCAAAATCAAGGGTAAGTTTACTAATTTAGTGTAGTGTTGTCCCGATACCAATATTTTGGTACCGGTACTAAAATTATTTAGATACTTTTCTAAATAAAGGGGACCACAAAAGATTTTTTTGACCAAAAAAACCTGTAAAAATGCCACATGTTTTACATTAACGATAAATGGAGGAATACGCAAGTAATGGTTCATTTTCAATTAGCCACATGGCCGTAGCGTCATCACTTTCAGTGCCACGTATCTAATTATATCTATGGTTGCTTCAAATATAAGTCAGAAAAACACACACACACATATAAACAAGTTATTTGTCAAAGATAAAAGAAACGTACATGCTGCAAAAGCACATTCATAGCTACTAGCTAACTAATACATGTTTGTCTAGTCGTCTGTTTGTTAGTTTAGCTAGCAGGTTATTCCTAGTGTAGTAGTTTACAGAGGGCGTGTAAAATGACAAGAACTTACCATTCTTGCTCCTGGGTTCAGTTGTCTCTTAAACAGCAAAAGGAAAATGGGAAATGTGTCCAACCAAAGTAAAGAAATATTTAAGGGATATATTTTGTTTCTTTGTCTGTTAGTGAGCGAGCCACTTCCTGGTTTGCCGGGTGATACCATTTTTGATTCTGGGATGGGGGGGGAACGGACGGTTCTATTGTGATCTAAGAATTTCATGTCAAGTCATCATTAAATAGCCCTGATATGTCAACAGGCATTAATAAATCATGTTCTTTTCAAATACCTCTATAACTGATAATGGTGGTTCAGCCCCGAAATCTTGTTATGGTTTGAATTTCGATGTCCCGCCCTCCACTGTTTGACCAATTAGAAAGTCGTGAGTGAATCACATCCAAGTTGCTAGCTACGCACCGCCATCTACGTCTGGCTACTGCCACTGGTAAAGTTACTAAACATGTCAGACCTTAGTACACCTAAAAGGCCTCGTTACGATTCTCAACTTATTCATGACAAAGCCAGGAACAAAACAAGGACGATTGAAGGAGAAGATTTTTTCATCTGACGCCAAACTTGCTAATTTCATCTCAAGTCATCATTAAATGGCCCTGATATGTCAACAGGCATTAATAAATCATCCATCCATCCATCCATCCATCCAACCATCTTCTTCCGCTTATCCGAGGTCGGGTCTCGGGGGCAGCAGCCTAAGCAGGGAAGCCAAGTCTTCCCTCTCCCCAGCCACTTCGTCCAGCTCTTCCCGGGGGATCCCGAGGCGTTCCCAGGTCAGCCGGGAGACACAGTCTTCCCAACATGTCCTGGGTCTTCCCCGTGGCCTCCTACTGGTCGGACGTGCCCTAAACACCTCCCTAGAGAGGCGTTCGGGAGGCATCCTGACCAGATGCCTGAACCACCTCATCTGGCTCCTCTCGATGTGGAGGAGCAGCGGCTTTACTTTGAGCTCCTCCCGGATGACAGAGCTTCTCACCCTATCTCTAAGGGAGAGCCCCGCCACCCGGCGGAGGAAACTCATTTCGGCCGCTTGTACCCATGATCTTGTCCTTTCGGTCATAACCCAAAGCTCATGACCATAGGTGAGGATGGGAACGTAGATCGACCGGTAAATTGAGAGCTTTGCCTTGCGGCTCAGCTCCTTCTTCACCACAACGGATCGATACAGCGTCCGCATTACCGAAGACGCCGCACCGATCCGCCTGTCGATCTCACCACCCACTCTTCCCTCACTCGTGAACAAGACTCCGAGGTACTTGAACTCCTCCACTTGGGGCAGGGTCTCCTCCCCAACCCGAAGATGGCACTCCACCCTTTTCCGGGCGAGAACCATGGACTCGGACTTGGAGGTGCTGATTCTCATCCCAGTCGCTTCACACTCAGCTGCGAACCGATCCAGTGAGAGCTGAAGATCCTGGCCAGATGAAGCCATCAGGACCACATCATCTGCAAAAAGCAGAGACCTAATCCTGCAGCCACCAAACCGGATCCCCTCAACACCTTGACTGCGCCTAGAAATTCTGTCCATAAAAGTTATGAACAGAATCGGTGACAAAGGGCAGCCTTGGCGGAGTTCAACCCTCACTAGAAACGTGTTCGACTTACTGCCAGCAATGCGGACCCAGCTCTGACACTGATCGTACAGGGAGCGGACCGCCACAATCAGACAGTCCGATACCCCATACTCTCTGAGCACTCCCCACAGGACTTCCCGAGGGACACGTCGAATGCCTTCTCCAAGTCCACAAAGCACATGTAGACTGGTTGGGCAAACTCCCATGCACCCTCAAAGACCCTGCCGAGAGTATAGAGCTGGTCCACAGTTCCACGACCAGGACGAAAACCACAAATCCAAGGTTCGACTATCCGGCGTAGCCTCCTCTCCAGTACACCTGAATAGACCTTACCGGGAAGGCTGAGGAGTGTGATCCCACGATAGTTGGAACACACCCTCCGGTTCCCCTTCTTATAGAGAGGAACCACCCCGGTCTGCCAATCCAGAGGTACCGCCCCTGAAGTCATTAGCCGGGATATGCTCATTTCAAAATTAGATTTACAGCCCCGAAATCCTGTTATGGTTTGAATTTCGATGTCCCGCCCTCCACCGTTTGACCAATTAGAAAGTCGGTGAGTGTGTCACATCCGGGTTGCCAGTTACGCACCGCCATCTACGTCTAGCTACTGCCACTGGTAAAGTTACTAAAAATGTCAGACTTTAATACATCTAAAAGGTCTCGTTACGATTCTCAACTTATTCATGACAAAGCCAGGAACAAAACAAGGATTTGTATTAAAAGGAAGAGAAGATTTTTTTCATCTGGCGCCAAACTTGCTAATTTCTTCCTTAATAGGTAAGTCAGGCATTTACGTTTTATTACTACTTGTAATAAATGGAAATTGACATTTCCTATGTAAACTACACTGTCCAATACAGTCTATGATCTTGTCTAACAAAGCTAGTACGTTCCTTCAACGAAGGCTTAGTGTGATGGTGCGTTGCTCCTAGTGTAATGCTTAGCATGCTAGCCCGGTCAATGACACGTCGGCGTATAGGCTAACGGGGGAAATATATACCCGTCCTCCAACCTCCGAGGACAAAGCCACGAACAATGGGAGACCGGGATTTCGGCTTTGCCGCTCCCAGTCTGTGGAACGCTCTCCCTGACCACCTGAGGGCACCACAGACTGTGGATGCTTTTAAAAAAGCCTTTTTTTTTTTTTTTTTAGATGTATGCATACTAGTTTTAGCTATTAGGCTGTTCTAGTTTTTATTTTTATTTATTATACTTTTTTTTTAATTATCTTTTTTTTTTTTAATACACTGCAGTACTTTGAGTTTGTTTACTCAATGTAAAGTGCTTTTTACAATTAAAATCTATTATTATTATTCATTGAATATAAATTGAAGAGAATTTGCAAATCCTTGTATTCTGTTTTTATTTACCATATACACAACGTGCCAACTTCACTGGTTATTGGTTTTGTACTGTTGCCAATCCCTCACACCTCGACAAATTGTCACAGTTTGGTATTCATTTGCATAAAGAAGAAGAAAATAAAAATATAACCGCGTCTGTCTAATGTGCATTAAGAGACAAGGATGTGGAAGCCAGCCTCCAGGTAAGAGAAGCCTTTGGGGGGAGGAACAATGGTTGTGTGACCCCTGCAGGCTCGGAGCAGCGAGTGGTAAACATGAAGGAAATGTGAGCCAACACCAACTGACTGAATAGTACGGAATAATTCACGTGTCTTGTACTGTACATAGCGGAATTATGTCAAAATAAGACATTTGGGATTAACATGCCTGATTATCTGCTTCAGATAATCAATAATTGATGCTTTCACTGCATTGTTTTCTCAAAAAGTCAAATCAAAAAAGGTGTGTCGGGCTCACCTTACTCATTAGGCTGCTTTGAAACTTTAATGTGCATCTTCAAGGGTAGCCCATACCGTATGTACAGTCCTGGTCAAAAGTTTACATACACTTGTAAAGAACATAATGTCATGGCTGTCTTGAGTTTCCAATCATTTCTACAACTCTTTTTTTGTTGTTGATTGGAGCACATACTTGTTGGTCACAAAAAAACATTCATAAAGTTTGGTTATTTTATGAATTTATTATGGGTTTACTGAAAATGTGAGCAAATGTGCTGGGTCAAAAGTATACATACAGCAATGTTAATATTTGCTTACATGTCCCTTGGCAAGTTTTACTTCTTCTGCTTGAATTTTTGACCACTCCTCTTGACAAAATTGGTGCAGTTCAGCTAAATGTGTTGGTTTTCTGACATGGACTTGTTTCTTCAGCATTGTCCACACGTTTAAGTCAGGACTTTGGGAAGGCCATTCTAAAACCTTCATTCTAGCCTGATTTAGCCATTCCTTTACCACTTTTGACGTGTGTTTGGGGTCATTGTCCCGTTGGAACGCCCAACTGCGCCCAAGACCCAACCTCCGGGCTGATGATTTTAGGTTGTCCTGAAGAATTTGGAGGTAATCCTCCTTTTTCATGGTCCCATTTACTCTCTGTAAAGCACCAGTTCCATTGGCAGCAAAACAGGCCCAGAGCATAATACTACCACCACCATGCTTGACGGTAGGCATGGTGTTCCTGGGATTAAAGGCCTCACCTTTTCTCCTCCAATCATATTGCTGGGTATTGTGGCCAAACAGCTCAATTTTTGTTTCATCTGACCACAGAACTTTCCTCCCGAAGATCTTATCTTTGTCCATGTGATGTCAGATGAAACAAAAATTGAGATGTTTGGCCACAATACCCAGCAATATGTTTGGAGGAGAAAAGGTGAGGCCTTTAATCCCAGGAACACCATTCCTACCGTCAAGCATGGTGGTGGTAGTATTATGCTCTGGGCCTGTTTTGTTGCCAAGGGAACTGGTGCTTTACAGAGAGTAAATGGGACAATGAAAAAAGAGGATTACCTCCAAATTCTTCAGGACAACCTAAAATCATCAGCCCGGAGGTCGGGTCTTGAGCGCAGTTGGGTGTTCCAACAGGACAATGACCCCAAACACACGTCAAAAGTGGTAAAGGAATGGCTAAATCAGGCTAGAATTAAGGTTTTAGAATGGCCTTCCCAAAGTCCTGACTTAAACGTGTGGACAATGCTGAAGAAACAAGTCCATGTCAGAAAACCAACAAATTTAGCTGTATGTATACTTTTGACCCAGCAGATTTGCTCACATTTTCAGTAGACCCATAATAAATTCATAAAAGAACCAAACTTTATGAATGTTTTTTGTGACCAAAAAGTATGTGCTCCAATCACTCTATCACAAAAATATAAGAGTTATAGAAATGATTGGAAACTCGATACAGCCATGACATTATGTTCTTTACAAGTGTATGTAAACTTATGACCACGACTGTATGTCTGCTACTTCCCTTCATTAATCAGTGATAGGCCATGCACATATTAATAGCCATACATGATGTATATTGTAAATAGGAGTTCTAGACATAAACATTGAATAAAAACTCATTTTAAATAAAAATAAATGTAATTTAAAAAATGAAGTAAAACCCACACATGCAAACCCCGAGCCCAGGGATCGAACCCAGGACCTTCTTCCTGTGAGGCACACTAACCCGTGTTCCACCACGCTGCCTATTAATTACAACAATTCTCATCAAAAATAATTTGATTAATTCACATTAAATTAAATATATAAAGTAAAATGAAGTCAAATACAATTAGCCAGTAAACAACACAATAAATATAAATAGAGTACCTCGCTTAATGAGCTCGCCTCGTGTTCTGTGGTCTGACGAGTCCACATTTCAATTTGTTTTTGGAAACTGTGGACGTCGTGTCCTCCGGACCAAAGAGGAAAAGAACCATCCGGATTGTTACAGGCCCAAAGTTGAAAATCCAGCATGTGTGATGGTATGGGGGTGTATTAGTGCCCAAGACATGGGTAACTTACACATCTGTGAAGGCACCATTAATGCTGAAAGGTACACTACCGTTCAAAAGTTTGGGGTCACATTGAAATGTCCTTATTTTTGAAGGAAAAGCACTGTACTTTACAATGAAGATAACTTTAAACTAGTCTTAACTTTAAAGAAATACACTCTATACATTGCTAATGTGGTAAATGACTATTCTAGCTGCAAATGTCTGTTTTTTGGTGCAATATCTACATAGGTGTATAGAGGCCCATTTCCAGAAACTATCACTCCAGTGTTCTAATGGTACAATGTGTTTGCTCATTGGCTCAGAAGGCTAATTGATGATTAGAAAACCCTTGTGCAATCATGTTCACACATCTGAAAACAGTTTAGCTCGTTACAGAAGCTACAAAACTGCCCTTCCTTTGAGCAGATTGAGTTTCTGGAGCATCACATTTGTGGGGTCAATTAAACGCTCAAAATGGCCAGAAAAAGAGAACTTTCATCTGAAACTCCACAGTCTATTCTTGTTCTTAGAAATGAAGGCTATTCCACAAAATTGTTTGGGTGACCCCAAACTTTTGGACGGTAGTGTACATACAGGTTTTGGAGCAACATATGTTGCCATCCAAGCAACGTTATCATGGACGCCCCTGCTTATTTCAGCAAGACAATGCCAAGCCACGTGTTACAACAGCGTGGCTTCGTAGTAAAATAGTGCGGGTACTAGACTGGCCTGCCTGTAGTCCAGACCTGTGGCGCAATATGAAGCCTATAATACCACAACGGAGACCCCCGGACTGTTGAACAACTTAAACTGCACATCAAGCAAGAATGGGAAAGAATTCCACCTGAAAAGCTTCAAAAGTTGGTCTCCCCAGTTCCCAAACGTTTACTGAGTGTTGTTAAAAGGAAAGGCCATGTAACACAGTGGCAAGAACTTTTTTGCAATGTGTTGCTGCCATTAAATTCTAAGTTAATGATTATTTGCAACAAAAAAAATATGTTTCTCTGTTGGAACATTAAATATCTTGACTTTGTAGTTTATTCAATTGAATATAAGTTGAAAAGGATTTGCAAATCATTGTATTCTGTTTTTATTTACCATTTACACAACGTGCCAACTTCACTGGTTTTGGGTTTTGTATTTTGTAATATTATACCGTAATTAAAAAATGTCCTTTAATTATGTTTTTAAAATATTTGTCAATACAGTTGTAATACCCTTTTGGTGTAGTTGGTGTAATAACTTGGCAAGCACCGATTGGTAAGCATAATGTGGAAATGACATCAACCATGTATAGGCAGAATACTCTCGCCTGGGCTCGTGTTACATTGTGTGGGTGTACCTAAAGTTTTGCTCATATGTACTATTGAAGGGTGTTGTCAAACACTGGGCGTGTGCGCTAATTAAACCTGTGAGCAGGGAGGTGTTGCGTAAGACGCGTCAATAGCTATTGTTGTGAGGCACTGCAGAATTTTCCACGTGAGAAAACACAATTAGAGACGCTGGCAAACTCGATTTGACTTGCTAAATAATGGAGGCGAACTATTGTGGTTGGTGTTTAAAGGCGTAGCAGGACTAACTAACATGGCATTAAATGATGGATTACAGGATGGATGGAGGCATTTTATTTATTTAGCCACTCTAAATATTATTTCCTGTTCCACTCAGGATGGAATACAAAGTCTCCCTACTAAATCACCAGTGCCTCCATGGAAATGCCCCCCTCTACCTCAAAGAACTGCTCACCCCCAAACCCTCCACACGACACCCCCTCTCCGGACAGGCTAACCTCCTCCAACCTCCGAACTATGGGAGACCGGGCGTTCTGCTCCGCCGCTCCCAGTTTGTTGGAACGCTCTCCCTGACCAGCTCAGGGCACCACAGACTGTGAATACTTTAAAAAAAAGGCTTAAAAACCTTTAAGTGGAGGGGGGGGGCGTGGCCTGGGGGACTGCCGCGGAACGGGGTTTGCAAGGACCGGCCTCGACGACAGCGGCAGGTGAGTGGATGGCCCAGGTGGGCCCTGTTATCTAATCACCTGCACTGCAAAAACTGAAATCTAAGTAAGATGAAATATCTCAAATAAGGGTGATATTTGCTTATTTTCTGTCTGATAAGATAATTCTTCTCACTAAGCAGATTTTATGTTAGTTATGTTTTACTTGTTTTAAGGGTTTTGGTCCTAAATGATCTCAGTAAGATATTACAGCTTGTTGCTGAGATTTGATGACCTATATTGAGTAAAACATGCTTGAAACTAGAATATCAACTGTTGCAAAGCTGTGTCATCAACACTCACAAGTATAAAACTACTTTTTTAAAGCAATCATTTCTTATTTCAAGCATGTAAAAAAAAATAATCATGATTTTTGACACAGTTGTGTCTCATAATTAAAACAGATGACAGCCAAATGGACTTTGCTGTTTTATTTTCAATGAAACAATAGAAAATATGTACTCATATAGTAGTACAGTTGTTATTAGTGAGAATATACTTATTTTAAAAAGGTATTTTTGGGTTCATTGAAATTAGCTAATTAGGGACCGAGTCCCTTTGGGACAGAGGACCCTATTGTATTTCTAGCGTTTTATTATTATTCCGCCGCCTCTTTGAGCTGTAATTTGACCCCCTTAACATGCTTCAAAACCCACCAAATTGGACACACACATCAGGACTGGCAAAAATTGCGATCTGATCAAAAAACCAAACCCCAAAACTCAAAATTGCGCTCTAACTCCCAGTAGGAATGTCATAGAGACATGAAACAAAAACCTCTATGTAGGTCTCACTTAGACCTAGATTTCATTCACTCACAACCCCCAGCAAAAATCAACAAGAAGTTTGCAATTTCCCCTTCAAAACAAAAGTTGACTAAAAACAGTCACCTTTTTTCAAACATTATCTCCTCTGAGCGCGTTTGTCGTGTCGGCTTCAAATTAGCACAGGAGATAGATTGAACCCTTCTGATTAAAAGTTGATGAAAGAGTTTTAATGTCTGCTTCGGTTTAGATTTTATGAGCCCTCAAAGTCGGTCCCGTCCATCGCTGCTTGCAGCTTTAATTTTACTTGTTTTGGAAAGTCTTGACAAGCCAAATTTTCTTGTTCTGTTGGCAGATAATTTTGCTTAGTTCAAATAAAATACCCCTAATTTTTGTTTTGTTTTTTTTCTTGTTTTTGAACACTGACTTTTTGCAGTGTGTCTGTCACATGGTGTTGGTGACGAACCCCAAGATGCAGAGAAGGCAGGCTTGGTGCAGGAAAACATTATTTAATGTCCATGAAATTAGGAAAAAACACATACCAGGAAGCAGGAACAGCCAAACTGGAAAACGAGAAACAGGATCCAGCAAACAGAAAAACTGGAAACAGCTAATGGCTAACAAGATCTAGCTAACAGGAAAACATGAAACAAAAGAGCTAGGAGACAGCAAACTGTAAATAGCTATAAGGAACAGCTTACCGCTATGACGACAGCGTCAAGGACAGGTAGTTATGACGACGACAAGTATTCATGACAATACTCCAGCACAGACTGGAGGGCAAGGCAGGTTTAAATAGCAGCTGGCTGATTGACACCAGGTGTGGCCAGGTGCCAATCAGCCGCAGCTGCGGGGAAACAGCGCTCGGGGAGACAAGCAGGAAACAGCCAAAATAAAAGCGTTGACAGGAAATGAAGACAAACACAGAGGAAAAACTAAAACAAAACCAAACTGTCAGGGACTAGCCTGACAGTGTCGCCTTTATTAGCAGCAGCCGGGACGAGACACGTAGTCGGAGCTGGAGTGGGAGCCAGAGAGACACAGAGGGACACGAATGCAGAAAAGATAGCTTGCTGGAAAGCAAAACCTTTGCACCATTTTTATGAAAATAAAAATGGTTGTACCCCTGATCCGGGCTCTCGTGGCAGTGTGTGGTGGTCCGAGGAACCCACTGGAGGGCAACCTCCACACCTTCTTTTTTAAAAAAGCTTTTTTTTAAAAAAAATATATGTATGCTAGTTTTAGCTATTAAGCTGTTCTAGTTTTAATTTTTTTTTTTACTATTTATTTTACTTGTCGGGGGCAGCTATTTGTGGTTCTAGCATTGTTTTTTAAATGAGGTTGTTTGTTCAATGTAAAGTGCTTTTACAAATAAAATCTATTATTATTGTTATTGTCATTATTATGTGATGGATGTTTTAAAGACGCTTAATGAACATGAAGCACCTGTGTTTCTTCACAACAATGTAATGTTAGTTGGCTCATTACCTACAACCGACATGACACGACCTCAACCCCTTGACAAGGTCCGCCTCCACAAGGTCAGTAGTTGCATCCGCCCTGTCACAGCCTTAAAAATATAGATATATAGATATCTAATGTATTCATACATTGTTTATGTAGGATATACGCATGTATATATAACTTAATCATATTGTTTCTTCAACTTAAAAATAGCTGACCGTTTTTTTTCCCCCTTCTATGGGATTATATTCCCAGTTTTGATCTCGGACGTCTGGTCACTTATAGCACATAAGAATATTCTATTAATGTTAAGCAAACTATGAATAATAAAACTCGAAGACAGCGACAGGTGAGTGGATGGCCCGGGTGGGCCTTGTTATCTAATCACCCGTCGCCTTTATTAGCAGCAGCCGGGACTTAGACTTAGACTTAGACATAGACAAACTTTAATGATCCACAAGGGAAATTGTTCAACACAGTAGCTCAGTTACAATGATGGAAAGGACAATGCAGGTATAAATAGACTAATATAGCTATAAAAAACGAGACACGTAGTTGGAGCTGGAGTGGGAGCCAGAGAGACACAGAGGGACACAAACGCAGTAAAGACAGCTTGCTGGAAAGCAAAACCTTTGTACCCCTGATCCGGGCTCTGGTGGCAGTGTGTGGTGGTCCAAAGAACCCACTGGAGGGCAACCTCCACACCTTCTTTTTTAAAAAAGCCTTTTTTTTTTTTTAGATATATGTGTGCTAGTTGTAGCTATTAAGCTGTTCTAGTTTTAATTGTTTTACTATTTATTTTACTTGTTGGGGGCAGCTATTTGTGGTTCTAGTGTTGTTGTTTTTTAAATGCACTGTAGCACTTTGAGGTTGTTTGTTCAATGTAAAGTACTTTTTACAAATAAAACCTATTATTATTATTATGTGATGGATGTTTTAAACATGTTTAATGAACCTTTACAGTGTTTCCCATAAACTGCCAAGATACCTGTGGCGGTGGGGGCGTGGATATGGGCGTGGTCACCATGACATCATCAAGTAATTTGCATAATTTACTACAATGATATGATTTTCTCTAAAAAGGCTCAAAAAATGTATACTTATTAATTAATAATAACAGTTTTGTTTTAAACGTCCATCCATCCATCCATTTTCAAATATAATTACAACACTTTATGTACATATTTATATACAGATTCTAACAATAAGTTATTCACTGAAATATATTTATTAATTGTGGTTCTTACAAAAAATATATCTTATAAAATATAAAAGCTAAAATGTCTCATAAAGCTCTGCCCCTTTAATTAGTGCATACTAAATAATTTAACTTGAGCCTACTACTACAATCATGTTATTTACCAGCAACATAAAGTGAAACAGAGGCAGAGGTGTCCTGCCACAGTCAGTAACAAATAAACAGAAAACAGTAGTGGTGGTAGATAGACACAGAGCTTCATCAAACATCTGATCCACTGAACAAAGAGCTCCAAAAATCTTGAACTTTAGACTGTCATCAGTTTTACTCCCTACACTTAACCATGTGTTTCCTACTGCCTGCAGACTTTGCACCCTTTGTTATATACACATGTTGTGTTTCTAATATAAATACATTTAATAAAGTCAAATACAAATAAGGCAACAAGAGAAGTATCCTACACTTCTCTTTTGTAAAGTAAATCTGAACAGCCGATATGGGCATCTACATCAACTATATGATTTGCCTGAGAAGCTGGAGAGGACCAAAAAATAAAAAATAAATAAAAAAAATAAAAATAAAAATAAAAAAAATAAAAATATATATATATATTTTTTTTTTTAATTTGTGGCGGACGTAATTCTTTCGTGGCGGGCCGCCACAAATAAATGAATGTGTGGGAAACACTGCTTTATTATTATTATCATTATTATGTGATTTAATGAACCTGAAGCACCGGTGTTTCTTCACAACAATGTAATGTTAGTTGGCTCATTACCCACAACCGACATGACACGACCTCAACCCCTAGACAAGGTCCGCCTCCACAAGGCCAGAGTTGCATCCGCCCTCTCACAGCCTTAAAAAGTTCATTATTCCTTGTTCGTGCATCATTTAGGCTCCCGCTCGTCACTGTCAGGTTTCAGCTGCCCCCCTCAAGTTACACATGGCAGCATTATGTCCCATAGATGTAGCTCAGGCGGAAAGATAAATAAATAAAGCACAACGCGGGGAAAGGCGGTGACCACAAGGGGGACACGTCAACGTAGAAACAGAACCAAGTCAGGCCTCTTAAATTGCTTCCTGCTGGTGGGTTGTGTTGCCGTGTTCTGATCGGGTCAAAGAATCACAGCTGGTGATTGAAACATTAGCCTCTTTAAATGTTGCGGCTGCTTTGTTGACGTTACGGGCTGCAGGACGTCGCTAATAAAGTTCTGATTGACAACACGAGTGACACCAACCTCTCTATGGGGTGCCGAATGTTAAAACTCAGCCACACTTTTCTAGTAAATATACTTCTCACTTTTAGCACACTTTTCTAACTTTTGACACTCTTTTAGTACATTAAACTCATTTTTTTAAATCACATTTAAGTTTAGATTTAACAGTTAGCGCTCACATTTAGAGATCTACATTTAAGATTTGGATTTAGATTTAGGTTGAGATTTAACATTTAGATGTATACATTTAACATGTATATTGAGATTTAACATTTGGGTTTGATTTAAAATTTAACGCTCATGTTTACATCTAAGATTTACATTTAAGATTTAGATATAAATGTAAGATTCAGCACTTAGACTCGACATTTCAAATTCAACTCAATATTAAAATTTATATTCAACATTTTGATTTAGATTCGACATTTAGATTTAGATTCGACATTTAGATTTAGATTCGACATTTAGATTTAATATTTAGATTCAGAATCAGCATTTAGATTTAACATTTAGATTTAGAATTTAGATTTAGATTCAACATTTAGATTCAGATTCAACATTTAGATTTAACATTTAGATTCAGATTCAACATTTAGATTTAACATTTAGATTTGACATTTAAATATAGATTCAACATTTAAATTTAGATTGAACATTTAGATTTAACATTTAGATTCAGATGAAACATTTAGATTTAACGTTTTGATTCAGATTCAACATTTAGATTTAACGTTTGTATTCAGATTCAACATTTAGATTCTGATTAAACATTTACATTTCACATTTAGATTTCGATTCAACATTTAGATTCAACATTTGGATTTAGAGTAAACATTTAGATTTAGATTCAACATTTAGATTTAACATTTAGATTCAGATTCAACATTTATATTTACAGTTTGGATTCAGATTCAACATTTACATTCAGATTCAATGTTTACACTTAACATTTAGATTTAGATTCAACATTTAGATTTAACATTTGGATTTAGAGTTAACATTTAGATTTAGATTCAACATTTAAATTTAACATTTGGATTTAGAGTTAACATTTAGATTTAGATTCAACATATGGATTTAGATTTAACATTTAGATTTAACATTTGGATTCAGATTCAACATTTATATTTACAGTTTGGATTCAGATTCAACATTTACATTCAGATTCAATGTTTACACTTAACATTTAGATTTAGATTCAACATTTAGATTTAACATTTGGATTTAGAGTTAACATTTAGATTTAGATTCAACATTTAGATTTAACATTTGGATTTAGAGTTAACATTTAGATTTAGATTCAACATATGGATTTAGATTTAACATTTAGATTTAACATTTGGATTTAAAGTTAACATTTAGATGTAGATTCAACATATAGATTTAGATTCAACATTTACATTTAACATTTAGATTTAGATTCAACATTTAGATTTAACATTTGGATTTAGAGTTAACCTTTAGATTTAGATTCAACATTTAGATTTAGATTCAACATTTAGATGTAACATTTAGATTCAGATTCAACATTTAGATTTAACATTTAGATTTAGATTCAACATTTAAGTGTCGAATTAAGCTTTAGATTTAATATTTGGATTTAGAGTTAACATTTAGATTTAGATTCAACATTTACTGTAGATTTAGATTCAACATTTAGATTTACATTCAACATTTAGATTTAACATTTAGATTCAGATTGAACATTTAGATTTAACATTTAGATTCAGAGTCAACATTTAGATGTTGATTTATGTTGATTTAGAGTCAACATTTAAGTGTCAAATTAAGATTTAGATTTAACATTTGGATTTAGAGTTAACCTTTAGATTTAGATTCAACATTTAGATTCAGAATCCACATTTAAATTTAACATTTAGATTTAACATTTAGATTTGACATTTAGATTTAGATTCAACATTTAAGTGTTGAATTAAGATTTAGATTTAACATTTGGATTTAGAGTTAACCTTTAGATTTCAATTCAACATTTAGATTTAGATTCAACATTTAGATTCAACATTTAGATTCAGATTCAACATTTAGATTTAGAGTCAACATTTAAGTGTCAAATTAAGCTTTAGATTTAACATTTCGATTTAGAGTTAACCTTTAGATTTAGATTCAACATTTAGATTTAGATTCAACATTTAGATTTAACATTTAGATTTAGATTCAACATTTAGATTTAACATTTAGATTTAGATTAAACATTTGAGTGTCGAATTAAGATTTAGATTTAACATTTGGATTAAGAGTTAACCTTTAGATTTAGATTCAACATTTAGATTTAACATTTAGATTTAACATTTAGATTCAGATTCAACATTTAGATTTAGATTCAACATTTAAGTGTCAAATTAAGATTTAGATTTAACATTTGGATTTAGAGTTAACCTTTAGATTTAGATTTAACATTTGGATTTAGAGTTAACCTTTATATTCAGATTCAACATTTAGATTTAGATTTACATTTTTGATTTAACCTTTAGATTCAGATTCAACATATAGATTTAACATTTAGATTTGACATTTAGATTTAGATTCAACATTTAAGTGTCGAATTAAGATTTAGGTTTAACATTTGGATTGTCCGTCTATCTGTGTTGGCCCTGTGATGAGGTGGCGACTTGTCCAGGGTGTACCCCGCCTTCCACCTGAATGCAGCTGAGGTAGGCTCCAGCACCCCCCGCTACCCCGAGCGGGACAAGCGGTAGAAAATGAATGGATGGATGGATTTAGAGTTAACATTTAGATTTAACATTTAGATTTAGGTTTAACCTTTAGATTTAGATTTAACATTTATATTCAGATTTAAGATTTAGACAAGACATTTAGACTCAACATTTAGTTTGAACTTAGATGTGATGAAAATGCGCTAAATGTGAGAAAAGTGAGTTAATTGTGAGAAAAATGAGCTACGTGTGACAATTATGTCTGCTAAAAAAAAGTGTGACTGATTGTTTACATTAGACCCCCACACCCCTGTAGTCTGTCACGTCCCACAGATTGGATAATATTATGTTATAGTGTGTTTTCTTACACCATATTTATCAATAATCTGTCATATGCAAATACGATTGGCATACAATTGAAATATGAAAGAATACTTTTTTTTTTTTAAATTAAAAACTGTCATCAAACAAAGCAATTAATAAAGACTTTTAGACCCCTAGTAGGTACTTCTTGTCAATGACAAACATTAAGCTCTAGCGCCCTCTGGCGTATTTACAACACACTCCTGGTTGGAATAGTCATTGATTTATGCACTATTATATTGTAATAATCCAGGAATGTAGGCTCATACAACTTCTTTGTTTGTCTTGTCTTTATTGCATAAGATGCGATTCAACCACACACAACAACTCTAATGTGCGTCTTCCCTCTTTTCCCGGCAATACTGGAACCCTTTACGACGTCACTTCCCTATCTCTCTCCGGAAGTCCCCCCCCCCCAGCTAAAGTCATTGGCTAACACCCCGGAGCTAGCCGCTACAAAGACTTACATTGAGCGTTCAATAAAACTTTTCTTTTTTGAAAGTCCCATCCCGCATTTTTTTTGGACTGGAGTTTTTGTTTTACTGTTTCGTATTTATAATACACACTATAATATACACTTATATTTACTGTATTTCAAAAACAAAAAAATAGCGTTCCAAAACCCTGCTTTTATTGTTTTAATCGGATATGACGTCACGTGGGCCGCTCCGTCTTTTCCGGTGTGTCTGCTGCTGCTGGCTGTCAACATAACTTTTTTTATTTATTTTTTTAATAAACCTTTATTTATAATTTGCAACATTTACATATAATCAAATAAATAATAATGATCAAAACATGTACAGAAAGAGTTATATATATATATATATATATATATATATATATATATATATATATATATATATATATATATATATATATATATATATATATATATATATATATATATATATATATATATATATATATATATATATATATATATATATACAGTTATATATATATATATATATATATATATATATATATATATATATATATATATATATATATATATATATATATATATATATATATATATATATATATATATATATATATATATATATATATATATATATATATATATATATATATATATATATATATATATATATATATATATATATATCAGTGGAGGCTCCTCCATAGAGGTGGAGGAGGCCTGGCCTCCCCAATAATTTGAGAGAAGAGAGAGATTTAAAAAAAACAATAAATATATTTATTTTATTTATTTATTTTAACAAAAAACATATTTTTTATTTTTTATATTCATATTATTTTAGTTTTGTTCATAAATCTAAATGTTCCCATGGCTAAAACCCAATATTGCAATTGTAAAGCAACAGGCCAGATTTCCCTATCAGTTTGTATTAAGGGAGGCCAGGCCTCCCCTAGGAAATTAGCTTCTCATAGAAGTCAATGTAATGCATGCTTTTTCATGCCAATATGTGATTGGCCAGATCACTGAAAATGGGTGGGCAACGGAGGCCTGGCCTCACCATGCATTGTGTCCAGGGCTGAAAGATTGACATTTTGTTCGTCCAATCACATGCTACTGGTTCATTTGGAATCAATCCTTTCCTTTCCTAATCAACACAGAAGCCATTTTGAGAATTCGCCAGCCACTCCAGTCAAACAAACACTCGCCATAGTGGCTACGAGTGTCCTATCAACTTGTGCTTTTCAGGAAATTTAGAGAACACCCCTGGCTATCATCCGTGAAGTTTATAGCTCATATAGCCAAATACTTTTGCTTAAAACGACCTCGGAAATCGGCGAGATTCTGGCGCAATTTGAGATCTTGGGCTGGAGATAGATATGCGTTAACGTTAAACCCTTCACTCTAGGCATTTCTCCTTGAGTTGACAACATCTCTGAGACAGATTTCGAAAGCAAAAGCTGCTGCTGCTAATCGCTCATTGACATTTATCTCTGTAGTTTGGACATTTTTACAGTTGAAGTTTAGCTCATTGTTTTCCATCCAGTTAGCTGTGTGTGTTCGAGCAAGCCTAGATTAGCCAGGCAAAATGGATGTGAGAGAGGAAAATGTACATGGAACAGGTGCTTGTGGTGGTGGCTTGGGTCCGAATCCAGTGGAAGAGGAGGATGGAGTTCAACCTAGATGCAGGCCATGGGATGGGAAAGAAAATCTAGTCGACTATTTGTTGTCCCAGCCATTCCATACTTTAGACCATGCTTCAAAAGTGAAGATAAAATCTGCTGGCCGACCAACTCCAGAAGTCAAGATGAGTCGTGTGACTCGAGCCGGCGGTAAGCGGTAAGCGGTTGAAATCTCTACCAGTGTTATACCACTAGTTCTCAGTAGTAATAGCAGTGTTACACCACTAGTTCTCAGTAGTAATAACACAAAATTTCATGTCCTGTATTTCTCAGTAAATGAAGCCAGCACCAACCTGTGGAGTGGAGTCCAGGAGAGAGCATGCCGCCCCTCAGCTAAACCAGATGTGAGTTGAACTAATTAGATGTCTCTACCAGTGTTACACCACTAGTTCTCAGTAGTAATAACACTCCATTTCATGTCTCTCAGTAGATGAAGCCAGCTGCAACCCGTAGAGTGGAGTTGTGGAGAGAGCCCCTCGCCCCTCAGCTAAACCAGAGGTGGGTTGAAATCTCTACCAGTGTTATACCACTAGTTCTCAGTAGTAATAGCAGTGTTACACCACTAGTTCTCAGTAGTAATAACACAAAATTTCATGTCCTGTATTTCTCAGTAAATGAAGCCAGCACCAACCTGTGGAGTGGAGTCCAGGAGAGAGCATGCCGCCCCTCAGCTAAACCAGATGTGAGTTGAACTAATTAGATGTCTCTACCAGTGTTACACCACTAGTTCTCAGTAGTAATAACACTCCATTTCATGTCTCTCAGTAGATGAAGCCAGCTGCAACCCGTAGAGTGGAGTTGTGGAGAGAGCCCCTCGCCCCTCAGCTAAACCAGAGGTGGGTTGAAATCTCTACCAGTGTTATACCACTAGTTCTCAGTAGTAATAGCAGTGTTACACCACTAGTTCTCAGTAGTAATAACACAAAATTTCATGTCCTGTATTTCTCAGTAAATGAAGCCAGCACCAACCTGTGGAGTGGAGTCCAGGAGAGAGCATGCCGCCCCTCAGCTAAACCAGATGTGAGTTGAACTAATTAGATGTCTCTACCAGTGTTACACCACTAGTTCTCAGTAGTAATAACACTCCATTTTGTCTGTGTTTCTCAGCAGATAAAGCCAACTGGAACCATATTTTTACATATTTTATATTAAATATATTGAATAAAACTACATATGATAAAGAAAGTGTTATCTTATCTTTTTTATATGCTAAACTTGATTAAATTGGTGATTACATGTTGAAGCTGTAGAAGAATGAAAAATGTAAGCTAAACAAAATTGTTTTTAACTACATAATTAAAATTCCTGCCTTTTACACATGTTCACTTGGCGTTTATATAACATCCAAATGTCATTTCTCAGCTTAATTATCAGGCAGGCTCATAGACTTACAGCAATGTAATTTCTTCAGGAAGGCACAAGGCTAAGCTCTGCACAATGAATTGCATCAGCAAGAACTTTCTGACTGTAGCTTACACTCCAAATAGTATGCCTTTGGCCAGCACAAAGACAGATAAGAGAACAGGGAACATTCCATCGCGAGTGAAGTGAGCAAGCGGAAAAAAATGGCCTCCTCAATTCTGGAAGTCACCAGCCTCCACTGATATATATATATATATATATATATATATATATATATATATATATATATATATATATATATATATATATATATATATATATATATATATATATATATATATATATATATATATATATATATATATATATGTGTGTGTGTGTGTAACAAAGTGTAAAGCTGTAGGCTCACACATGTTCCGTGAATAATCCACATTTGGAGCACAGCATCATAGTTTTCACAGCTTTTTGGCTGTTACAGATAGAAAGCGTTTTAAAGTAAAGTTCTAATTATTTTTTAAAGGCAAAAAAACCAAATGTTATCCTCCCTTTATTCACACACACTACAGCCGTTCGACATGTGGTATTTGTATTTATTTGTTTCAGACAATCACACAATAAAATGACGACAAATCTGAAAATGTATATATTTTTCACAATGTTTACATTTAATTTACGCTAATTCAAGCTGGTAAAAAAAATTATACACTTATATTTATTGTATTTCAAAAACAAAAAAATTGCGTTTCAAAACGCTGCTTTTATTGTTTTAATCGGATATGACGTCACGTGCGCCGCTCCGTCTTTTCCGGCTGCTTCTGGCTGTCAACATAATTTTATTTTTATTTTTAATAAACCTTTATTTATAATATGCAACATCTACATATAATCAAATAAATAATAATGACCAAAACATGTACATAAATGCACAAAAAACTAATGTTATCCTCCCTTTATTCACACACACTACAGCCGTTTGACATGTGGTATTTGTATTCATTTCTTTCAAACAATCCCACAATAAAATGACGACGAATCTGAAAAATTAAAAATATATTTTTCCACAATGTATTAATTTGATTTAAGTGAATTCAATCCAAATAAATAATCATAGACGTATATTTATTGTATTTCAAAAACAAAAAAATTGCGTTCCAAAACGCTGCTTTTATTGTTTTAACCGGATATGACGTCACGCGGGCCGCTCTGTCCATTCCGGTGTGTCGGCTGCTGCTGGCTGTCAACATAACTGCTGCTCCATTCCTGTGACGTGGATTTTATTTTTTGGGGGGGGAGGTTGCAAAAAAAAAGTCAGCAACATGTACCAGGTAAAGCCAATCTGCGGGGGTGACGCCAAGGTCGATTTGCCCACCTGCATGTACACCTTACCCAGCGTGCACGCGCGGCCGGGCAACAGCTGCACACACGAGCACGCGCTGCAGGTAAAACGTTTAGTCATTCATTCACCAGATAATACATTTCACCCTCAATTTAGTATTTTTTTTTTTTTAAATATATCATTGTATGTGTGCTGTCAGGGCGACTGTATATGAACTTATTGCGGAGTAAATGTCTACTTCTCGCAACGTGGATGGTATCAGCAAGCTAGCGAGCTAGGCTAAGCTAGCTAGGCTAAGCTAGCCTGTGAGCTCTGTTTTTTTTTTTTATTATTGAAAATGTATTAGTAGATTGCACAGTTCAGTACATATTCCGTACAATTGACCACTAAATGGTAACACCCGAATAAGTTTTTCAACTTGTTTAAGTCGGGGTCCACGTTAATCAATTCATGTGAGCTCTGTTTCACTGACTGTGTGCTGACGCAATGCTTTGTCAAAAACGAAAGAGAAACTGTTTGATAAAGGATATTAAAAAAAAGCATATTATATATATATAAAAAAGGACGAGTGAGCATGCCAGTAAACAAACCAAGGACTAGTTTTAAAAAATACTTCAGGTAGGTCTTTATTGTTGTTCATTGCACAAGTACACAGTCCAATCCACTTTATTTATATAGCACATTTAAACATCAAAAAATGTTTCCAAAGTGCTGCACTAAAATATTAAAAACAAGATTCAAATACTATCCTTAGCTCCGGCAATAACTGAATAAAAATAAATATTTAAAACCCATTTTAAAGGGTAAAACCAATTAAAACAGTAGCTTATTTTTCGGACTATAAGTCACAGTTTTTTTCATAGTTTGGCCGGGGGTGCAACTTATACTCAGGAGCGACTTATGTGTGAAATTATTAACACATTAGCGTAAAATATCAAATAATATTATTTAACTCATTCACGTAAGAGACTAGACGTTTAAGATTTCATGGGATTTAGCGATTAGGAGTGACAGATTGTTTGGTAAACGTATAGCATGTTCTATATGTTATAGTTATTTGAATGACTCTTACCATAATATGTTACGTTAACATACCAGGCACGTTCTCAGTTGGTTATTTATGCCTCATATAACGTACACTTATTCAGCCTGTTGTTCACTATTCTTTTTTTTTTTAAATTGCCTTTCAAATGTCTATTCTTGGTGTTGGCTTTTATCAAATACATTTCCCCAAAAAATGCGACTTATACTCCAGTGCGACTTATATATGTTTTTTTTCCTTCTTTATTATGCATTTTCGGCTGATGCGACTTATACTCCGGAGCGATTTATACTCAGAAAAATACGGTAAATAGAAATAAAAAATGTAAAAACACGGAGGACCACACAACTCACGTAGTGTTAGAAGCCAGAGGATAAGAGTGGGTCTTAAGACGAGACTTTAAAACACTGCGCTGCGGTAGCAGTTGGAACATGGAGGCGCAGTGTGTTCCAGAGCTTAGGACCGACCACGGAGAAGCCACAACCACAACAAAACTTACAGATTAAACAAACAAACAAACAGTGTACAGGGTTACAGAACAGGAACGCTGATGGGTCGCCACAAGGAAGATAGGAAAAAGGTAAACGCTGGGGGAGGATGAGTAAAAATATTACAATCTAGAATGGGCTCCTACGGGGGGCCCAGTCTGGAGTGGGAAAAAACACATACATATTACAACATCTTGAGACTTGCAACAGAGGGGAGGGAGTGGGGGCCACGGGGGCAGGCTGCAGCTCTCCAGGCGCTGCCCATCCGTCCATCACCCCTTTTATACCCAATCATGGCACCCACCTGTTCCCAATTAGCCTGTTCACCTGTGGGATACTCCAAATAAGTGTTTGATGAGCATTCCTCAACTCTCTCCGTTTTTTTGCCACTTGTGCCAGCTTTTTTGAAACTTGTTGCAGGCATGAAATTCCAAATGAGCTAATATTTGCAAAAAATAACAAAGTTCGAACATTAAATATCTTGTCTTTGCAGTCTATTCAATTGAATATAAGTTGAAAAGGATTTGCAAATCATTATATTCTGTTTTTATTTACCATTTACACGACGTGCCAACTTCACTGGTTTTGGGTTTTGTATGACCGCACTGATCAATCACTGTCTTTGCAGAATGGGGACATACTAGATCCGGCAGTCCAAGCTCTGGAGGCCCGACAAGATGAGATCATGCGAAAACTGTACGAACTAAAGGCGGCCGTAGAGGGCCTGGCGAAGACCGTGACCACGCCGGATGCTGACATGGACCTCACAGTCAGCAGCAGCCTCTCCTGCCAGAGCTCAACAGCCTTCCAAGGGGCAGCTGACCTGGACAAGCTATTAGGGAAGGTAGGAATAATGCTAGCGTCTGGAAAAGGTCATAGTAACCGGAATGGCTTTGTTCCGGCTTTTTGACTAATGCATATTAGCACAATAACAGTATTCGTAAGTGTACTAAAACATTGTAGATGCATATAAAAGAAGGTGTGTATCATACTTTTATTGCTCCACACTTCCTGGTAGTTTCGAGCGTCAGCACAATTAAGTCATTATTGTTGATTACATACCTCGCCTATTTACTGGACTGTACCATGTAGCTGTTCAAAGGTGCCCCTTCCACTTCAGCATTTTGTGTAATAAAATGTAGCTTTTTCACTTCAGCATTTCATGTAATAAAATGTAAGTCCACAACATTGCAGTAAACACATTTGCTGGTTGACAAGCGCTTTTTAGCCAATAAGGAAGCAACATAAACGGGCTTGTTTTTGCTTTGACACATTCATTACTTAATATAGGGTAGAAATATCTTTAAAAGTATGTTTAAAATAAGCACTCATACGCATGTCATTGGCACAAAATGAACTAGACACAAGTACATTACAGTAGGTAGGTGAACATAAATAATAAAATATGCCATATTATACATACCGTATTTTTCGGACTATAAGTTGCAGTTTTTTTTCATAGTTTGGCCGGGGGTGCGACTTATACTCAGGAGCGATTTACGTGTGAAATTATTAACACATCAGCGTAAAATATCAAATAATATTATTTAGCTCATTCACGTAAGAGACTAGATGTATAAGATTTCATGGGATTTAGCGATTAGGAGTGACAGATTGTTTGGTAAACGTATAGCATGTTCTATATGTTATAGTTATTTGAATGACTCTTACCATAATATGTTATGTTAACATACCAGGCACGTTCTCAGTTGGTTATTTATGCCTCATATAACGTACACTTATTCAGCCTGTTGTTCACTATTCTTTAGACATTTTAAATTGCCTTTCAAATGTCTATTCTTGGTGTTGGCTTTTATCAAATACATTTCCCCCAAAAATGCGACTTATACTCCAGTGCGACTTATGTACGTTTTTTTCCTTCTTTATTATGCATTTTCGGCCAGTGCGACTTATACTCAGAAAAATACGGTACAAAAAATAGTAATTATAAAAGATACTTATAATATTTATAGGAAATTGGCAAAATCTATGTTTTTATGGATTATCTCTAGAGGGGAATTGTGTTTTCTTTATAATTATTTAGAGTATTAATTTCTACTAGATGAGGCCATTCCTAAAGGAATTGTGTGTGAATGCTCCGATGCTGAAGTTGAACTGAAACGCTGACAGAATGTAGTGTGAATGTAAGAATAGTTTGAACGTTGGAATGGTTTGAATCAGATGAAAAATGTGGGGATTGTGGATCTTTGAAAAATGTCCCATCGATTTCAACGGGGAATTTCAGAAAAGATTGGGAAAAGCGGGTATTTTTTCAGAAATCGATTGTAGCTGAGATAGGCTCCAGCGCCCCCGTGACCCCAAAGGGAATAAGCGGTAACAGTGTTTCCCATAAACTGCCAAGACACCTGTGGCGGTGGGGGCGTGGCTATGGGCGTGGTCACCATGACATCATCGAGTAATTTGCATAATGTACTACAATGATATGATTTTCTCTAAAAAGGCTAAAAAAATGTATACTTACTAATTAATAATAACAGTTTTGTTTTAAACGTCCATCCATTTTACAATATAATTACAACACTTTATGTACATATTTATATACAGATTTGAACAATAAGTTATTCACTGAAATATATTTATTAATTGTGGTTCTTACAAAAAATTTATCTTATAAAATATAAAAGCTAAAATGTCTCTTAAAGCTCTGCCCCTTTAATTAGTGCATACTAAATCATTTAACTTTAGCCTACTACTACAACCATATTATTTACCAGCAACATAAAGTGAAACAGAGGCAGAGGTGTCCTGCCACAGTCAGTAACAAATAAACAGAAAACAGTAGTGGTCAAATACAAATAAGGCAACAAGAGAAGTATCTTACACTTCTCTTTTGTAAAGTAAATGTGAACAGCCTATATGGGCATCTACCGTATTTTCCGCACCATAAGGCGCCCCGTGTTATTAGCCGCACGTTTAATGAACGGCATATTTCAAAACTTTGTTTACCTATTAGCCGCCCCGTGCTATTAGCCGCACCTACGCTACGCTAAAGGGAATGTCAACAAAACAGTCAGATAGGTCAGTCAAACTTTAATAATATATTACAAACCAGCGTTCTAACAACTCCGTTCACTCCCAAAATGTAATGTGCAAATGTGCAATCACAAAAATAGTAACACTCAAAATAGTGCAGAGCAATAGCAACATCAATAACTCAACGTTGCTCATACATTAGTGTCACACAACACACAAAATAAACATTTAAAGCTTACTTTCTTAAGTTATTACTCATCCACAAATCCCTCGAATTATTCTTCTTCGGTGTGCTTCACTTGTTTTTTGACACCATCGATGATGTGGACGCGCATGCAGTTGTAGATCAACAGGGACGGCGCTGCGTGAAAAAAGTCACCCGGTGTCTTCGCGTAAACGTCTATCAACCACTCGCTCATCTTTTCTTCATCCATCCATCCCTTCGAGTTATCTTTTATGATGACGCCGGCTGGAAAGTTCTCTTTTGGCAAGGTCTTCCTTTTGAATATCATCGTGGGCGGAAGTTTCTGGCCGTTAGCATGGCAAGCTAGAACCACAGTAGGACGACTTCTCATTCCCTGTGGTGCGAATATTCACCGTACGTGTTCCCGTTGTATCCACAGTGCGGTTCACATGAATATCAAAAGTCAGTGGAACCTTGTACGCGTGTCTCTTAGGAGGAGACATTTTTTTGTCTTTACAGAAACACACAAATGAAATTAAATATCCGCGAGCTTCTTCTTCTACGGGGGCGGGTGCTCACCTTGGCGGTTGCTTACAGTAGAAGAAGAAGCGCTTCCTCTTCTATGGGGGCGGTTGCTTACCGTAGAAGAAGAAGCGCTTCCTCTTTTTTCGGGGAAAAAAGATGGCGGCTGTTTACCGTAGTTGCGAGACCTAAACCTTATGAAAATAAATATGAATATTAATCCATATATAAGGCGCACCGGGTTATTAGCCGCACTGTCTGCTTTTGACAAAAATTGTGGTTTTTAGGTGCGGCTTATGGTGCGGAAAATACGGTACATCAACTATATGATTTGCCTGAGAAGCTGGAAAGGACAAAAAAAAGAAAAAGTTTTTATTTTATTTGATTCGTGGCGGATGTAATTCTTTCGCGGCGGGCCGCCACAAATAAATGAATGTGTGGGAAACACTGTATATATTTTTTCCTCCTTTATTGTGCATTTTCGGCAGGTGCGACTTATACTCCGAAAAATACGGTAGTAAATTATAAAATGCTTTATTGACTCGTATTATTTGAAGGCTTTTGCGGGCCGCTTTAAATGAGATGGCGGGCCTTGAGTTTGACCCCTGTGCTTTTAAACAATGGTTATGTACTTACCCCAAATTTTCTCTCGCCATCATTCCCACTAGGATCTTGGCGCTCTCCACGACATCGTCATCAACGCCAACCCAGAACAGCCCCCACTGACCCTCCTGGTTCTGCACAACCTGCTGTGTAAGCGTTATCGGGTGCTGTCCGCCGTGCACGTCCACTCTTCAGTCAGCGGCGTGCCGCCACAGCTCTTGTCCTGCCTCGGCCCGCGTCATCCGGACAGCTACGCCCGCCGCCTCTTCCAGCTGGGCTTCACCCTCATTTGGAAAGACGGTACGTCACAGTTGGAGACATGATATTCCTAGCATAGGTTTAATTGTACAGCAGCTGCGTGTTGAAGCAGTAAAGGTATAGCAGGTTTCACTGCACGTAGTAGCCAGCAGGGGGGGTAGTTATTTGTAACCAGAGTCCTGCATGCACACTATATTGCCATAGTTTATATTTGCTTATATTTGGCCATCCACCTTGACTCACATATGAACTTGAAGTGCCATCCCATTCCTAACCCATAGGGTTCAATATGATGTGGGTCCACCTTTTGCAGCCATTGCAGGTTCAACTCTTCTGATAAGGCTGTCCACAAGGTTGCGGAGTGTGTTTATAGGAATTTTCCACCATTCTTCCAAAAGCGCATTGGTGAGGTCACACACTGATGTTGGTCGATAAGGCCTGGCTCTCAGTCTCCGTTCTAATTCATCCCAAAGGTGTTCAGGTCAGGACTCTGTGCAGGCCAGTCAAGTTCATTCACACCAGACTCCATGTCTTAATGGACCTTGAGAGAGCGGCCCATTCTTTCACAAGTTTTTGTAGAATCAGTCTTCATGCCTAAGTGCTTTAAAGTGATTAGGACACCTGATTCTGATCATTTGGATGGGTGGCCAAATACTTTTGGCAATATAGTGTACTTTAATTACTCATATTATTTCCAGGCTTTCGAGGGCCGAATAATATGATGTGGCGATCCCGGGCCTTGAGTTGGACTCCTGTGGATTAGAAAGTACCTTTTTCAAAATACACATTTTCCAAAAATAAGGTCAAGTTAGTCATGAAAATGAAGTTTTTTAGTTAAGACCATTCATGATGTTTCTCTTCCAGTGCCCAAAGTGCAGATGAAGTTCAGCATCCAGAACATGTGCCCCATCGAGGGCGAGGCCAACGTGGCGCGCTTCCTCTCCAAGCTGCTCACTCCCCACCCGGCCGATCCCGCCCTCGCCACACTGGTGGACAGCTGGGTGGACACGGCCTTCCTGCAGCTGGCGGAAGGCAGCGCCAAGGAGCGCGCCGCCGTCCTGCGCGCCCTCAACTCCGCCCTGGGCCGCGGCCCGTGGCTTGCGGGGCGGGAGGTCTCCCTGGCCGACATGGCCTGCTACTGCTGCGTGCTGCACAGCGGCGCCGCTTCCTCGGCCCCCGCTAACGTCCAGCGGTGGCTCAAGTCTTGCGAGAACCTGGGCTACTTTGGCCCCGCTAAGGTACTCCTGCAGTGACCCCGGTAGGCTAAGATAGCAAAGTGAGAAAGGATGTAGAAATCTGCCAGATGTGTCAGGGACATCTTCCCGTGCTTCCCTCCTTAAACATATAGTCACTCTAAGGCGGTTCACCTTCTGCCACGCTGCTTTTCTACACACCAGATTCTCCAAAGGAGGAAGCACGAGAGGACACCTTTCACCCACTTTGTGCCTATGAAATGTTTGTGGTCACAGTATTACTAGTTATCAGGAGTAATACTTTGTACCTGTGTTTTTTTGGAAATCATTAAAACATCCACTTGGGGTCAAGCTTTTGGAACTGGGACATTTTGATGTTATAGTCTGTGAGATAACACAACAAAATAAGTTTAGCAATGGTAATTATTTCCTCAAAAAACTCAGTAATGATAAGTTTTTATAGCGTGATCTAATCAAAGGATTCTCAGAGTGAAGTATCAACTCAAAATTGGCTAGTATCACCGTTTTTGAGACCTGCGCTCATTATCAGTTTAGCTTCTAACACAGGGGTAGGGAACCTGTGGCTCTTTTGATGACTGCATCTGGCTCTCAGATAAATCATAGCTGAAATTTGCTGAATTTGATAAGTAATGAATAATTACGCTGGTAATCACAGTGTTAAAAATAACCACGTATCAACCAGACTACAAAGCCATCAGCAAAACCATGCAGCACCAGAAGTTGCATTAACGGTAAGAAGTATTTTATTTATTATTGGTTATCTTCAGAATAACAATGTTATTAAAAAGAATAAGAGACTTATCATACTCTAAACATGTTGGTCTTTATTAAAAATGCACGCATTCAGTTGTATTCAGTGTTAAAAAATATTATATGGCTCTCACGGAAATACATTTTAAATTAAAGCTGCAAGCAGCATTGGTCGGGTCTGCATCTTGGCTGGTGCTAGTCCTAGTTGCTGAAGGATGTCAATCTATGAAATGTAGGTCTAAGTGAGACCTACATAGACGTTTTTGTTTCATGTCTCTAAGACGTTCCTACTGGAAGTTACAAGCAGTTTTGTCTGTTTTCCTCCGAGGAGCAGTTTTGTCTGTGTTTTATTCCTAGGGGGCGCTAGAGCGCAATTTTGAGTTTTGGGGTTCGGTTTTTTTATTAGATCGCAATTTCCGCCAGTCCTGATGTGTGTAAAAAGTTTGGTGAGTTTTGAAGTATTTTAAGGGGGTCAAATTACAGCTGAAAGAGGCAAAAATGAGTGTTTTTATGAAACTTTTGTTTTGAAGGGGTGATTGCCAACTTCCTGTTGATTTTTGCTAAAGGATGTCAGTGTATGAAATCTAGCTCTAAGTCAGGTTTTTGTTTCATGTCTCTACGCTATTCGTACTGGGAGTTAGAGGAAGTGTTCTCACGGAAATACATTTGAAAATATTTGGCTTTCATGGCTCTCAGCCAAAAAGGTTCCCGACCCCTGTTCTAACATGTGGTTTTGTTCTTTGAACGAGGTGATGTTCATGCACGCTTCATTTTGTGCACCGGTAAAAAAAAACATAACTTTGTCTTGAATTTGAAAAAAAACTAAACATTTTATTTATCATTAAAGAAGGGTTCGGTGAGTGTGTATTTGAAACTGGTGAGGTTCGGTACCTCCAACAAGGTTAAGAAACACTGCACTACAGTAAACACAATAATACATTTTTATAAAGCTTATCTTAATAATTGTAGAATTTGGTAGTATTATTGTGAATCAGAAGACGTTTTAAATGCCTGCTTTTGGAACTGGGACATTTTGATTTGATAGTCTGTGAGATAACACAACAAAATAAGTTTAACAACGGTAATTATTTCCTCACAAAACTCAGTAATGATACGTTTTCATAGCGTGATCTAATCAAAGGATTCTCAGACTGAAGTATCAACTCAAAATTGGCAAGTATCACCGTTTTTGCGACCTGCGCTCACTATCACTTTAGCTCAGACCTGGGCAAATTAAGACATTCTCAAATTTTTTTTAGATCTTTAAGATGGAAAGTGTAGCTGCCATTATGATGTTTTCAAATGACCGTAAGTCTTGAACTATACAAAGTATTTCAATGGTTGGGATCTGCGCTTTTGCATGATATACTAGTTACTATGGTAATCTATAATTAGTTACTATGGTGATCTAAGTCACAGCAGCTCAGACGAGGCACCAAGCAGTGTGGGTGGGGAGCGTTTCCACAGTGTTTCCATAGCAGCCAGCCAGAAATGTGGGTGTCAGGGACAGACGCGGAAGGAGATTTTTACAACAAAGTTCTAAAACTTAGTGATATATCAGCTCCCCTCACCTTCCAGGGGGTGGAACAAGGGGATGGGTCAAATGCAGAGGGTAATTTCACCACACCTAGTGTGTGTGTGACAATCAGTGGTACTTTAACTTTAATTCATGCAACTCCTGCACGTGTGTAACAAGGAATCCAGGAATGTAATTTTGTTTCCCGGAGCGGAATTTTTCAGAATAGTACAATCTTAAGCCACTGGGACACAGCTTCGGTAAAAATCAGCTGGGCGCAACAGCCTATTGGCGATGAGTTAAAAAAGGCATGTATATATATATATAGGGTTGGGTATCGTTTGAATTCGAACGATTCCGATTCTTTGTTTCGATTCCGATTCCTGACGATTCTCGATTCTTCTTGTACCATGCCGGGATCAATGTGTTTGACAGGTAGTCCCTGGAAGGTGGTATGTATTTTGGGTTGAGAGTTTTCACCATATCCCTGCAAACATAAACAAACATGTAATGTTGCTGTTACTGTTTAGCCCAGTATCAATTAGCTTAGCTCTAACGTTATTGCTTAACTAACCTAAATGTTGGGAGATTCCACCTCTGAAAAGGGATGCAGTCTTTTGACTATGTGTGCAGTGACCTTTCTGTGGCACTCTTCCGTCTGTGGCACCGACATCTTCCCCATTGCCGCTACGGTGAACGGAGTACGCTGAGCACATCGCGGAGCCTGGCTAGCAGGTTGTTAATTGTCTATGAAAAAATACGCGGGCTAATTTGTTAGCTGCCTCGACATTGGCGCAAAACACATTATTTATTGCATATATATTGTTTTACTTACCGGATTCGGACTGCAATGCAGTCACCGAGGTGCCAGGCTGGGCGTCAAAGCCAGAGGAAGAGGCACAGGAGGACGGTCGGCGCAGCGCGTCGAAGACGGGACACGCATTTATTTGTACTCGGAGGTGCTTCATCATGTTCGACGTGCACCCTCCTAAGCACGAAACAGTCCTGTCGCACGTGTTACATTTCGCCGATATTTCATTTTTTTTAGTAAAATAAAGCCACACTTCGACCGCCGACGCCCGCTATCCATGCTTGACTGACTCGCTCGGCTACATAGGCTCGGCTATGCTAACACTTCCGGCGGTGGGCGCTTCTTCGTTGGTGTTTAGCGGCTTCTTTTTCCGGTCGGCGGACTTAATTATTTTTTCCGGTCGGCGGACTGGGTATCGAAACTAGGAATCGAAATTTAAACTTTTGAACGATTCCGGGAGAATCGGAAAGTTAGTCCCGGTTCCAATCGATACTCGATACGCAACCCTATATATATATATATAATAATACACTCCTGTGATCGGGATTGAGACATCTCTAAATGACACGTTTCCAGTGAGGGTTGGACTCCGCCAAGGTTGCCCTTTGTCACAGATTCTGTTCATAACTTTTATGGACAGAATTTCTAGGTGCAGTCAGGGCGTTGAGGGGATCCGGTTTGGTGGCTGCAGGATTAGGTCTCTGCTTTTTGCTGATGATGTGGTCCTGATGGCTTCATCTGGTCAGGACCTTCATCTCTCACTGGATCGGTTCGCAGCAGAGTGTGAAGCGACCGGGATGACAATCAGCGCCTCCAAGTCCGAGTCCATGGTTCTCGCCCGGAAAAGGGTGGAGTCCCATCTCCGAGTTGGGGAAGAGATCTTGCCCCATGTGGAGGAGTTCAAGTACCTCAGAGTTTTGTTCACGAGTGAGGGAAGAGTGGATCGTGAGATCGACAGGCGGATCGGTGCGGCGTCTTCAGTAATGCGGACGCTGTATCGATCCTTTGTGGTGAAGAAGGAGCTGAGCCGGAAGGCAAAGCTCTCAATTTACCGGTCGATCTACGTTCCTATCTCACCTACGGTCATAAGCTTTGGGTCAGTACCTCGGAGTCTTGTTCACGAGTGGGGGAAGAGTGGATCGTGAGATCGACAGGCGGATCGGTGCGGCGTCTTCAGTAATGCGGACGCTGTATCGATCCGTTGTGGTGAAGAAGGAGCTGAGCCGGAAGGCAAAGCTCTCAATTTACCGGTCGATCTACGTTCCCATCCTCACCTACGGTCATGAGCTTTGGGTCAGTACCTCGGAGTCTTGTTCACGAGTGAGGGAAGAGTGGATGGTGAGATCGACAGGCGGATCGGTGCGGTGTCTTCAGTAATGCGGACGCTGTATCGATCCGTTGTGGTGAAGAAGGAGCTAAGCCGGAAGGCTAAGCTCTCAATTTACCGGTCGATCTACGTTCCCATCCTCACCTACGGTCAAGCTTTGGGTCAGTACCTCGGAGTCTTGTTCACAAGTGAGGGAAGAGTGGATCGTGAGATCGACAGGCGGATCGGTGCGGCGTCTTCAGTAATGCGAACGTTGTATCGATCCGTTGTGGTGAAGAATGAGCTGAGCCGGAAGGCAAAGCTCTCAATTTACCGGTCGATCTACGTTCCTATCCTCACCTACGGTCATAAGCTTTGGGTCAGTACCTCGGAGTCTTGTTCACGAGTGGGGGAAGAGTGGATCGTGAGATCGACAGGCGGATCGGTGCGGCGTCTTCAGTAATGCGGACGCTGTATCGATCCGTTGTGGTGAAGAAGGAGCTGAGCCGGAAGGCAAAGCTCTCAATTTACCGGTCGATCTACGTTCCCATCCTCACCTACGGTCATGAGCTTTGGGTCAGTACCTCGGAGTCTTGTTCACGAGTGAGGGAAGAGTGGATGGTGAGATCGACAGGCGGATCGGTGCGGTGTCTTCAGTAATGCGGACGCTGTATCGTTCCGTTGTGGTGAAGAAGGAGCTAAGCCGGAAGGCTAAGCTCTCAATTTACCGGTCGATCTACGTTCCCATCCTCACCTACGGTCAAGCTTTGGGTCAGTACCTCGGAGTCTTGTTCACAAGTGAGGGAAGAGTGGATCGTGAGATCGACAGGCAGATCGGTGCGGCGTCTTCAGTAATGCGGGCGCTGTATCGATCCGTTGTGGTGAAGAAGGAGCTGAGCCGGAAGGCAAAGCTCTCAATTTACCGGTCGATCTACGTTCCCATCCTCACCTACGGTCATAAGCTTTGGGTCAGTACCTCGGAGTCTTGTTCGGAAGAGTGGATCGTGAGATTGACAGGCGGATCGGTGCGGCGTCTTCAGTAATGCGGACGCTGTATCGATCCTTTGTGGTGAAGAAGGAGCTGAGCCGGAAGGCAAAGCTCTCAATTTACCGGTCGATCTACGTTCCCATCCTCACCTATGGTCATGAGCTTTGGGTTATGACCGAAAGGACAAGATCACGGGTACAAACGGCCGAAATGAGTTTCCTCCGCCGGGTGGCGGGGCTCTCCCTTAGAGATAGGGTGAGAAGCTCAAAGTAAAGCCGCTGCTCCTCCACATGGAGAGGAGCCAGATGAGGTGGTTCGGGCATCTGGTCAAAATGCCACCCGAACGCCTCCCTCTGGAGGTGTTTAGGTCACGTCTGACCTGTAGGAGGCCACGGGGAAGACCCAGGACACGTTGGGAAGACTGTCTCCCGGCTGGTTTGGGAACACCTCTGGATCCCCCGGGAGGAGCTGGACGAAGTGGCTCGGGAGATCTCGGATAAGCGGTAGTAAATGGATAAATACCGCACAGGGACATTTAATTTGAATTCAGTTTATGGTAAATACCTGTTGTGTTTGTATGGTTATTTCTTACATACTCAATGTATATATTCCGTGTAGTTTGATCTAAAAATGAATGAGGGAGTGGCAAGATGTGTGCACCAGCAGTAGTACTTCCCAAATGGGTAAAACAAAACAAACATAAAAGCTCTTTTCAAACTCTTAATGCATTATACAAAAGACATACATGAGGTGAATTCTGATTCTACAGTTGTAGAAAAAAATTAATTAACTCAAAAGACAAAACCTGGTAGCTACCAAAAAGAGTCCTTATAAAGTCACATTTGCCCTGATTGTCAGTTAAACATGGAAGTAAGGTTACTATCATTCATTGAGCAAAGGGCACAGGTTAATGTTGTATCTGAGCAGCTGGATGCGTTCAAAGTAGTCGTCGGTTAAAAAGTTCCTTTGCAGGGTAACCAGGTTGCCTTTCTGGCTGAAGAGCCTCTGGACGGGCGCCGTGGACGGCAGCGTGGTGTTGTACTTGAGGAAGAGCTGCTTCACCCTTGGGAAGTCTTGCAGGCACTCCAAGCTCTTCCCCGTTCCTTCCACGTACGAGCGGATCTCCTCCGTAACGCCCCGTTCCTGGTTGTGCGAGGAATTTTTCGCCGAGCCGTAGCTGAAAAAATCGTCCTCCGTTTCGATGGTGGACACGTTGCGGCAGGGGTTGGTCTCGGCCACGTCGGCGGGCTCCACCAGGGACGCCATCGTGGCGAGCTGGGAGCACATCTCCTCCCTCTCGGAGGCGGCCAGCCACCACAGGCGGAACTGAGGGGTGGTCGCCGTGGCAAACTTGGCCTCGCTGCTGGAGAACAACTCCCTGAACCTCACGTTGATGGCGGTCACCATGGCGCCGATGACGTCGCCAAAGTACTTTGCGGCGTCCTTGTGCTCGTTGAGCTTGTTCTTCAGACTGAGCACGGTCGGGATGACGAGGCCCAAGTAGCACTTCTGCTCCGCCTGGAAAAGCTCCAGCGCAAACGCCAGCGGGTGGAAGACGGTGACGTACTCTTTGAGGAAGTCCATCTCCTCGGGCTGCAGCCGCGTGACGTCCAAGCGCGCCGAGAGCTCCGTCAGCTCTCGCTCTGTGAGGGAGACGATCTTCTGCAGGGCGGAGTACTCCACGTTCCAGCGTACGACCGACGGAACGAACAGCGGCATCTTCTTGATCTCCTCCGCCGCCTCCATGCCGACTTGGAGATGGTGGCATTGTCTCCAAATGGAGTAGGCCTTGGACATGGTGCTGTAGTAAAGATGGCACATGGGTCCTTGTGACACGGCCTGCCAAAAGTCCTCGGTGACTATCTGCTCCAAAGTGTGTGACGCGCAGCGTTGCACCGTGGGCAGGAACAGGAGCATATCCTGCTCCGGCTCCGCTTCCAAGACGGCGCTCACGTTGTCAAACATGCCGATGTCGTCGTCGCTGTCCGTGCTGTCCACCGCAAACTCCTTGAAGACGTTGACGAAGGGGCTGGCGTTGTCGGTCACGGTGGTCTGGACTTTACTTTCAACGTTGTACGCCGAGTGGATGTCGTGGATCTTCCCCGCCAGGCTGTCGTGCGTCAACCTACCCTGCAGTCTGGCGAAGCCCAGAGCCGCAGACTTCCTCTCCAGCGAGTCTCTGTCGATCCAGTGGCACGTCATGCCGAAGAAGCTGCCGTTGTTGGCGCTCCACACGTCCGCCGTCGTGCACACGTACTGGACTGTGGCCAGTTTGGCCATCAGCTCCACGCGCATCTTGGAGAAACTCAGGTCCACCTTGGCGAACAACGTGATCCTGTCCATGGACCTGAGACCCTCGGTTAAGCCGGCGATGAGCTTCTGGAAACCCGGCTGCTCCAGCACGTGAAATGACTGACAGTCCTCCACGATGTAGTTGAAGATGAGCTGGTCGATCTTGGCTTGGTTCATGCAATTGGAGATGATCTCCGCTTTGAGCCGTTTCAGTTGACCCTGTCGACTGTCCTCGCCGTTGTACTCCTCCCGCCTCCGTCCTCTTTTGGCATCTGGCCTGGCCTCACAGCCTAAATGCGTCCTCTGAAAAACATGCAGCCTTTTTACTATTTGTTGACATAGTAACATTTTGTACACCAACGTGACTACATACTGGGTATTGTGGCCAAACAGCAAACTTTTTGTTTCATCCGACCACAGAACTTTCCTCCAGAAGGTCTTATCTTTGTCCATGTGATGTCAGATGAAACAATGTTGCTGTTTGGCCACAATACCCAGCAATATGTTTAGAGGAGAAAAGGTGAGGCCTTTAATCCCAGGAACACCACCCTACTGTCAAGCATGGTGGTGGTAGTATTATGCTCTTGGCCTGTTTTGCTGCCAATGGAACTGGTGCTTTACAGAGAGTAAATGGGACAATGAAAAAGGAGGATTACCTCCAAATTCTTCAGGACAAGCTAAAATCATCAGCCCGGAGGTTGGGTCTTGGGCGCAATTGGGTGTTCCAACAGGACAATGACTCCAAACACACATCAAAAGTGGTAAAGCAGGGGTGTCCAAACTTTTTCCACTGAGGGCCGCACATTGAAAAATCAAAGCTAGTAGGGGCCATTTTGATATTTTTATTTTAAAAACCAATACAATATATGTATAAAAAATATACATTTAGGCTTCCACTCAGGCTTGATCCCGGGGACCCCAATGTGTCATTATTCAGTATTATTATTTGTGTTACTATTCAAGTTTTTAAATCTCTAGATCAGGGGTCACCAACGCGGTGCCCGCGGGCACCAGGTAGCCCGTAAGGACCAGATGAGTAGCCCGCTGGCCTGTTCTGAAAATAGCTCACCAGTGAGCTGCCTCTATTTTTTAAATTGTATTTATTTACTAGCAAGCTGGTCTCGCTTTGCCCGACATTTTTAATTCTAAGAGAGACAAAACTCAAATAGAATTTGAAAATCCAAGAAAATATTTTAAAGACTTGGTCTTCACTTGTTTAAATAAATTCATTCATTTTTTTATTTTGCTTCTTATAACATTCAGAAAGACAATTTTAGAGAAAAATACAACCTTAAAAATGATTTTAGGATTTTTAAACACATATACCTTTTTACCTTTTAAATTCCTTCCTCTTTTTTCCTGACAATTTAAATCAATGTTCAAGTAAATTTATTTTTTTTATTGTAAAGAATAATACATGAATTTTAATTTAATTCTTCATTTTAGCTTCTGTTTTTTTGACGAATAATATTTGTGAAATATTTCTTCAAACTTATTATGATTAAAATTCAAAAAAATTATTCTGGCAAATCTAGAAAATCTGTAGAATCAAATTTAAATCTTATTTCAAAGTCTTTTGAATTTATTTTAAAATTTTTGTTCTGGAAAATCTAGAAGAAATAATGATTTGTCTTTGTTAGAAATATAGCTTGGTCCAATTTGTTATATATTCTAAAAAAGTGTAGATTGGATTTTAACCCATTTAAAACATGTCATCAAAATTCTAAAATTAATCTTAATCAGGAAAAATTACTAATAATGTTCCATAAATTATTTTTTAAATTTTTTCAAAAAGATTCGAATTAGCTAGTTTTTCTCTTCTTTTTTTCGGTTGAATTTTGAATTTTAAAGAGTCGAAATTGAAGATAAACTATGTTTCAAAATTCAATTGTCATTTTTTCGTGTTTTCTCCTCTTTTAAACCGTTCAATTAAGTGCAAATATCATTAATTATTAATAATAACAGAGTTAAAGGTAAATTAAGCAAAATTGGCTATTTCTGGCAATTTATTTAAGTGTGTATCAAACTGGTAGCCCTTCGCATTAATCAGTACCCAAGAAGTAGCTCTTGGTTTCAAAAAGGTTGGTGACCCCTGCTCTAGATCAACATTAGGTCCATCTGTCAATACAACATTTTTTAAAGATTTAAACTGTATGCTCTTTTTGTCAAAGAAAACCCTTTTTTTAATGAAAAAAACACAAAATATCCTATATTTTCACCCAATAAAATTTTTAAGTGGGATATTTGAGATTATATAATAATTGGAGCCTTAAAAAGGTCAATAACTCATAACACCATTGATTTTAATTCATTATTATTTTTTGAGCAATGACACTTAAAAACTAATCACACTAAAATTGTAGGGGATCCAAAAGGGTCTTACTCATTAAAGTGTTAAAAAATAAATTATACATTTTTTTTTTACTGTTTACACTGTTTTAACACAATAATCTCGAGATCAACTTCAGATCTATCAGTCAATTATAAGTTTTATTGTTGATGTTTTTTGTTTGTTCGTTTTAGGCCCTTCTTTAAAAAAAACATCATGTTTTTTTACATGGCAAACGCAAAATATGCAACATTTTCCCCAAAAAAATATCTCAAAAATATTTAATGTGACGTAATTGGAGCCTTGAATAGGTCAATAATTCATAATGACTTTGATTTTAATTCATTATTATTTTTTAAAGAAAGAAACAGCCTGCATGGCAGCTTAGTGTGATTACAGTAAACATTGCTATATGTTCTTCTTACATTTCACTTGTTTGCTCTTTAAATACCACTTTTAATGTTTTTTGTTTTTTTCCAATCGTATTTTTAAAATGTGCCGTGGGGCTGTTAAAAAATGACCCTGGTTGGACACCCCTGTGGTAAAGGAATGGCTAAATCAGGCTACAATTAAGGTTTTAGAATGGCCCTCTCAAAGTCCTGACTTATATGTGTGGACAATGCTGAAGAAACAAGTCCATGTCAGAAAACCCAACAAATTTAGCTGAACTGCACCAATTTTGTCAAGAGGAGTGGTCCAAAATTCAAGCAGAAGCTTGTGGATGGCTACCAAAAGCGCCTTCTTGCAGTGAAACTTGCCAAGGGACATGTAAGCAAATATTAACATTGCTGTATGTATACTTTTGACCCAGCACATTTGCTCACATTTTCAGTAGACCCATAATAAATTCATAAAAGAACCAAACTTCATGAATTATTTTTTGTGACCCGCGGGCCGTACGTTTGACACCCCTGTTAGACACATTAAATCTTGGCGAGGCGTGCAGTAATTACCACTGATCCCAATACTTTTACTGTAATTAATAGGAACATTATTCAACGTTTAACACAAGTGTAAGCCATTTTTCTGAGATAATTATTTTGGATGTGACGCACAGCGCTGTTATTGTTCAAAGGCGGAAAGGTGAATGGTAGGAAAAAGAGAGTTTCTGCCTCATCTTACCAGACCCTCGGTTACAATAGTTTACAATTTGGGATGAGAAGCATCACTCTACACTGATAGTAGCTCTTTACTCTGTTGATCACATACCTTTCATGTCACAGAGGGAAAAAGTCCACCCTTTTGGGTAGTTTTAATAAAAACTGTCCTCTCGCAAGATAACTCTGCTTCATTTTTATTTAAAAAAACTCACATACGCACCAAATATTTGGATTTGGTCTGGCTTTTGGAATTAAGTCTGCGCATATGCAATAGTTTGCCAAAAACCAGTACGATGAATTATTTAGTCTTCCCATTACAGGAAGCGCACTGCAAAATAAAAAGAGATGTCAAAGTGATATAAAAGATGAGATTTTAGGTAAAAATACTAAACTAGTAATTTTAGGGGTATTTTATTTTAATTTAATTATTTTATTTTGCACTATATTAATGTATATTATGCGTTGTCAACTTTGTACCTTTTGTCATTGCCTGAAATAAATGAATAAAATGAAAAAAAAAAAAAAAAGTTAAATTATCTGTCCATGCAGCTAGTTAATTTGACTTGATAAGACATCCTAAACCAGACCTGGGCAAATTAAGGCCCGGGGGCCACATGCGGCCCGTTAAGCTTTTCAATCTGGCCCGCCGGACATTCCCAAATATATTTTTTTAGATGTTTAAGATGGAAAGTGTAGCTGCCATTATGATGTGCAGTCATGTTTTCTAATGACCGGAAGTCTTCAACTATACTAAGTCTTTCAATGCTTGGAATCTGCACTTATGGCTGATATACCCATTACTATGGTAATCTAATTAGTTACTATGAAAATCTAATTAGTTACTATGGTAATCTAATTAGTTACTATGATAATCTAATTAGTTACTATGGTAATCTAATTAGTTACTATGGTAATCGACGTCACAGCAGCTCAGACGAGGCACCAAGCAGTGTGGGCGGGAAGCGTTTCCACAGACGCGGAAGGAGATTTTCACAACAAAGTTCTAAAGCTTAGTGATATATCAGACGTATCAGATTGTAGGTGGGTTTGTTTTGTACCCTTCGCGTTCATATTTCACTGTTTCTTGCATTTTTGTTGCGTTTCAGTTGATTGTAAAATATGTCGATCGAAAGGGGGTGTGACGTTCATATGTTGTCAATATTCAGTGTTTTATCCTTCATAGAAAAATGTAAAATTCCATTACGTTTTTTAAGGCGGTCTGTCATAACGTTTTTAGCATTCAATCAGACATTATTGTGAGGTTTTGTATTAGTGTTCCTAAAAATAGATATACCGGCCCCTAGACACATTTTTTTCTCTAAATGTGGCCCCCCCAAGTCAAAATAATTGCCCAGACCTGTCCTAAACTAAGGTATGTACAGTAAAGGCCAAACGTTTGGACACCTATTTCTTTATTTTCATGACTATTTACATTGTAGATTGTCCCTGAAGGCATCACAACTATGACTGAACACACGTGGAGTTATGTACCGTATTTTTCGGAGTATAAGTCGCACTGGAGTATAAGTCGCACCGGCCGAAAATGCATTATAAAGAAGGAAAAAAACATATATAAGTCGCACTGGAGTATAAGTCGCATTTTTTGGGGAAATGTATTTGATAAAACCCAACACCAAGAATAAACATTAGAAAGGCAATTTAAAATAAATAAAGAATAGTGAACAACAGGCTGAATAAGTGTACGTTATATGAGGCATAAATAACCAACTGAGAACGTGCCTGGTATGTTAACGTAACATATTATGGTAAGAGTCATTCAAATAACTATAACATATAGAACATGCTATACGTTTACCAAACAATCTGTCACTCCTAATCGCTAAATCCCATGAAATCTTATACGTCTAGTCTCTTTCGGGAATGAGCTAAATAATATTATTCGATATTTTACGCTTATGTGTTAATAATTTCACACATAAGTCGCTCCTGAGTATAAGTCGCACCCCCGGCCAAACTATGAAAAAAAACTGCGACTTATAGTCCGAAAAATACGGTAGTTAACAAAAAAAAAAGGTGAAATAACTGAAAACATGTTTTATATCAGGGCCGTCCCGTGGCATAGGCCGTATAGGCAAATGCTAAGGGCGCCGCCCATCAGGAGGCGCCACACCAGTGCCACTAATGTTGGAGGGAAAAAAAAAAAAAAAAAGTTGGTACTATTATTTTTAAATACAAAAAATAATCCCACGTTAATTTAAATGCAAAGTAAAGCCTATTTAATAGAAATATTATTTGTTACAACCTTACGCCCACCCCCCTCCCCCCGCACGGTAGGCCCCCTCCCTTCCCGTATCATGACTCCTTTTGGACGTCACCACATCAAAAAATCAACACAAGATGTCAAAACGGCCAAAACTGTCAGGTGCCCAGGGAAGAAAAAAGAGAAAAGAAGAGGAGAAACGAGAAAAAGACAGAGGTAGCAGGTAGGTAACGTTAGCCTACATGAAATTATTTGTCTGTTACAGAATGTGATAGTAACTTGGCTTTTTAGCATTAAGCTAATGTTACATGATTCGGCAATTGCTAATCAACAAATAGCTAGTTCTGTTTTAACGTCGGGTTAATATTGTGGAGGGGGCTAAGTTGTTATGGAAAATAAGAATGTAACGTTAGGTAATTACAGTACTCCCTGGTGTACAGTAATTTGTAAGTCATTATAGTTAATGCAATATTAAAAAGCACAAATAGAGAACTCTGTAGGATCCCCTTTTTTTGTAATATAGTTGTTAAAGTCATACTCGTTTGATTGATTGATTGGTTTGTTACAGAATGTGATAGTAACCTGGCTTTTTAGCATTAAGCTAATGTTACATGATTCGTTGGTTTGATATCTTGTTTTGTGCAGTGCCTTATTTATATTGTATTTTTAATTTATTTTAAGCAACTTGTTGACACGTTTTATTTTGTTTATGTATGTAAAAAGTATTGTATTTCATATATTCATTTTTTATTTTTTGTATTCATTTATTCATTCATATTTTTTGTATCTTGTTAACTATTCTGATTGTTAATTTGCTTTCTTTAAGTAAAAAAAAAGGTCAAAGACAAAGCTATTCGGCTTCTTGTGAGTATATACACTTCACTGCCGATGTGGGGGGGGGCACCTAAAATCTTGCCTAGAGCGCCAGATTGGTTAGGGCCGGGCCTGTTTTATATTCTAGTTTCTTCAAAATAGCCACCCTTTGCTTGGCACGCCGCGCCAAGGGGTCGGAATTGGGGGTTGAACCACCAAAAACTAAATTCCCCGAGCGTCACCGCCACTGCTCTCCTCATCTACTAGGGTGTGGGTGGGTCAAATGCAGAGTGTAATTTTACCGCCACATGACTATTTATTTTCACAATTGTATCATGTTTAAATAAAAAATAAGACAAAATATAATTACCGTATTTTCCGCACCATAAGCCGCACCTAAAAAACAAAATTTTTCTCAAACGCTGACAGTGCGGCTAATAACCCGGTGCGCCTTATATATGGATTAATATTCATATTTATTTTCATAAAGTTTAGGTCTCGCAACTACGGTAAACAGCCGCCATCTTTTTTCCCCGTAGAAGAGGAAGCGCTTCTTCTTCTACGGTAAGCAACCGCCTCCATAGAAGAGGAAGCGCTTCTTCTTCTACTGTAAGCAACCGCCAAGGTGAGCACCCGCCCCCGTAGAAGAAGAAGCGCGCGGATATTACGTTTCATTTCATTTGTGTGTTTCTGTAAAGACCACAAAATGTCTCCTACTAAGAGACACGCGTACAAGGTTCCACTGACTTTTGATCTTCATGTGAACCGCACTGTGGATACAACGGGAACACGTACGGTGAATATTCGCACCACAGGGAATGAGGAAGTTATGACTATGACTGCATGTGCGTCCACATCACAGATGGTGTCAAAAAACAAGTGAAGCACACCGAAGAAGAAGAATTCGAGGGATTTGTGGATGAGTAATAACTTCAGAAAGTGAGCTTTAAATGTTTATTTTGTGTGTTGTGTGACACTAACGTATGAGCAACGTTGAGTTATTGATGTTGCTATTGCTCTGCACTATTTTGAGTGTTACTATTTTTGTGATTGCACATTTGCACATTACATTTTGGGAGTGAACAGCGTTGTTAGAACGCTGGTTTGTGATATATTATTAAAGTTTGACTGACCTATCTGACTGTTTTTGTTGACATTCCCTTTAGCGTAGCGTAGGTGCGGCTAATAACACGGGGCGGCTAATAGGTAAACAAAGTTTTGAAATATGCCATTCATTGAAGGTGCGGCTTACAACACGGGGCGGCTTATGGTGCGGAAAATACGGTATTCATGCTAAAATTAAGATTGTGATGTAAAGTCAATGGCTACAAAATAAGTAAATAATAGATATGTCCGATAATATTGGCCGATAAATGCTTTAAAATGTAATATCGGAAATTATCGGTATCGTTTTGTTTTTTATCGGTATCGTTTTTTAACTAAATCAACATAAAAAACACAAGATACACTTACAGTTAGTGCACCAAACCAAAAAACCTCCCTCCCCCCATTTACACTCATTCACACAAAAGGGTTGTTATTAATATTCTGGTTCCTACATTATATATCAATATATATCAATACAGTCTGCAAGGGATACAGTCCGTAAGCACACATGATTGTGCGTGCTGCTGGTCCACTAATAGTACTAACCTTTAACAGTTAATTGTACTCATTTTCATTAATTACTAGTTTCTATGTAACTGTTTTTATATTGTTTTACTTTCTTTTTATTCAAGAAAATGTTTTTAATTTATTTATCTTATTTTATTAATTTTCTTTTAAAAGTACCTCATCTTCACCATACCTGGTTGTCCAAATTAGGCATAATAATGTGTTAATTCCACGACTGTATATATAATAATAATACCTGGGATTTATATAGCGCTTTTCTAAGTACCCAAAGTCGCTTTACATGTTAAAAACCCATCATTCATTCACACCTGGTGGTGGTAAGCTACTTTCGTAGCCACAGCTGCCCTGGGGTAGACTGACGGAAGCGAGGCTGCCAATTTGCGCCTACGGCCCCTCCGACCACCACCTATCATTCATTCAACATTCATTCACCGGTGTGAGTGGCACCGGGGGCAAGGGTGAAGTGTCCTGCCCAAGGACACAACGGCATGGTAAGAGGCGGGGAGCGAACCTGCAACCCTCAGGTTTCTGACACGGGCACTCTACCCATTACGCCAGGGGTCACCAACCTTTTTGAAACCAAGAGCTACTTCTTGGGTACTGATTAATGCGAAGGGCTACCAGTTTGATACACACTTAAATAAATTGCCAGAAATGGCCAATTTGCTCAATTTACCTTTAACTCTATGTTATTATTAATAATTAATGATATTTACACTTAATTGAACGGTTTAAAAGAGGAGAAAACACACAAAAAAATGACAATTACATTTTGAAACATAGTTTATCTTCAATTTCGACTCTTTAAAATTCAACCGAAAAAAAAAAGAGAAAAACTAGCTTATTTGAATCTTTTTGAAAAACATTTCATAAATATTCTTCGTCGAAAAAACAGAAACTAAAATGAAGAATTAAATTAAAATGTATTTATTATTCTTTACAATAAAACAATTTTTTTTACTTGAACATTGATTTAAATTGTCAGGAAAGAAGAGGAAGGAATCTAAAAGGTAAAAAGGTATATGTGTTTAAAAATCCTAAAATCATTTTTAAGGTTGTATTTTTTTCTCTAAAATTGTCTTTCTGAAAGTTATAAGAAGCAAAGTAAAAAAATGAATGAATTTATTTAAACAAGTGAAGACCAAGTCTTTAAAATATTTTCTTGGATTTTCAAATTCTATTGAGTTTTGTCTCTCTTATAATTAAAAATGTCGAGCAAAGCGAGACCTGCTTGCTAGTAAATAAATAAAATTTAAAAAATAGAGGCAGCTCACTGGTAAGTGCTGCTATTTGAGCTATTTTTAGAACAGGCCAGCGGGCTACTCATCTGGTCCTTACGGGCTACCTGGTGCCCGCGGGCACCGCGTTGGTGACCCCTGCACTACGCCATGCCGCCCCTAAATCTATATATAATATATCGGCAGGGGTGCCGAAAAGGGGGGGGTAAAGGAGACGGATTCTAGGGGCCCATGATGGAGGGGGGCCCAGAGAGGCCCCTAATGATGATGAAATTATAATGTTGCCGCTGTGTTGGGGGCCCTGTAAAGATTCTTTTCAGGGGGCCCAAAATCCCTAGCGGCGCCCCTGTATATCGGTATCGGTAATTAAAGAGTTGGACAATATCGGGATATCGGCAAAAAGCCATTATCGGACATTGTTGTGATGCATTAAACAATGTTTAATGCATCACAACAAAATTAGGCATATTGATGTGTTAATTCCACGACTGTATATATCGGTATCGGTAGTTAAGAGTTGGACAATATCGGCAAAAAAGCCATTATCGGACATCTCTAATTGTAATGTAAAGTCAATGGCTACAAAAACAAGTAAATAGCTATTAGACATTTTAAATTGTGGCAAAAGTTGTGCCACACACACAAAAATTACTCCAGGAGCAGAACTTTGTTTAAAAAAAAAAAAAGTTATATATATATAAAGATACATATGTGCCCCCACCCCCTTGTTAACCTCATTGTTTACGCCTCTGCGTGCAGATTCGTGTAGTTTCCTCACAACGCCCTACAATAGTCCGTCTTCAACACACGCCGAGTTGCAAAGTTGACCAAAAAAAAAACGGACTTTGACTCACGTCCAAATGCTTCTTGAGGTTGGAGGTGGACGTCTTGGAGGTGGACAGCAGGTTGACCCGCGGCAGACACAGATTACATTGCACGATGATATTCTTCCCTTGATCTGCCTTGTACGTGAAATGGTGGCGATAACGCCAAGTGTGCATGGCCGACTTAGTCTCCCCGCAGCTTTCATTTTGCGAGGCGTCCATCGGACGGAGCCTGAATATCCGCTAAAATGACCTGGAAGGACGCTGCGGGTCGTAATCCAATTTTAAGTAATCGCGATTACACGTAAAAGTAACGACGGTGGAGGCCAAATCCTCATGGAGGAAGAAAAAGGGGGCTGGCCTTTGTTGGGTGACGTCACAGAATTGAAATGCGCATGCGCGCGTTGAAAGACCTATGTGGCGCCACTGCGCAGGCGCGGTTCTTTTCCGAAGCCACCGCAGTGAGTTGGCGACACCTGCTGGACAAACAAATTGTCACACTTTTCTATGATTTTTTTTTGGAAACGAGTACCAATTTATTTCAACAAAACATTTTAAAGCAGGAGTGTCAAAATCATTTTAGCTCATGGAGGAAAATGTGTGCACACGCGGGCCGGACTATTAAAAATCATGGCATTAAAACTAAAAAATAAAGCAAAATTCAGATTGTTTTCTTTGTCTTACTGGACTATTAAAAATCATGGCATTAAAACAAAAAAAATAAAGAACTTCAGATAGTTTTCTACGGAGCCCCTAAAGGGACATGGGGGAAAAAATTGTTTTTCTAATTTTTAATTTATTTTTTTAGACATGTCTCTCGTGCGCACGAGAAACTTTTTATAAAGTTATAAAAAAACAAAAACGCACGAGATACATGTCTAAAAAACTAAACAACAAATTATAAAATTTTATTTTTAAATTTTTATAACTTTATAAAAAGTTTCTTGTGCGCACGAAAAACTTTCTAAGTCTAAAAAAAAAAAAAAATTATAAACATTTTTTTCCCCCCATGTCCCTTTAGGGGCTCCGTAGTTTTCTTTATCTTACTGGACTATTAAAAATCATGGCATTAAATTAAAAAAATAAAGAAAAATTCAGATTGTTTTCTTTGTCTTACTGGACTATTAAAAATCATGGCATTAAATTAAAAAAATAAAGAAAAATTCAGATTGTTTTCTTTGTCTTACTGGACTATTAAAAATCATGGCATAAAAACTAAAAAGTAAAGAAAAATTCAGATTGTTTTTTTTTGTCTTACTGGACTATTAAAAATCATGGCATTAAAACTAAAAAATAAAGACAACTTCAGATTATATCTTTGTTTTACTGGACTATTAAAAATCATGGCATTAAAACTAAAAAATAAAGACAACTTCAGATTGTTTTCTTTGTCTTACTGGACTATTAAAAATCATGGCATTAAAACAAAAAAAAATAAAGAAAACTTCAGATTGTTTTCTACGGAGCCCCTAAAGGGACATGGGGGAAAAAATTGTTTTTATAATTTTTAAATTATTTTTTTAGACATGTATCTCGTGCGCACGAGAAACTTTTTATAAAGTTATAAAAAAACAAAAACGCACGAGATACATGTCTAAAAAACAAAACAACAAATTATAAAATTTTATTTTTTAATTTTTATAACTTTATAAAAAGTTTCTCATGCGCACGAAAAACTTTCTAAGTCTAAAAAAAAAAAAAAATTATAAACACTTTTTTCCCCCCATGTCCCTTTAGGGGCTCCGTAGTTTTCTTTATCTTACTGGACTATTAAAAATCATGGCATTAAATTAAAAAAATAAAGAAAAATTCAGATTGTTTTCTTTGTCTTACTGGACTATTAAAAATCATGGCATTAAAACTAAAAAGTAAAGAAAAATTCAGATTGTTTTTTTTTGTCTTACTGGACTATTAAAAATCATGGCATTAAAACAAAAAAATAAAGACAACTTCAGATTGTTTTCTTTGTCTTACTGGACTATTAAAAATCATGGCATTAAAACAAAAAAAAATAAAGAAAACTTCAGATTGTTTTCTACGGAGCCCCTAAAGGGACATGGGGGAAAAAAATTGTTTTTATAATTTTTAATTAATTTTTTTAGACATGTAGCTCGTGCGCACGAGAAACTTTTTATAAAGTTATAAAAAAACAAAAACGCACGAGATACATGTCTAAAAAACAAAACAACAAATTATAAAATTTAATTTTTTAATTTTTATAACTTTATAAAAAGTTTCTTGTGCGCACGAAAAACTTTCTATGTCTAAAAAAAAAAAAAAAATTATAAACATTTTTTTCCCCCATGTCCCTTTAGGGGCTCCGTAGTTTTCTTTATCTTACTGGATTATTAAAAATCATGGCATTAAATTAAAAAAATAAAGAAAAATTCAGATTGTTTTCTTTGTCTTACTGGACTATTAAAAATCATGGCATTAAATTAAAAAAAAAAATAAAAATTCAGATTGTTTTCTTTGTCTTACTGGACTATTAAAAATCATGGCATTAAAACTAAAAAATAAAGACAACTTCATATTGTTTTCTTTGTCTTACTGGACTATTAAAAATCATGGCATTAAAACAAAAAAAAATAAAGAAAACTTCAGATTGTTTTCTACGGAGCCCCTAAAGGGACATGGGGGAAAAAAATTGTTTTTATAATTTTTAATTCATTTTTTTAGAGATGTATCTCGTGCGCACGATAAACTTTTTATAAAGTTATAAAAAAACAAAAACGCACGAGATACATGTCTAAAAAACAAAACAACAAATTATAAAATTTTATTTTTTAATTTTTATAACTTTATAAAAAGTTTCTCATGCGCACGAAAAACTTTCTAAGTCTAAAAAAAATAAAAAATTATAATGTACGTTTAGGGGCTCCGTAGTTTTCTTTATCTTACTGGACTATTAAAAATCATGGCATTAAATTAAAAAAATAAAGAAAAATTCAGATTGTTTTCTTTGTCTTACTGGACTATTAAAAATCATGGCATTAAATTAAAAAAATAAAGAAAAATTCAGATTGTTTTCTTTGTCTTACTGGACTATTAAAAATCATGGCATTAAAACTAAAAAGTAAAGAAAAATTCAGATTGTTTTTTTTGTCTTACTGGACTATTAAAAATCATGGCATTAAAACTAAAAAATAAAGACAACTTCAGATTAATTCTTTGTTTTACTGGACTATTAAAAATCATGGCATTAAAACTAAAAAATAAAGACAACTTCAGATTGTTTTATTTGTCTTACTGGACTATTAAAAATCATGGCATTAAAACAAAAAAAAATAAATAAAACTTCAGATTGTTTTCTACAGAGCCCCTAAAGGGACATGGGGAAAAAAAATGTTTTTATAATTTTTAATTTATTTTTTTAGACATGTATCTCGTGCGCACGAGAAACTTTTTATAAAGTTATAAAAAAACAAAAACGCACGAGATATATGTCTAAAAAACAAAACAACAAATTATACAATTTTAATTTTTAATTTTTATAACTTTATAAAAAGTTTCTTGTGCGCACAAAAAACTTTCTAAGTCTAAAAAAAAAAAAAAATTATAAACATTTTTTTCCCCCCATGTCCCTTTAGGGGCTCCGTAGTTTTCTTTATCTTACTGGACTATTAAAAATCATGGCATTAAATTAAAAAAATAAAGAAAAATTCAGATTGTTTTCTTTGTCTTACAGGACTATTAAAAATCATGGCATAAAAACTAAAAAGTAAAGAAAAATTCAGATTGTTTTTTTTTTGTCTTACTGGACTATTAAAAATCATGGCATTAAAACTAAAAAATAAAGACAACTTCAGATTAATTCTTTGTTTTACTGGACTATTAAAAATCATGGCATTAAAACTAAAAAATAAAGACAACTTCAGATTGTTTTATTTGTCTTACTGGACTATTAAAAATCATGGCATTAAAACAAAAAAAAATAAAGAAAACTTCAGATTGTTTTCTACGGAGCCCCTAAAGGGACATGGGGGAAAAAATTGTTTTTTAAATTACAATTTTTTTATTTTTTTTAAAATTTTTTTTAGACATGTATCTCTTTTTATAAAGTTATTAAAAAAAAAAAAAGTAATTAATTAAGTAATTAATTTTATTTGTTTTTGTTTTTAGACATGTATCTCGTGCGCATACGTCGTTGTGGCTTGTGCAGCCCTTGAGACACTTGTGTTTCAGGGCTATATAAATAAACTTTAAATTAATTGATTGACTATACTTAACATCAAAGGAGATGGAAAACATTGTCTGTACTTAGTAAACAATAACACTATTAAAAATATGAATATAATTAATTGTAAATTGCAAGTACTACAATACAATACAATAAAATTGGGGCTGTCAAATGGTACATTTTTAATCAGATTAATCACATTTTGGTATTTGGGTTAATTATGATTAATCACAGGTAAATTACTCACTTGCATAATTGAAATTAGCTTATGAAAAGACGCCTATATTTGTGAACAAATGCCATTTTATTGTCAGCATTTCATCCAGGAACATGTTTGAGCATTTTACCTGAATGCATGTCCTTTATTTGCACAAAACTTGGTCATTGTTTTTTATCTGACGTTCTTCCTGATTGTATTTTAAAGTAACATTTTCCACTGTTGGAGTCGCCTGACTCGTTTTAGTATTGATCTGATCACTGAACGTGTAACGGTTAAGGTAAAAGAGCCTTAACGGTAAAAATAAAATAAAAATGCATGAATAATCTAAGTGTGTACATGATTAATGCAATCATGAGGTAATAAATATATAAAAGTATATCTCCAATTATTTCCATATAGATCTGTGTATAAAAAGCAATATAATTATACATAATACTATATACTATTAGGCTGTTCTATTTTTTATTTAATTTTTATTTTTTATTATCTTTTTATTATTATTATTTATTTTATTTTATTTTTATTTTTATTTTTATTTTTTCAATACACTGTAGCACTTTGAGGTTGTTTGCTCAATGTAAAGTGCTTTTTTACACATACAATCTATTATTATTATTATGATGGCAATAAATGAATTCCCGCAAAAGTAGGAATCATTCATCAAAAATCAAACATTATCATTGTTAGAGCATAATAAATTGTTTACGACGGTCTAAATAAGTTCTTTTTTTTCAACATTATGACACCCAATAAGCAGGTGTGCCCAAACGTTTTGCCTCCAAGGGCCAAAGTAAAGATATGTCACCGGGCCCCGGGCCAAAAACAGCAATTTAAAGCAAGAAACATGCTTTGGGGGCATTCACACAATAATACATAGATGGATTTTGTTGTGGAAAACCATATGTGCGAATGTAGAAAACCATATGAATGCTTCGGAGCATTCACACAATAATAAATAGATGGATTTTTTTGTAGAAAACCATACGTGTGAATGATTTGAAGCATTCACACAATAATAAATAGATGAATTTTGTTGTAGAAAACCATATGTGTGAATGTAGAAAAAACATACGTGTGAATGATTTCAAGCATTCACACAATAATAATAAATAGATGCATTTTTATGTAGAAAACCATATGTGTGAATGTTTTGGAGCATTCACACAATAAATAGATGACTTTTGGTGTAGAAAACCATATGTGTGAATGTAGAATATCATATGGAGCATTCACACAATAATAATAAATATATGAATTATGGTGTAGAAAACCATTGTTTATTGTGTGAATGCTTTGGAGCATTCACACAATAAATAGATTAATTTCGCTGTAGAAAACCATATGTGTGAATGCTTTAGAGCATTCACACAATAATAAATAAATTAATTTTGGTGTAGAAAACCATATGTGTGGATGTAGAATACCACATAGAGCATTCACACAATAATAATAAATAGATGCATTTTGGTGTAGAAAACCATATGTGTGAATGCTTTGGTACATTCACACAATAAATAGATGCATTTTGGTGTAGAAAACCATATGTGTGAATGTAGAATACCATATGGAGCATTCACACAATAATAATAAATAGATTAATTTTGGTGTAGAAAACCATATGTGTGAATGCTTTGGTACATTCACACAATAAATAGATGCATTTTGGTGTAGAAAACCATATGTGTGAATGTAGAATACACCAAAATTAATATTTTTATTATCATTGTGTGAATGCTCCATATGGTAGAAAACCATATGTGTGAATGCTTTGGTACATTCACACAATAAATAGATGCATGTTGGTGTAGAAAACCATATGTGTGAATGTAGAATACCATATGGAGCATTCACACAATAATAATACATAGATTAATTTTGGTGTAGAAAACCATATTATTGTGTGAATGCTTTGGAGCATTCACACAATAAATACATTAATTTTTGGTTTAGAAAACCATATTATTGTGTGAATGCTTTGGAGCATTCACACAATAATAAATTGATGCATTTTGGTGTAGAAAACCATATGTGTGAATGTAGAATACCATATGGAGCATTCACACAATAATAATAAATATATTAATTTTGGTGTAGAAAACCATATGTGTGAATGCTTTGGAGCATTCACACAATAATACATAGATTAATTTTGGTGTAGAAAACCATATTATTGTGTGAATGCTTTGGAGCATTCACACAATAAATACATTAATTTTTGGTGTAGAAAACCATATTATTGTGTGAATGCTTTGGAGCATTCACACAATTATAAATTGATGCATTTTGGTGTAGAAAACCATATGTGTGAATGTAGAATACCATATGGAGCATTCACACAATAATAATAAATATATTAATTTTGGTGTAGAAAACCATATGTGTGAATGCTTTGGAGCATTCACACAATAATACATAGATTAATTTTGGTGTAGAAAACCATATTATTGTGTGAATGCTTTGGAGCATTCACACAATAAATACATTAATTTTTGGTTTAGAAAACCATATGTGTGAATGTAGAATACCATATGGAGCATTCACACAATAATAATAAATAGATTAATTTTGGTGTAGAAAACCATATGTGTGAATGTAGAATACCATATGGAGCATTCACACAATAATAATAAATAGATTAATTTTGGTGTAGAAAACCATATGTGTGAATGTAGAATACCATATGGAGCATTCACACAATAATAATAAATATATGAATTTTGGTGTAGAAAACCATATGTGTGAATGCTTTGGAGCATTCACACAATAATAAATACATTAATTTTGGTGTAGAAAACCATATGTGTGAATGCTTTGGAGCATTCACATAATAAATAGATTAATTTTGCTGTATAAAACCATATTATTGTGTGAATGCTTTGGAGCATTCACACAATAAATAGATTAATTTTTGGTGTAGAAAACCATATTATTGTGTGAATGCTTTGGAGCATTCACACCATAATAATAAATAGATGAATTTTGGTGTAGAAAACAATTGTTTATTGTGTGAATGCTTTGGAGCATTCACACAATAATAAATATATTAGTTTTGGTGTAGAAAACCATATGTGTGAATGCTTTGGAGCATTCACACAATAAATACATTAATTTTGGTGTAGAAAACCATATGTGTGAATGTTTTAGAGCATTCACACAATAAATAGATTCATTTTGCTGTATAAAACCATATTATTGTGTGAATGCTTTGGAGCATTCACACAATAAATAGATTAATTTTTGGTGTAGAAAACCATATTATTGTGTGAATGCTTTGGAGCATTCACACCATAATAATAAATAGATGAATTTTGGTGTAGAAAACCATATGTGTGAATACTTTGGAGCATTCACACCATAATAATAAATAGATTAATTTTGGTGTAGAAAACCATATGTGTGAATGCTTTGGAGCATTCACAAAATAAATAGATTAATTTTGATGTATAAAACCATATTATTGTGTGAATGCTTTGGAGCATTCACACAATAATACATTGATTAATTTTGGTGTAGAAAACCATATGTGTGAATGTAGAATACCATATGGAGCATTCACACAATAATAATAAATAGATTCATTTTGGTGTAGAAAACCATATGTGTGAATGCTTTGGTACATTCACACAATAACCAGATTAATTTTGGTGTAAAAAAACATATGTGTGAATGTAGAATACCATATGGAGCATTCACACAATAATAATAAATATATGAATTTTGGTGTAGAAAACCATATGTGTGAATGCTTTGGAGCATTCACACAATAATAAATTAATTAATTTTGGTGTAGAAAACCATATGTGTGAAGGCTTTGGAGCATTCACATAATAAATAGATTAATTTTGCTGTATAAAACCATATTATTGTGTGAATGCTTTGGAGCATTCACACAATAAATAGATGAATTTTTGATGTAGAAAACCAAATTATTGTGTGAATGCTCCAAAGCATTCACACAATAATAATAAATAGATGAATTTTGGTGTAGAAAACCATTGTTTATTGTGTGAATGCTTTGGAGCATTCACACAATAATAAATAGATACATTTTGGTGTAGAAAACCATGTGTGTGAATGTAGAATACCACATAGAGCATTCACACAATAATAATAAATAGATGCATTTTGGTGTAGAAAACCATATGTATGAATGCTTTGGAGCATTCACACAATAATAAATTGATTAATTTTGGTGTAGAAAACCATATGTGTGAATGTACAATACCATATGGAGCATTCACACAATAATAATAAATAGATTAATTTTGGTGTAGAAAACCATATGTGTGAATGCTTTGGAGCATTCACACAATAATTAATAAATTAATTTTGGTGTAGAAAACCATATTTGTGAATGCTTTGGAGCATTCACATAATAAATAGATTAATTTTGCTGTATAAAACCATATTATTGTGTGAATGCTTTGGAGCATTCACACAATAAATAGATGAATTTTTGGTGTAGAAAACCATATTATTGTGTGAATGCTTTGGAGCATTCACACCATAATAATAAATAGATGAATTTTGGTGTAGAAAACAATTGTTTATTGTGTGAATGCTTTGGAGCATTCACACAATAATAAATATATTAGTTTTGGTGTAGAAAACCATATGTGTGAATGCTTTGGAGCATTCACACAATAAATACATTAATTTTGGTGTAGAAAACCATATGTGTGAATGTTTTAGAGCATTCACACAATAAATAGATTCATTTTGCTGTATAAAACCATATTATTGTGTGAATGCTTTGGAGCATTCACACAATAAATAGATTAATTTTTGGTGTAGAAAACCATATTATTGTGTGAATGCTTTGGAGCATTCACACCATAATAATAAATAGATGAATTTTGGTGTAGAAAACCATATGTGTGAATACTTTGGAGCATTCACACCATAATAATAAATAGATTAATTTTGGTGTAGAAAACCATATGTGTGAATGCTTTGGAGCATTCACAAAATAAATAGATTAATTTTGATGTATAAAACCATATTATTGTGTGAATGCTTTGGAGCATTCACACAATAAATACATTAATTTTTGGTTTAGAAAACCATATTATTGTGTGAATGCTTTGGAGCATTCACACAATAATAAATTGATGCATTTTGGTGTAGAAAACCATATGTGTGAATGTAGAATACCATATGGAGCATTCACACAATAATAATAAATAGATTAATTTTGGTGTAGAAAACCATATGTGTGAATGCTTTGGAGCATTCACACAATAAATAGATTAATTTTGGTGTAGAAAACCATATTATTGTGTGAATGCTTTGTAGCATTCACACAATAAATAGATTAATTTTTGGTATAGAAAACCATATGATTGTGTGAATGCTTTGGAGCATTCACACAATAATAATAAATAGATGAATTTTGGTGTAGAAAACCATTGTTTATTGTGTGAATGCTTTGGAGCATTCACACAACAAATAGATTGATTTTGGTGTAGAAAACCATATGTGTGAATGCTTTGGATCATTCACACAATAATAAATAGATACATTTTGGTGTAGAAAACTATATGTGTGAATGTTTTGGTGCATTCACACAATAAGTAGATGCATTTTGATGTAGAAAACAATAAGTAATTTCTATGTAATATGTAATTATATTCCTATAAAATCAATGCAAGACTGCAGCAGACTTCTTAAAGGTGCAGAAAGCAGGAAGATTGTTGCAAAAGAGACTTTCCGTGGCCGTGGATGCCGCTGATTGCTTTACGCGGCACCTCGCCTCCATTGGGTGGATTTGATGAGGGTGGGGTCTCGTTTCTCAGCCCACTGGAGTCGTGGCTCTCTGCGCGCACGACCACTCTTGCAGCACCAGGTGTTGAGGATGCTTTAGGAGTTAGTTTTGCGTGTGTGTGTGCGCGTGCGTGTGTGTGTGCGTGTTAGGAACAGACCCCACGCGTAATTTATGGAAGTCTTTGCGCAGCTCCGTGGTTTAATGAAAGTGCGCGCCATCAACAAGTAGGACCAGCATGGCCCTGACGCGCACGGTTTGGTGTTATTAGTGTGTGTGTGTGTGTGTGTGTGCGTGTGTGTGACCCGTGGGGACTTAGTGGCGGCGTGGAGCATGAAGAAGCATGGCTTGGTGTGAGCGTGGGGTTCAGACGCTGCTGGCCACCGTGGGGGCTTTCGCCGCCTTCAGCCTGATGAGCATCGCCATCGGGACGGACTACTGGCTCTACTCGCGGGCGTACATCTGCAACGCCACCAACAGCACCGCGGACGACACGCAGCCGCAGCCGCGGAGCAAAAAGGGCGACCTGACGCACTCCGGACTGTGGAGGATCTGCTGTATTGAGGGTGAGTCCATTTTTGGCCATTTTTTTTGGTTTGAGGCTGAAAGTAACATTTACGCACAGCTGCTCCGTGCGTAATTTGGTTTTGTGACAACGACGCACTTGGGAAAAGTACACTGGTAGCCTTCAACTTTGCTTTTACGCGTTAGGAACACGCATGCCTTCATTTGTTGAGAGAAAAGAAAAGTTATTTCACACAGTTTGACCAGATTGCACATGAAATTCCCAATAATCAGCGGTGTCAAACTCGTTTTAGCTCAGGGGCCACATGGAGGAAAATCTGTACACACATTTAAATCATTATTAAAATCATGGCATTAAAACTAAACAATAAAGACAACTTCAGATTGTTTTTGTTGTCTTACTTTGGCCAAAAATAGAACAAATACATTCGAAAAATATTACAAAAAATTAGGGATGTCCGATAATGGCTTTTTGCCGATATCCGATCTTCCGATATTGTCCAACTCTTTAATTACCGATACCGATATCAACCGATATATGCAGTCGTGGAATTAACACATTATTATGCCTAATTTGGACAACCAGGTATAGTGAAGATAAGGTACTTTTTTTAAAAAAATTAGTAAAATAAGATAAATAAATTAAAAACATTTTCTTGAATAAAGAAGAAAGTACAACAATATAAAAACAGTTACATAGAAACTAATAATGAATGAAAATGAGTAAAATTAAGTGTTAAAGGTTAGTACTATTAGTGGACCAGCAGCACGCACAATCATGTGTGCTTACGGACTGTATCCCTTGCAGACTGTATTGATATATATTGATATATAATGTAGGAAGCAGAATATTAATAACAGAAAGAAACAACCCTTTTGTGTGAATGAGTGTAAATGAGGGAGGTTTTTTGGGTTGGTGCACTAATTGTAAGTGTATCTTGTGTTTTTTATGTTGATTTAATAAAAAAAAACAAAAAACAAACAAACAAACAAAAAAAAAACGATACCAATAGTAAAAAAAAACGATACCGATAATTTCCGATATTACATTTTAACGCATATATCGGCCGATAATATCGGCAGGCCGATATTATCGGACATCTCTACAAAAAATAGTACAAATTACCAGCAGCTGTAAAGTTAAGAAGAAAGTGAATGAATGTTTATAACTGAATGTATTTACATATGCATTAAAATGTATGTATGTTTGTATTATATATTTTTAATGAATTAAGTAACGTTTATGACAACCTTTTTCCAAAACACAATATAGAATGTGAGATATAACAGCATACATTTATCATTTGTTTTCAAAACGCTTACAAAAAAGTGGGACCCCAAAAATTTTACTGTGGGACCCCATTTTTATGAGCTGATGGGGTCCCCGGGATCCCATTTGGAAAATTCCAAGCGTCAACACTGACCTCTAAAAAACAGAATGGAATTGAATAGAGATGTCCCATAATGTCGGCCGGCCGATATTATCGGCCGATAAATGCTTTAAAATGTAATATCGGAAATTATCGGTATCGTTTTTTTTATTATCGGTATCGTTTTTATTTTTTTTAATTTATTTTTTTATTAAATCAACATAAAAAACACAAGATACACTTACAATTAGTGCACCAACCCAAAAACCTCCCTCCCCCATTTACACTCATTCACACAAAAGGGTTGTTTCCTTCTGTTATTAATATTGTGGTTCCTACATTATATATCAATATATATCAATACAGTCTGCAAGGGATACAGTCCGTAAGCACACATGATTGTGCGTGCTGCTGGTCCACTAATAGTACTAACCTTTAACAGTTAATTTTACTAATTTTCATTAATTACTAGTTTCTATGTAACTGATTTTATATTGTTTTACTTTCTTTTTTATTCAAGAAAATGTTTTTAATTTATTTATCTTATTTTATTTTATTAATTTAAAAAAAAAAGGACCTTATCTTCACCATACCTGGTTGTCCAAATTAGGCATAATAATGTGTTAATTCCACAACTGTATATATCAGTATCGGTATCGGTTGATATCGGTATCGGTAATTAAAGAGTTGGACAATATCGGAATATCGGATATTGGTAAAAAGCCATTATCGGACATCCCTAGAATTGAACAGTTTTTTACTGAATGAAACACCCAAAATGTACATGAAAATAAAGAAAGTGGGATTGACAATATTAACTATGAACAATAAAACACTGAATATTAACAACATATGAACGTTGCTCCTCTTTTACTTCTCAGACCACATAAAAATGAGTTTCCTTTTGTATTATTTTTTAAAATGAATGAAGTAATGTTTATGACAACCTTTTTCCAAAACACAATATAGAATGTGAGATATAACAGGATAATGCATACATTTATCATTTGTTTTCAAAACACTTACAAAAAAGTGGGACCCCAACAATTTACTGTGGGACCCCATTTTTATGACTTGATGGGGTCCCCGGGACCCCATTTGGAAAATTCTGAGCACCAACACTGACCTCAAAACAACGGAATGGAATTTAAAAGTTTTTTACTGAATGGGCCACCCAAAAATGTACATGAAAATAAATAAAGTGTGATTTACAATATTAACTATGAACAATAAAACACTGAATATTAACAACATATGAACGTTGCTCCTCTTTTACTGCTCAGACCACATCTTTTACAATCAAGCTAAACAACAGAAATGTAACAAACAGACAGTTTTACCAGATTGCCCATGAAATTGATCATTTGAAATGTATCATTTGTTTTCAAAACGCTTACAAAAAAGTGGGACCCCAAAAAATGTACTGTGGGACCCCATTTTTATGACTTGATGGGGTCCCGGGGACCCCATTTGGAAAATTCCGAGCGCCAACACTGACCTCAAAAAAACAGAATGGAATTTCACAGTTTTTTACTGAATGAAACACCCAAAATGTACATGAAAATAAAGAAAGTGGGATTTACAATATTAACTATGAACAATAAAACACTGAATATTAACAACATATGAACGTTGGTCCTCTTTTACTTCTCAGACCACATCTTTTACAATCAAGCTAAACAATGACAATTTAACAAACAGACAGTTTTACCAGATTGCCCATGAAATTCACAATACTATAAGTCAGGGGTGTCAAACTCATTTTAGCTCAGGGGCCACATGGAGGAAAATCTGTGCACCTGCAGGCCGGACTATTAAAATCATGGCATTAAAACTAAAAAATAAAGACAACTTCAGATTGTTTTCTTTGTCTTATTTTGGCCAAAAATAGAACCAACACATTCTGAAACTAGAATAGGCAATTCCTGAAGGAAATTCATGTGAATGCTCCAATGCTGAAGTTGAAGTGAAATGCTGACAGAATGTAGTATAAATGTAAGAATAGTTTGAATGTTGGAGTGGTTTGAATGTTGAAGAGTTTTATTTTCCAGGAAAACCACAATTTGGTTTGGAACTTACGAAAGTGTTAGTTTGAATGTCCAGGATGAGTGGAATGTGTTGATGTTGGAATGGTTTGAATAGGTTGAAAAATGTGGGAATTGTGCAACTTGGAAAAAAGTCCTGTTTATTTCGATGGGAACTTCCTGGAAATTTAGGAATTTTGGGAAAAGCGGGATTTAAAAAAAAAAAGATTAGGAGCATGAATGTCCTGAATGAGCTGAATTGGTTGGTGTTGGAATTGTTTAAATCGGTCAAGAAATGTTGAATTAGTCACAGTTTTTAATTGACAAATTCTTGGAATTTCGGAAAAAAATTGAATTGTTTTAGTTCCTTAACCAACTTGATTTTTTTCCTGACTATGAGGAGTGTTTTCATGGTGGAACAGTTGAAATGGATTGAAAAATGTGAAAGGAGTAGTCGAACCTATGGGTGGAAATAGGTTACCAAAAAATGTAAATCCCTGGAAATGTGTTGAATGTGGAAAAATGATAGTTTGAATGTCCAGGATGAGTGGAATGTGTTGATGTTGGAATGGTTTAAATAGGTTATAAAATGTGGGAATTGTGCAACTTGGAAAAAAGTCCCGTTCATTTCGATGGGAAATTCCTGGAAATTTGGGAATTTTGGGAAAAGCGGGATTTTTAAAAAAATGATTAGGAGCATGAATGTCCTGAATGAGCTGAATTGGTTGGTGTTGGAATTGTTTAAATCGGTCAAGAAATGTTAAAGTATTAGGGGAATTTTGGGAAAATAGGGAATTTTTTGGAACTTGGAAAAAGGGTAGTTTGAATTTCCAGAATGTGTTAAAGGTGGAATGCTTTGAATGGGTTGAAGAATGTGGGGATTGTGGAAATTTGAAAAATGACCAATTCATTTTGAATGGGGAAAATGCAAAAAAAAAAAAAAAAAAAAAAGGAATTATGGGAAATCCGGGAATTTTCTTTGTAGAATTGTTGGCTAAATATTTTGAAGTTGGAACGGTTTGAATTAAATGAAAAATGTGGAAGTTGTGGAACTTTGAAGAATGTCCCATTGATTTCAAGGGAATTTCAGCAAAAAAATGGGAATTTCGGGAAAAGCGGGAATTTTTTTGAAAATGATTAGAAGCATGAATGTCCTGAATGAGTTGAATTATATTATATTTTGAAGTTGGAACGGTTTGAATCAGATGAAAAATGTGGAAGTTGTGGAACTTTGAAGAATGTCCCGTTCAATTCAATGGGAATTTCAGCAAAAATTGGGAATTTCGGGAAAAGCAGGATTTTTTTTTGTGAAAATGGTAAAAAAAAAAATTGGTTGAAAATGGTTTAAATTTTTCAAATTGGTCAGGAAATGTTGAAGTAGTGTCATATTGAATTGAAAATTGGTATTAAGGAATTCCTAGAATTTCGGGAAAACCGGGAATTTTTCCAGCAAAAAAAAAACTTTGTTTTTTTTCCTAATTAAGAGGAATGTTTGGACAATGAAACAGTTGAAGTGGGTTGAAAAATGTGGAAGGAGTAGTCGCCAGAAAAAAGGGTGGAAATAGGGCTTTGGAAAACCAGAAATTCTGGAAAATCCTGGAGTTTTTTTAACTTGGAAAAAAGGTAGTTTGAATGCAGCTGAGATAAGCTCCAGCACCCCCTGCCACCCCAAAAGGGTCAATCGGTAGAAAATGGATGGATATAACAGGATAATGCATACATTTATCATTTGTTTTCAAAACACTTACAAAAAAGTGGGACCCCAAACATATACTGTGGGACCCCATTTTTATGACTTGATGGGGTCCCCGGGACCCCATTTGGAAAATACAGAGCGCCAACACTGACCTCAAAAAAACGGAATGGAATTTTACAGTTTTTTACTGAATTTGAAACCCAAAATGTACATGAAAATAAAGAAAGTGGGATTGACAATATTAACTATGAACAATAAAACACTGAATATTAACAACATATGAACGTTGCTCCTCTTTTACTTCTCAGGCCACATAAAAATGAGTTTCCTTTTGTATTATTTTTTAAAATGAATGAAGTAACGTTTATGACAACCTTTTTCCAAAACACAATATAGAATGTGAAATAAAACAGCATTCATTTATCATTTGTTTTCAAAACACTTACAAAAAAGTGGGACCCCAAAAATATACTGTGGGACCCCATTTTTATGACTTGATGGGGTCCCCGGGACCCCATTTGGAAAATACAGAGCGCCAACACTGACCTAAAAAAAACGGAATGGAATTTTACATTTTTTTTACTGAATGAAACACCCAAAAATGTACATGAAAATAAAGAAAGTGTGATTGACAATATTAACTATGAACAATAAAACGCTGAATATTAACAACATATGAACGTTGCTCCTCTTTTCAGATACTACTAATCAAATATCATCCTGGGGGCTGTGTATAATTCATTGGCGGGCCGGATCTGGCCCACGGGCCTTGACTTTGACATCCCTGCACTAGAATAATCCGGTTTGTACCATCAAGCTGTTCAACAGTGGTGTATACTGATTGAGGTTATAATTGGCATGAATCATTAAAATAGGCTTATAAACATGAGAGTAAAAATACCAAATTGCACCCGAGTTTTTGTTTCGCTCTCGCTTCATTGCTTTAATGCTGTTTAGATCTTGTTAACTCCTCATCACAAAACTCCTACTGCTATCCAATAGTTCATCTTATAGCGTTCAGCACTTTATAATTGCTTTTGGTTATAATTGACCCCCTTAAAGTAGGATAAGCTTTATGAACAAAAGTCACCTGTTTTATAAACTCCATGCCCAGAAACTTTCCAACAGTTTCTTTTGAAGAGATTCACAAAGCATTAGAATATAGTTTGTTGATTGCACAGATTAGTCCGGGAGTCGGCAACCCAAAACGTTGAAAGAGCCATATTGGACCAAAAATACAAAAAAACAAATCTGTCTGTAGACGCAAATGAAAAGATGAAAATGATAAGTGTTATAATGAAGGCAACACATGATGTAAGTGTCTATATTAGTTATATTAGCTTACTATCAAAATGACTTTAAAAGTATTATATAAGTGTTATAATGAAGGCAACACATGATGTAAGTGTCTATATTAGTTATATTAGCTTACTATCAAAATGACTTTAAAAGTATTATATAAGTGTTATAATGAAGGCAACACATGATGTAAGTGTCTATATTAGCTACATCAGCCTACTATCAAAATGACTTTAAAAGTCTTACATAAGTGTTATAATGAAGGCAACACATGATGTAACTGTCTATATTATCTATATTAGCCTACTATCATAATTACTTTAAAAGTCTGATATAAGTGTTGTAATGAAGGCAACACATGATGTAAGTGTCTATATTAGCTATATTAGCTTACTATCAAAATGACTTTAAAAGTCTTATATAAGTGTAATAATGAAGGCAACACATGATGTAAGTGTCTATATTAGCTATATTAGCCTACTATCAAAATGACTTTAAAAGTCTGATATAAGTGTAATAATGAAGGCAACACATGATGTAAGTGTCTATATTAGCTATGATAGCCTACTATCAAAATGACTTTAAAAGTCTGATATAAGTGTTATAATGAAGGCAACACATGACGTAAGTGTCTATATTAATTATATTAGCTTACTATCAAAATGACTTTAAAAGTTGTATATAAGTGTTATAATGAAGGCAACACATGACGTAAGTGTCTATATTAGCCTACTATCAAAATGACTTTAAAAGTCTTATATAAGTGTTATAATGAAGGCAACACATGATGTAAGTGTCTATATTAGCTATAATAGCCTACTATCAAAATGACTTTAAAAGTCTTATATAAGTGTTATAATGAAGGCAACACATGATGTAAGTGTCTATATTAGCTATATTAGCCTACTATCAAAATGACTTTAAAAGTCTTATATAAGTGTTATAATGAAGGCAACACATGATGTAAGTGTCTATATTAGCCTACTATCAAAATGACTTTAAAAGTCTTATATAAGTGTTATCATGAAGGCAACACATGATGTAAGTGTCTATATTAGCTATATTAGCCTACTATCAAAATGACTTTAAAAGTCTTGTATAAGTGTTATAATGAAGGCAACACATGACGTAAGTGTCTGTATTAGTTATATTAGCTTACTATCAAAATGACTTTAAAAGTTGTATATAAGTGTTATAATGAAGGCAACACATGACATAAGTGTCTATATTAGCCTACTATCAAAATGACTTTAAAAGTCTTATATAAGTGTTATAATGAAGGCAACACATGATGCAAGTGTCTATATTAGCTATATTAGCCTACTATCAAAATGACTTTAAAAGTCTTATATAAGTGTTATAATGAAGGCAACACATGATGTAAGTGTCTATATTAGCTATGATAGCCTACTATCAAAATGACTTTAAAAGTCTGATATAAGGGTTATAATGAAGGCAACACATGACGTAAGTGTCTATATTAGTTGTATTAGCTTACTATCAAAATGACTTTAAAAGTTGTATATAAGTGTTATAATGAAGGCAACACATGACATAAGTGTCTATATTAGCCTACTATCAAAATGACTTTAAAAGTCTTATATAAGTGTTATAATGAAGGCAACACATGATGTAAGTGTCTATATTAGCTATATTAGCCTACTATCAAAATGACTTTAAAAGTCTTATATAAGTGTTATAATGAAGGCAACACATGACATAAGTGTCTATATTAGCTATATTTAAAAAAAAATGCTCCAGGGAGCCACTAGGGCGGTACTAAAGAGCATGTTGCTCGAGAGCAGCGAATTGCTGACCCCCGTCTTAGACATAGGGTGAGGAGCTCCGTCATTCAGTAGAAACTCAAAGCTTCAGGATCCAGGTGAGGTGGTTCGGGCATCTGGTCAGAATACCCCCTCAACACCTCCCTGGGGAGCGTACGACCGGTAGGAGGCCACGGGGAAGACCCAGGACCCGGTGGAGAGACTATGTCTCCCACCTGGCCTGGGAATGCCTCGAGATCCCCTTGGAGGAGCTGGACAAAGTACCTGGGGATAGGGAAGGCTGGGCTTCTCTGCTTGGGCTGCTGCCCCCGCGACCCGACATCGGATAAGCGGAAGAAGATGGAAGATGTCATAGGATGCCACCTGTGCAACAAATCCAGTCGTGAAATTTCCTCGCTCCTAAATATTCCAAAGTCAACCGTCAGCTTTATTGTAAGAAAATGGAAGAGTTTGGGAACAACAGCAACTCAGCCACGGAGTGCATGAAAATAAAGAAAGTGGGATTGACAATATTAACTATGAACAATAAAACACTGAATATTAACAACATATGAACGTTGCTCCTCTTTTACTTCTCAGACCACATCTTTTACAATCAAGCAAAACAACGAAAATGTAACAAACTAACATTTTTGCCAGATTGCCCATGAAATGTATCATTTGTTTTCAAAACGCTTACAAAAAAGTGGGATTCCAAAAATTTACTATGGGACCCCATTTTTATGACTTGATGGGGTCCCCGGGACCCCATTTGGAAAATTCCTAGTCCCAACACTGACCTCAAAAAAACATAATACAGTTTTACAGTTTTTTACTGAATAGGAAATGTACATGAAAATAAAGAAAGTGGGGTTTACAATATTAACTATGAACAATAAAACACTGAATATTAACATGTGAACGTTGCTCCTCTTTTACTTCTCAGACCACATAAAAATGTGTTTCCTTTTGCATTATTTTTTAAAATGAATGAAGTAACGTTTATGACAACCTTTTTCCAAAACACAATATAGAATGTGAGATATAACAGCATACATTTATCATTTGTTTTCAAAATGCTTACAAAAAAGTGGGACCCCAAAAATTTACTGTGGAACCTCATTTTTATGACTTGATGGGGTCCCCGGGGCCCCATTTGGAAAGTTCCTAGCCCCAACACTGACTTTAAATAAACGGAATGGAATTTTACAGTTTTTTACTGAATGAAACACCCAAAATGTACATGAAAATAAAGAAAGTGTGATTGACAATATTAACTATGGACAATAAAACACTGAATATTAACAACATATGAACGTTGCTCCTCTTTTACTTCTCAGACCACATCTTTTACAATCGAGCAAAACAACGAAAATGTAACAAACAGACAGTTTTTCCAGATTGCCCATGAAATTTATCATTTGAAATGTATCATTTGTTTTCAAAACGCTTACAAAAAAGTGGGATTCCAAAAATTTACTATGGGACCCCATTTTTATGACTTGATGGGGTCCCCGGGACTCCATTTTGAAAATTCCAAGCACCAACACTGACCTCAAAAAAACGGAATGGAATTTTACAGTTTTTTACTGAATAGGAAATGTACATGAAAATAAAGAAAGTGGGATTTACATTATTAACTATGAACAATAAAACACTGAATATTAACAACATATGAACGTTGCTCCTCTTTTACTTCTCAGACCACATAAAAATGTGTTTCCTTTTGTATTATTTTTTAAAATGAATGAAGTAACGTTTATGACAACCTTTTTCCAAAACCCAATATAGAATGTGAGATATATCAGCATACATTTATCATGTTTTCAAAACGCTTACAAAAAAGTGGGACCCCAAAAATTTACTTTGGGACCCCATTTTTATGACTTGATGGGGTCCCCGGGACCCCATTTTGAAAATTCCTAGCGCCAACACTGACCCCGGAATGGAATTTTGCAGTTTTTTACTGAATGAAACACCCAAAATATACATGAAAATAAAGAAAGTGGGATTGACAATATTAACTATGAACAATAAAACACTGAATATTAACAACATATGAACGTTGCTCCTCTTTTACTTCTCAGACCACATAAAAAATAGTTTCCTTTTGTATTATTTTTTTTTAATGAATTAAGTAATGTTTATTACAACCTCTTTCTAAAACACAATATAGATTGTGAGATATAACAGCATACATTTATCATTTGTTTTCAAAATGCTTACAAAAAAGTGGGACCCCAAAAATTTACTGTGGGACCCCATTTTTATGACTTGATGGGGTCCCCGGGACCCCATTTGGAAAATTCCTAGCCCCAACACTGACTTTAAATAAACAGAATGGAATTTTACAGTTTTTTACTGAATGAAACACCCAAAATGTACATGAAAATAAAGAAAGTGGGATTGACAATATTAACTATGAACAATAAAACACTGAATATTAACAACATATGAACGTTGCTCCTCTTTTACTTCTCAGACCACATCTTTTACAATTGAACAAAACAACGAAAATGTAACAAACTGACAGTTTTGCCAGATTGCCCATGAAATGTATCATTTGTTTTCAAAACACTTACAAAAAAGTGGGATTCCAAAAATTTACTATGGGACCCCATTTTTATGACTTGATGGGATCCCATTTGGAAAATTCCAAGCACCAACACTGACCTCAAAAAAACGGAATGGAATTTTACAGTTTTTTACTGAATAGGAAATGTACATGAAAATAAAGAAAGTGGGATTGACAATATTAACTATGAACAATAAAACACTGATTATTAACAACATATGAACGTTGCTCCTCTTTTACTTCTCAGACCACATCTTTTACAATCAAGCAAAACAACGAAAATGTAACAAACAGCAAAATATGAATAAAAAGTGTAAAAAAAACACCTACAATGTGATATATTATCACTTTTATGCAAACATTTGTTGTAAAAATCTGCTTCCGCATCTGTTCCTGAAACACGCGTTTCGGGCTAGCTGCTCTGAAAACAAACCCCGCCCACTCTTCTTTGTTCCTCGTCTGAGCTGCCGTGAAGTAGATTACCGTAATAACTCCTGTAACACCCAAAAGCGCTGATTTCAACCATTGAAACTCCTCTGGGAAGGCTGTCCACAAGGTTGCGGAGTGTGTTTATAAGGAATTTTCCACCATTCTTCCAAAAGCGCATTGGTGAGGTTCACACACTGATGTTGGTGTAGAAGGCCTGGCTCTCAGTCTCCGTTCTAATTCATCCCAAAGGTGTTCCATCGGGTTCAGGTCAGGACTCTGTGCAGGCCAGTCAAGTTCATCCACACCAGACTCTGTCATCCATGTCTTTATGGACCTTGCTCCCACAAAGTTGGGAGCATGGAATTGTCCAAAATGTTCAAAGTTCCTTTCACTGGAACTAAGGGGACAAGCCCAACTCCTGAAAAACAACCCCACACCATAATTCCTCCTCCACCAAATTCCACACTCGGCACAATGCAGTCCGAAATGTAGCGTTCTCCTGGCAACCTCCAAACCCAGACTGGTCCATCAGATTGCCAGATGGAAAAGCGTGATTCATCACTCCAGAGAAGGCGCCTCCACTGCTCTAGAGTCCAGTGGTGACGTGCTTTACACCAGTGGTCCCCAACTTTTTTGTAGCTGGGGACCGGTCAACGCTTGAAAATTTGTCCCACGGACCGGGGGTGGGGGTGGATTTTTTTTTTTTTTTTTTTTTTTTTTTATATATATATTTTTTTTCATAAAGAAATACAATCATGTGTGCTTAAGGACTGTATCCCTGCAGACTGTATTGATCTATGTGTGTTTTTTATGTTGATTTAATAAAATAATTTTTTTTTTTTTTTTTTTTTTTTTTTTTTTTAATTTCTTGCGCGGCCCGGTAGCCCTGTGGTTGGGGACCACTGCTTTACACCACTGCATCCCACGCTTTGCATTGGACTTGGTGATGTGTGGCTTAGATGCAGCTGCACGGCCATGGAAACCCATTCCACGAAGCTCTCTGCGTACTGTACGTGGGCTAATTGGACGGTCACGTGAAGTCTGTAGCGACTGACTGTGCAGAAAGTCTTTGCACTATGCGCTACAGCATCCGCTGACCCCTCTCTGTCAGTTCACGTGGCCTACCACTTGGTGGCTGAGTTGCTGTTGTTCCCAAACTCTTCACTTCTCTTATAACAAAGTTGACTTTGGAATATTTAGGAGCGAGGAAACTTCACGACTGGATTTGTTGCACAGGTGGCATCCTGTGACAGTCCCACGCTGGAAATCACTGAGAGCGGCCCATTCTTTCCCAAACAAAGAAACAAGATACGTTTACGTCGCCTCGCTTTACACAACAGCAACTAAAAGTGTTGGTTTCTCATTGCCAGTCCATTCACTCTCTCCCGGTGGTGTGCCCACTGATCGCCTATACTTTCATTCACCTCTTTCATGATGCTGTTGCTTGGCAACGTCCCTGCAGGAATCGCTATGGAAACATGCCCCGGCGATTTAAAAATAGATGACTCCGGAGCTCGAGTCATGTCCGAAGCGCAAAAGTATAGATGCGAATTTCGAAAGATACGCCCCAGGCTGCGTTTGTTCCCCCGTGAGGGTCTTTGTGTAGTGAGAATGAAAGGAGGCGTGGTGTGCTGTTGACGTCTTGCTCACAGACAACTGACTCCTTCATTCATTCATTGACCAGTCATCCTTCCTTCCGGCTATCGCTTGACTTGTCACCTCCCGTTGCAGGGGAGAGGGGAGGGAGCGTAAAAAGCTATTGACTTGGAAGTCAGTCATAACAGCTGTGTAATGTAGCGTGTTTTCCGGACCATAGGGCGCACCTGATTATATCAATCAATCAATCAATTAATGTTTATTTATATAGCCCTAAATCAGGCAGCGGTGTGACAAACCTCACAGTAAGCACCTCAAACGAGTTATATTTATTATTTAGGTCTGAGGTAAGGCTAAAGTTTTTGTTGTATATTAGTGCAACACCCCCACCCCTTTTAATGGGGCGGGCAATATGTGTTCCCGTATAGTCGGATTGCCGATGAATGGTCTATTTTCCATCGTTTTTCCTATATAAGGCGCACCGGATTATAGGGCGCATTAAAGGAGTCGTATTATTTGTATTTTTTTTCTAAATGTAAAAGTGTCAGGTTCAAACACTGATGACATCTATTAAACAAGACAAGAGGCAAAGAATTAAACAGAGACAGAATTCAATTTGGACTCAATATATTGAGGAGAGTCGCCCGGACGTTGTATCCTTCTACAATCTCCAGCACGCTCTGCCCACAAGATTGCACTCCTCCTTCTTTATTTGACTCCAACCCCCCCCCCCCCCCCCCCACCCACCCGACCACAGCCGCTTCCAGAGGGAAATGGGTCGTAAACAGCGTTGCCTTTGGTTACCGAAACAGTTCAAAAGAAGAGGTCGTAAAATAGTTCAAAAAGAGTTCCGTAAAATAGTTCAAAAAGGGTTCGTAAAATACTTCAAAAAGAGTTCGTCTGGAAATTGGGCAGATCCTGCCATCGGTCCGCTTTGAAGTCACAGTGGAGTTTTACGAGCCTTCCTCCTGGTAGGCCCCAAAGACAGCTACCGTCCCCCTGCCTGGAACTCTATGTAATACAAAGCTTTTGTGATCATTTAGAAACAATTATTCTAACAAAAAGACTTCCTTGTAGTCTACATCAGTGGTCCCCAACCACCGGTCCGCGGACCGATTGGTACCGGGCCGCACAAGAAATAAAATAAATAAATAAATAAATAAATGTTTTATTTATTTTATATTTTTTTATTAAATCAACATAAAAAACACAATATATACATTATATATCAATATAGATCAATACAGCCTGCAGGGATACAGTCCGTAAGCACACATGATTGTATTTCTTTATAAAAAAAAATAAAAAAATAAAATAAAATAAAATGTTTTAAATTTCAACCACATTAAATCATGTTTTCCTGGACAATGCCTGTCGCCATCTCTGCATCTTGGGGTTCGTCAACAACTCATTGTGAGAGTCACATAATATCTACAGCTTTTCACACACACAAGTGAATGCAAGGCATACTTGGTCAACAGCCATACAGGTCACACTGACGGTGAACGTATAAACAACTTTAACACTGTTACAAATATTTGCCACACTGTGAACCCACACCAAACAAGAATGACAAACACATTTCGGGAGAACATCCGCACCGTAAAACACAACAGAACAAATACCCAGAACCCCTTGCAGCACTAACTCTTCCAGGACGCTACAATATACACCCCCCGCTACCGCCTACCCCGCCCACCTCAACCTCCTCAAATTCCAAGCTGCTGTTTTGAGGCTTGTTAAAAAAAAATAATGCACTTTGTGACTTCAGTAATAAATATGGCAGTGCCATGTTGGCATTTTTTTTCCATAACTTGAGTTGATTTATTTTGGAAAACCTTGTTACATTGTTTAATGCATCCAGCGGGGCATCACGACAGAATTACACATAATAATGTGTTAATTCCACGACTGTATATATCGGTATCGGTTGATATCGGAATCGGTAATCAAGAGTTGGACAATATCGGAATATCGGCAAAAAAGCCATTATCGGACATCTAAAGTAAGAACTTTACACTACTTTATATTAGAAATGGCAACAGCCAAAAAGAAGAAGCTTATCGACTACAAAGGTGGACGCGCGCAAATTTTCAGGACTTATGCAGATCCCAAATACAGATCAGTAGGTACCAGAAGGTAAAAAAAAGTTACTTTTGCATATTATTGCGAAACAAAACACCAGATATGTCTTACCTTATACACACACACCATAATAATACTCCTATGTTGAAGCACAGTACAATCCATCAAGCGGTGTGGCTTCATAGCTTACCACAGTCCTACTAAAACATTGAGGGCGGCATAGTACCAATGTGATTCATTAGTATCGCGGTACTATACTAGTACCGGTATATTGTACAACCCTAATGTAAACAAATGTCCACTATACAGGGTCTTCAATCCTCCGAGAAGCTGCGATAAATTAGAAACACATTTAACTTGTCAGGCGTTGCTTTTCCAAATCGCGGCAAGAACTGAATGAATCCGAGACTGAATTATTTGTGTTGTTGTTGTTTTTTTGCACAGCTGTTTTCTTTAATGTGCTGCTACTTTCGATTCAGTGCCTAAAGCAAGTGGACGGGTGGCCGTGTTGTCATGGTGACTTATAAGTACAGAGGAGGAGACAAGGAAGGAGGACCCATCCTCACACACACACAAACACACACACCAGCGGTAATGTGAACAACACACCAGGTTATACTGTGTGCAATTTACAGCTGCTGGGCAGGATGTTATTGCTTCTCAGAATGAGCACATCACACCGACTAAATTCTCTCAACAACGCCCCTCCCGAGCCTGGAGGGAATATGTCTGAGCATCCCTAAATGCTTTGTTCAACAAGCATTAGCACCTGCAGCCCCGCTGTGACATCAGCATGAAGCCTATTGGTCGGTGGGTGGATGGCACGTGGGTTTAAATCAGGAGCCAAGAAGTGCGAGCCTTCACCGAATATTCATTTTTCGTTTTAATATATTTTCTGTAGGAGAGCAAACACGACACAAACCTTCCTAATTGTTAGAAAGCCCACTGTTTATGTTATACATGCGTCACTGATGAGACGATTTGGCAAGCGCCGTATTGTCCTACTAATTTTGGAGGTCCTTGAACTCACTATACAACTTTCTCCGACGCTGCCACAGAAAGACGTGTTTTGTCTCGTTTTGTCCACCAAACGTTTTATGCTGTGCGTGAATGCACAAAGGTGAGCTTTGTTGATGTCATTGACTTGTGTGGAGTGCTAATCAGACATATTTGTTCACTGCATGACTGCAAGCTAATCGATGCTAACATGCTATTTAGGCTAGCGGTATGTACATATTGCAATATGTGTATTTAATTTATATTTGCATGTCTCAGGACACATTATCTGTATGTAATATGGGCTGCATTTCTCATAGTTGTTTGTGTGCCATGTTGTTCCAGACCACAGCAAACGTTACCCAGCTTGCCAAAGATTGTAATAAATGCATTAGAAGAAGACAGCCTGGCGTTTCCTTTAACTTGGACACACACATCTATACTTTTGGCCATTAAAAGCCAGTCATTTCCAGGAGTTATCTCACCCCCTGAGAAGTTTTACTAATGTTTTCCAATGTAAAGATGTGTAGAATAAATATTAAATTTCAACATTTCTGTCAACGAAGATTTGTGTCAGCCTGCGACATATAGTCATTTTGATAGTAGGCTAATATAGCTAATATCGACACTTACATCAAAGACTACATCACATTATAACACTTATATAAGGTTTTAAATTCGGCTACAGACAGATTTGTTTTTGTATTTTTGGCTCTTTCAACATTTTGGGTTGCCGAGGGTGAGTGGAGTGTGTGCATGTTGGAACGGTTTGAATCGGATGAGAAGTGTGGTTCATGGAGAGGTTTGTATATTGCCCATGAATGTACAATGAGTGAAATTCCTGGTAATTCCGGGTAATCAGGGAATTTTCGAAACCGGAAACATGCTGGCTTGAATGTGTGTGTATGTTGGAACGGTTCGAATTAGATGAGAAATGTGGGATATGGAGAGGTTTGTATATTGCCCATTAATGTACAATGAGTGAAATTCCTGGTAATTCCGGGTAATCAGGGAATTTTCGAAACCGGAAACATGCTGGCTTGAATGTGTGTGTATGTTGGAACGGTTCGAATTAGATGAGAAATGTGGGATGTGGAGAGGTTTGTATATTGCCCATTAATGTACAATTAGTGAAATTCCTGGTAATTCCGGGTAATCAGGGAATTTTCGAAACCGGAAACATGCTGGCTTGAATGTGTGTGCATGTTGGAATGGTTCGAATTAGATGAGAAATGTGGGATAGGCAGTCAATTGTTTATTTCCCGTTCAATGTCAATGGGGAGAAAATGACCGTAAATTCCAGGAAAATCGGCAACTTGGGGAAAGGGAGAACATGTGTCGGAAGAATAGTGTGGTTGGATGGCTGAATGGTCGGAATCAGGTTAAAAATGACGCATTTTGAGAATTTGGGGCATTGTATAATTATGAATAGGTCCATTCGTTTGAATGGGAATTTCGGGAAAACCGGGAATTTTTGTAAACTATTGATAGTAACACAATTGTCCTAGAATGGGTTGGTGTTTTTTAAGTAAAACGATACATTTTTGGAATCGGTTGAAAAATGTCGATGTAGTAACAATTTGAATTGAAATGGGTAGTTTGAAATTCCGGGAAAACCGGAAATTTGTACAAAAAAAAATCAATTATCACTTTTTTCCCAACTAAGAGGAATGGTTTGACGGTCAAAAATGGTTGAAAAATGTGGACTGTGAAACCTTTCCAGAATGCGGTGAAAATAGGGCTTTGGAAAACCGGGAATTCTGGGATTTCTTTAAAACAAAATTTAACTTGGAAAATGGTAGTTTGATTGTCCAAGGGGACAGGGGTGTGGGATGGTGGAATGGTTCGAATCGGTTTTAAAAAATGTGGGAATTGTGAAAGTTCCAAAAATGGCCCCATTCATTTTCAATGGGCAAAATCACCCGAAAAAACGGGAATTCTGGGTAGTCTGGGATATTTAAAACCATTTTTTTATATAAAATATTGATACTAACACAATTGTCCTAGAATGGGTTGGTGTTTTTTAAATGAATAAAAACTTTTTTGGAATCGGTTGAAAAATGTTGACGTAGTAACAATTTGAATTGAAATGGTCACTTCGGAATTCCGGGAAAAAAACGGGAATTTGTACGAAAAAAAATCCATTATCACTTTTGTCCCAACTAAGAGGAATGGTTTGACGGTCAAAAATGGTTGAAAAAGGTGGACTGTGAAACCTTATAGAATGCGGTGAAAATAGGGCTTTGGAAAACCGGGAATTCTGGGAATTCCTTGAAATTTTTTTGAACTTGGAAAATGGTAGTTTGATTGTCCAAGGTGACAGGGGTGTGGGATGGTGGAATGGTTCGAATCGGTTTGAAAAATGTGGGAATTGTGAAAGTTCAAAAAATGGCCCCATTCATTTTCAATGGGCAAAATCACCCGAAAAAAACGGGAATTCTGGGTAGTCTGGGATATTTGAAATTTTTTTTTAATATAAAATATTGATACTAACACAATTGTCCTAGAATGGGTTGATGTTTTTTAAATAAATAAATACTTTTTTGGAATCGGTTGAAAAATGTTGACGTAGTAACAATTTGAATTGAAATGGTTACTTTGGAATTCCGGGAAAACCGGTAATTTGTACGAAAAAAAATCAATTATCACTTTTGTCCCAACTAAGAGGAATGGTTTGACGGTGGAATGGTCAAAAATGATTGAAAAAGGTGGACTGTGAAACCTTTGGAAAACCGGGAATTCTGGGAATTCCTTGAAATTTTTTTGAACTTGGAAAATGGTAGTTTGATTGTCCAAGGTGACAGGGGTGTGGGATGGTGGAATGGTTCGAATTGGTTTAAAAAATGTGGGAATTGTGAAAGTTCGAAAAATGGCCCATTCATTTTCAATAGGCAAAATCACCAGAAAAAACGGGAATTCTGAGTAGTCTGGGATATTTGAAATTTTTTTTTAATATAAAATATTGATACTAACACAATTGTCCTAGAATGGGTTGATGCCAAATTTTTTGGGTGGAACAATAATAAATAACATGTGTGAACGCTTGGGCCTTCACACGAAGATAAAGACCTACTTTTTGACTATCCTGTGCTTTGTGCAGGTGTAGACGTGCCCCCCTGTGGGCATTGATGGACGGCAACGGTGAGTTCAAGAACCGCCAAAATTAGTAGGACAAAACGATGTTGACCAAATCCTCTCATCAGTGAAGCATACACACAAACATATTCAACAGTGGTAGTTCTAACAATTGGGAATTGTGTCGTGTTTGTCCTCAAACAAAAAACATACTAAAACAAAAATTATTTTTATTTGATTGTTTTGCTTATTAGGCCACGCTCAGGCCATGCTTACGGTGCTTACAGTGCGTACTGTAGTAATCAAGTCGACGCTTATGCGTGGCCACGGTGAATATAAAAAAATAATAATACTGCAATGAATCAAGCAATTAGCAGTTTGCAGCAAACATCCCACGCAGTGTTGGCTCCTGATGGAGACTATTATGTTTGTCATTTTTTTGCAAGCGAAGGCTGAGGTGATTGTAGCACAGCTGAAAAGCCATGCTTGCCCTCTAATTAGTAGGCAGACTCCCACCTCCTTGTCAAGGGGGTCCCTTTTTTGATATTTAATTACTATAATTGCTTATTGGTCACCTTTTCCTCCGTCATTTCTGAAATTTAATTTTATATTTTTCCAACATTCTCAGGTCAGTTTGCATACTCATGAGGTACAGAGGTACAGCCGTGGTCAAAAGTGACCTTAGTTTCCCTCTAAGGTACGCGCCTGTGCAATTGCGCACTGCTCAAGCGTCCTCTGCGCGCGGCAAATTTATGCCACGCACAAAATCAAATAAAAAAAATAAGCGCATGACAATTTTCGACACACGGACACGACAGAGAAAACAGTTTTCGTCATCATTGTTCAAATATTGTAACGTCTTTCGAGACGCTTTGAGGACATGAATTCCATTGATCACTTTACTGAGCAAAACTCTTTGTCGGCCATGAACACATCACCAAAACATTAGTAAAAAAAAGGATATCTAGCAAAACTGGTCATTTTCTGCAGTACAAACCAGACCAAAAGCAACTTTGTTTTAACAGCAGCCGCTCGCTCTTTCTCACTTGCGCCAACACATGCACATATGGCACTTAACCAGTGATGCGTTTACAGCCGCACAAAAAGTCGGACAACTCCAACACCACACATAAAGTGTCATTCCAGGTCGTTACACTATGATTTACCAATCTTATTCTAGTGTCATTTATTAGGAATCTTCATTTATTAATATTAATCATGAAATGCTGTCAGTATATTAAATACTAATAAAAATATATTTTTTACAAACAGGAAGGTGCAGGAATGTACACATGATCCCCTGCTTACATCTCATTGTGCAACATGTGAATGTTTTAATGGGAACTAAATGCAATGTCTGAAAGGGGTACAAATTATTTCCAAATCAGGACCTCCACCCGGACAAACAATACAAGTAAACAGTTCATGAAAAACAATATTTGTTGTTATTGTCATTGTAAGTGTGCCTAAACACTTACACTACCGTTCAAAAGTTTGGGGTCACATTAAAATGTCCTTATTTTTGAAGGAAAAGCACTGTACTTTTCAATGAAGATAACTTTAAACTAGTCTTAACTTTAAAGAAATACACTCTATACATTGCTAATGTGGTAAATGACTATTCTAGCTGCAAATGTCTGGTTTTTGGTGCAATATCTACATAGGTGTATAGAGGCCCATTTCCAGCAACTATCACTCCAGTGTTCTAATGGTACAATGTGTTTGCTCATTGGCTCAGAAGGCTAATTGATGATTAGAAAACCCTTGTGCAATCATGTTCACACATCTGAAAACAGTTTAGCTCGTTACAGAAGCTACAAAACTGACCTTCCTTTGAGCAGATTGAGTTTCTGGAGCATCACATTTGTGGGGTCAATTAAACGCTCAAAATGGCCAGAAAAAGAGAACTTTCATCTGAAACTCGACAGTCTATTCTTGTTCTTAGAAATGAAGGCTACTCCACAAAATTGTTTGGGTGACCCCAAACTTTTGAACGGTAGTGTATATTAGAAAATGACCTCATGGAAATGACTGCTGTCATTTGATTATAATAATAAGAGAATGTTGTCTGTCTATCTGTGTTGGCCCTGCGATGAGATGGGGACTTGTCCAGGGTGCCCGAATGCAGCTGAGAGGCTCCAGCACCCCCCGCGACCCCGAAAGGGACAAGCGGTAGAAAATGGATGGATGGAGATTGAACTTATTTAGTCAGGTTTTGGGACAGGTGTGCTGCTGGTGTAGCCACAGTGTGCACGTCTAATGTTGCTCACATTGGTGTTGGTGGTAAAGGAACCACCAAAGGAATGGCTAAATCAGGCTAGAATGAAGGTTTTAGAATGGCCTTCTTGACTTAAACCCCATTGAGAACATGTGGACAATGCTGAAGAAACAAGTCCGTGTCAGAAAACCCAACACATTTAGCTGAACGGCAGCAATTTTGTCAAGAGGAGTGGTCCAAAATTCCAGCAGAAGCTTGTGGATGGCTACCAAAAGCGCCTTATTGGAGTGAAACTTGCCAAGGGACATCAAATATTAACATTGCTGTATGTATACTTTTGACCCAGCACATTTTCAGTAGAGCCATAATAAATTCATAAAAGAACCAAACTTCATGAATGTTTTTTTGTGACCAACAAGTATGTGCTCCAATCACTCTATCACAAAAACATAAGACTTGTAGAAATGATTGGAAACTCAAGACAGCCGTGACATTATGTTCTTTACAAGTGTATGTCAACTTTTGACCATGACTGTATAAAAGTTAACTGTCTGGCCTTGGTGGAGGTACTTTGTCGAGTCCAATGCTTGTGCTATTTCTATTATGAAAGACAACAATGTAAAATGGTCATACAATATGGATGCTAGGCAGAGTTAAAGGCCTACTGAAATGAATTTTTTTATTTAAATGGGAATAGCAGATCCATTCCAAGTGTCATACTTGATCATTTCGCGATATTGCCATATTTTTGCTGAAAGGATTTAGTAGAGAACATCGACGATAAAGTTCGCAACTTTTGGACGCTGATAAAAAAAGCCTTGCCTGTACCGGAAGTAGCGTGACGTCACAGGTTGAAAGGCTCCTCACATTTCCCCATTGTTTACACCAGCAGCGAGAGCGATTCGGACCGAGAAAGCGACGATTACCCCATTAATTTGAGCGAGGATCAAAGATTCGTGGATGAGGAACGTGAGAGTGAAGGACTAGAGTGCAGTGCAGGACGTATCTTTTTTCGCTCTGACCTTAACTTAGGTAAAAGGCGCTCATTAGATTCCACACTTTCTCCTTTTTCTATTGTGGATCACAGATTTGTATTTTAAACCACCTCGGATACTATATCCTCTTGAAAATGAGAGTCGAGAACGCGAAATGGACATTCACAGTGACTTTTATCTCCACGACAATACATCGGTGAAGCACTTTAGCTACGGAGCTAACGTGACAGCATCGTGCTTAAATGCAGATAGAAACAAAAGAAATAAACCCCTGACTGGAAGGATAGACAGAAGATCAACAATACTATTAAACCATGGACATGTAACTACACGGTTAATGCTGTACCGCCTGTCGAAGCCTAGCAATGCTGTTGCTAACGACGCCATTGAAGCTAACTTAGGCATGGGACCTCGTCAGAGCTATGATAAAAACATTAGCGCTCCACCTACGCCAGCCAGCCCTCATCTGCTCATCAACACCCGTGCTCACCTGCGTTCCAGCGATCAACGGCGCGACGAAGGACTTCACCCGATCATCGATGCGGTCGGCGGCTAGCGTCGGATAGCGCGTCTGCTATCCAAGTCAAAGTCCTCCTGGTTGTGTTGCTGCAGCCAGCCGCTAATACACCGATCCCCCCTACAACTTTCTTCTTTGCAGTCTTCATTGTTCATTAAACAAATTGCAAAAGATTCACCAACACAGATGTCCAGAATACTGTGGAATTTTGAGATGAAAACAGAGCTGTTTGTATTGGATACAATGTGTCCGAATACTTCCGTTTTAACCATTGACGTCACGCGCAAACGTCATCATACATAGACGTTTCCAACCGGAAGTTTCGCGGGAAATTTAAAATTGCACTTTTTAAGTTAACCCGGCCGTATTGGCATGTGTTGCAATGTTAAGATTTCATCATTGATATATAAACTATCAGACTGCGTGGTCGGTAGTAGTGGCTTTCAGTAGGCCTTTAAGTGGCCAATGAAAAAAGGCCACTTGTCGCCAGGCAGCATTCATAGGGCTCAGTCATAACTGCCCCCCCCTCAAAAAAATGTCCTCATTTTACTTAACGCCCATTGCATTACAGACCAATAAAAAAAAGCCACTTGTTGCAAGGTAGAGTTCATAGGGGTGATTGTTATTCGCCCCGAGAGACCCAAGAAAAAATACCTACCGGTCATTATGTAGAGTTATTAGGGCTTAATCATAATTTCCCCAGAGGTCGACGGAAAAACATGCTGTCTTGTTGCTAGGCAATAATGATGACAACAGAAGAAATTGTTGCTGTGAGGCAGAGTTCGATCCATTGCTACTCTCTACTTAAAAAAAAAAAAAAGATCACTTGTGGCTCCTATGGCCAACTTGGTCCTTCTTCTGCAGACGCAGCTAGCAGCTCACTGTTTGTGTGTCCATACAGTGCACTAAAGTACATTTCTTACAATATTATTATCAATAGGGAACTGGAAACCAACGTGGATGGAAGCATATTGCAGCGGAAAGTAAGCAGCTATTAACAGGAAATTAACAACTAGATTTTTTTTTTTTTTTTTTTTAAATTTTTTTGTCCTGTCCAGCTTCTCAGGCAAATCATATAATTATATCGGCTGTACAAATATACTTTACAAAAGAGAAGTGTGGGATACTTCTCTTGTTGCCTTATTTGTATTTGACTTTATTAAATGCATTTATATTATTATTTGGTTCAGCCTAATTAAGGTTTAATTATACATGTTAAGGGACAAGCAGTAGAAAATGGATGGATGGATGGAAGATGTGCCCTCAATTATTGCGTTTGGCCTAATTGTCTTTTATTTCCTAAACGCCTGTTTTCATTATTGAAGGCTGACATGCACAGCTGAAATGCGTCCGTGGTTGATTGTTGATGTAGACGCCCATATGTACAAATTTACTTTAAAAAAGAGAAGTGTGGGATACTTCTCTTGTTGCCTTATTTGTATTTGACTTTATTAAATGGATTTATATTATTTTTTTGGTGCAGCCGGGCCGGAGCAGGAGGGGATGGAAAGAGAAAAAAAGGAAGACAGAGGGGGAAATTGTGGGGACAAGAGGGGGATTAGACAGAGAGACAAAAACAACAACAGCAAACACAACAACAACAACAACAACAACAATAGAGCAACATCAGCAAATAGGATATGTACAAATATGATGGTAAAAGTGATAGCAAAGAAGCAGTTAATGAAATAAATAATACATAAATGACAATGAGCATTATTACACTACAAATGGAGCAATACAAATACCAATAGAAATAGCACTATTGATAATGAATAATAACAATAATTACCTCTATTATCAACAATACAGTTGTTCAAATGCAACAGAACATATACGTAATGATAACTCCAGATACGAAAGAAAGCAGAAAAATGGAGGGGAAGAAAGAGAAGCAACCTATATTAACCTTGTAGATTGTTATAGTAACAATAGGTTAAGCTTTGTCAGTGTGCCATGTGTTATCCAGTTTACCCTAGGGCAACAACGTTAATATATGTTTGATGAAACGTGATTATAGGCATGAGTGTGTGTATGTATATGTACTTATATATGTACAGTATGTGTATATGTATGTTTGTACAGTGAATGTATACGTACATGTATGAGTATATGTATGTTTGTACAGTGAATGTATATGTACATGTATGTATATATGTGTGTTTGTACAGTGAATGTATACGTACATGTATGTGTATATGTATGTTTGTACAGTGAATGTATACGTATAGTATGTGTATATGTATGTTTGTACAGTGAATGTATATGTACAGTATGTGTATATGTATGTTTGTACAGTGAACGTATACGTACATGTATGTGTATATGTATGTTTGTACAGTGAATGTATATGTACATGTATGTGTATATGTATGTTTGTACAGTGAATGTATATGTATATGTATGTATATATGTATGTTTGTACAGTGAATGTATATTTACATGTATGTATATATGCATGTTTGTACAGTGAATGTATACGTACAGAATGTGTATATGTATGTTTGTACAGTGAATGTATATGTACAGTATGTGTATATGTATGTTTGTACAGTCCATGTATACGTATAGTAAGTGTATATGTATGTTTGTACAGTGAATGTATATGTACAGTATGTGTATATGTATGTTTGTACAGTGAACGTATATGTGTATATGTATGTGTATATGTATGTTTGTACAGTGAATGTATATGTGTATATGTATGTTTGTACAGTGAATGTATACGTACATGTATGTGTATATGTATGTTTGTACAGTGAATGTGCGTGTGGATGTACAAACTTCGAGTGAGTAGGTATGTACTGTATTTGTGTATGTACTGTATGTGGGAGCGTAGGTACCTATGTGTGTATGTATGAACAGTGTGTATGTGAGTATGTACGTGTATTTGTATTACGATTAAAATATTTAAACATGCTTTTTTTAAACAGCTCAACACAAAAAGGACATAAATACGATTTTAAATATAATTTTTTTTTAAATACCTGCAGTGCGATTTTGTGTTTTGTAGCAATACAGAATTTGTATTTCTGCTGTAGGAGCACATGCATTAAAAGGAGGAGCAAGGCTACGTTTAAATAGCCGGTTCACACATTAATTACACAACATGTGGATTGTTACGACCATGCTTTGATTGTCAAAGATGATGTACATGTTGTACAAGTTAATGGTCTTCATATCTCTGCAGGACAAAGTTTTAATCTTCTCTATTCATTAACAAAAATGTAACCCCCGTGTTAGGCTGCTGTTCGCACACACCTGCATTTGAACTACGGCACCAGCACCGGCACTTAATCTGTTTACGACTTTATAAGCTGTAAAAACCCCGCGATGGCCTCCCTTGTCAGTCCTCACACCATCCGGCAGGTCGGCTTGATTTCTGCTCCCGTTTGCTGTAAACGTGTTGTACGAAGCCGGAAAAGCAACAGCACCCGGCGGAGGCCAAGCAGCTACAATATTGCGATATTAACGTCACTCCTGGTGGCTTTGCTCATCAATCTATTTGCAGAGCTGGTGAAGTGTGAAAACAAGGAAGTGGACCACTGGGGGGGGGGGGGAACACCAGTGTGGACGAGATTGGACTACCCTAGCGATGCTTCCTCTCTTATTGGCTGTGTGTGCATAAATGCAACATAATGACAATGTGGGGAGCGTTACAGTATGTTGCCGTCGGCAACGCAGCTGCTTCCGACCGCGCCGTCGAAGCCTGCGTGTTTGCACGCGTCCGTACGTGTTTGCGTTTGGTTGTGACACATTGCAGTGGAAGTGTCATCTCGGGTTGGCAGGAAAAAGAAAAAAAAAAAAAAAAAAAAGAACAATAGATGCCTGGAGCATCCTGGCATTATGCAAATGAGCTTGTTAAGGACTAGTTGCCATGGAAAAAGAGGTAGAGATGCTCAGCATGAGGCTTTGCAACTCCACTTAGACCAGGGGTGTCCAAACTTTTTCCACTGAGGGCCGCACACTGAAAAATCAAAACACGCGGGGGCCATTTTGATATAATTTCATTTTCAAAACCTATACAATATACACTTTTTTTTTTTTAACCTTTTGGCCTCCCTCAAGTTAGGTCCTAGGGACCCAGAAGGGTTTCAGTCTTAAAAAAGGTTAAAAATAAGTCATATATTATTTATTTTTTATTAAACGCTTGAATCTCTAATTCAACTTCATATTTGAAGTTCGATCAACTTCAAATATATATATATATATATATATATATATATATATATATATATATATATATATATATATATATATATATATATATACACTACCGTTCAAAAGTTTGGGGTCACCCAAACAATTTTGTGGAATAGCCTTCATTTCTAAGAACAAGAATAGACTGTGGAGTTTCAGATGAAAGTTCTCTTTTTCTGGCCATTTTGAGCGTTTAATTGACCCCACAAATGTGATGCTCCAGAAACTCAATCTGCTCAAAGGAAGGTCAGTTTTGTAGCTTCTGTAACGAGCTAAACTGTTTTCAGATGTGTGAACATGATTGCACAAGGGTTTTCTAATCATCAATTAGCCTTCTGAGCCAATGAGCAAACACATTGTACCATTAGAACACTGGAGTGATAGTTGCTGGAAATGGGCCTCTATACACCTATGTAGATATTGCACCAAAAACCAGACATTTGCAGCTAGAATAGTTATTTACCACATTAGCAATGTATAGAGTGTATTACTTTAAAGTTAAGACTAGTTTAAAGTTATCTTCATTGAAAAGTACAGTGCTTTTCCTTCAAAAATAAGGACATTTCAATGTGACCCCAAACTTTTGAACGGTAGTGTGTATATATATATATATATATATATATATATATATATATATATATATATATATATATATATATATATATATATATATATATTTATTTTTTATTTTTTATTTTTTTTACATTTTATGAGCTTTTTGTCAAAATCCTATTTTTTGGGGCAAAAATATAAAATATACAGTATTTTTCCCAAAAATATTTTCAAAGTGGAATATTTGATGTGAAGTAATTGGATCCCTAAATAGGTCAATAATTAATAGCAACATTGATTTTCTTTAATTCCAATAAAATTCTTGGGGATCCAAAAGTGCCCCACTCAAAAAGGTCATGCTTTTTTATGTTTTGCTTTTTTTATTTTTTATTTTTACAATCAACACTTAAATCTCTATATCACCTTCAGATAAAATATAATGTAATTAGTTTAGTATATTCATAATAACAATCAATATAACAATTAGTATTAGTATATAATTAGTATGTATTTATTTGAAATAATTTTCATATTTTTCATGTTTTTTTATTTGTATTTATGTCCTTTTTGTCCTAAAATCATTTAATAATTCATAGCAACATTGATTTTGATTCATTAATATTTTTTGATAAATTATTTAAAAAAAAAAGGTGTTATTAGATTCAACAATGCAACTTTTTCTGATTGCTTTTCACCTATTTGCTCTTTTATTTAAAAAATGTTTTAGTATTTTTAGAATGATGTGCTGCGGGCCGGTAAAACATTAGCTGCGGGCCGCACTTTGGACACCACTGACTTAGACCCTAAATCTTCTAACTCTATATAATTTGTCCTAACATCTACGAGCAAACTCAATTATGTCTTTCTTTGTCATTTTGACGTTAATTACAATGCTCTTTATTAACGTATTTTCCGGACCATAGGGCGCACTGGTTTATAAGGCGCACCGCCGATAATATTTTTCATATATAAGGCGCACTGGATTATAGGGCGCATCAATGGAGTCAATTTATTATTATTTTTTTCTAAATTTAAAAGACTTCCTTGTGGTCTACATAACATGTAATGGTGGTTCTTTGGTCAAAATATTGCATAGATGATGTTCTACACATCATCTTCAAGCCGCTTTCTGACAGTCGCTTCAGGATGCGCCGTTTTGCGGGCGGTCTTATTTATGTGGCTCACCTTCGGCATCGTCTTCTTCCCGTCATTTTTGTTGTGGCGGTGTAGCGTGCAAGGACGGGAGTGGAAGAAGTGTCAAAAGATGGAGCTAACTGTTTTAATGACAATCAGACTTTACTTCAATCAATAATAATAGCTTCTCCTCATCCGAGGCTCACTAGTGCAACAACAACGAGGCCGGAAATGTGTCCCGTGAAAAACCGTCCGACCGGAACTCTAATAACTAAAGTTCCTTGGGTGAATAATGTAAACTCACTACACCGGTATGTTTTAGCGCTTTCATGGCAAGTTTACTGACAGATATAAGTAAGAACTTTACACTACTTTATATTTGAAATAGCAACAGCGGAGGATGAATGTCCCATAACAAAAAGAAGATTATCGACTACGGTGTCGACACGGACTACAAAGGCGGACGCGCGCAAATTTTCAGGATTTATGCAGATCCCGAATACAGATCAGCAGGTACCAGAAGGTAAGAGAAGTTGCTTTTGCATAATATTGCAAAACAAAACGCCAGATAATATGTCTTACCTTATACACACACCATAATTAATACTCTTATGTTGAAGCACAACACAAGCCATCAAGCGGTGTGGCTTCACAGCTTACCAAAGTCGTACTAAAACATTTTGATAGATTTTTTAGCGCCGTGTGTAATGTTTTATATTTTCAATGGAACATATAACATTTTGGTGTTGTTTACTTGAGTCAAATTGCAGTCTACACTTATCTCTTATGTGTGACTGCCATCTACTGGTCACACTTATCATTACACCATGTACCAAATGAAATAGCTTCGAGGTCGGTAAGCACAGCCAAAATTATTATGCACATTAGGCGCGCCGGGTTATGAAAAAATAAAAGGATTTTAAGTGTGTCTTGCAGTCCGAAAAATACGTTAATAATTTGCTTTTTGTCATGTTTCACTGTTTACCAGCGTTGCTCTGAACACTAAATCTTTCACTGATCAGAGGCGCCTTAATCAATTAAATAATCAATAAGTATTCAGACTTGAGCGTCTTAACTTAATTATTCATCATACCAAGACATTTGGAAAAATTTCCTAAGAGGCAAATGAAAAAATATTTGTTTTGTTGCCAGGAAGAATTCCAAGGGCTCAATTGTTACTAACCTGGAGGCACACAAAAAATTCCACCTGTTGCTAAGTAGAGTTCATAGCGCTGAATGATAATTGTGCCATTGGAAAATGGGGGAAAATGCACACTTGTTGCTAGGCAGAATTCATATTGCTCATTTATAACTCTCACAGAGGCCATAGGAAAAACAATGGTAATTTGTTGCAAGGCAGAGTTCACGGGGCTAAATCATATTAGCACCAGAGGCCAATAAAAAAATCCCCAATTGTTGCTCGGCAGAGTTCACGGGGCTAAATCTTATCAGCCTCAGAGGCCAATGAAAAAATCCCCAATCGTTGCTAGGCAGAGTTCGCAGGGCTAAATCATATTAGCCCCAGAGGCCAATAAAAAAATCCCGAATTGTTGCTAGTGTTGCGTCGACCAGTTCTTCCTCCAAGGGATACTAAGTTACTGGTCAATCACAAGTTCTTTCGATGACATATATGCTGAGTAAGAAGGACCACCAAGACAGAATTGGAATATTATCAAGTTTTACTAAAGCTTTAGGAGATCAGCCCAACCAATACATTCATATCGGCTACTCTGGTTGATCCGACATTCAAACGGAAAAGCCAACTCCTTGCACACAATGAAAGCCCCCATCTCCCCCCCTCGCAACACTGATAAAAAAAAGAGTGGGGGTTGTATTTCACATTCCAATGGTTAAGACACTAAACAGGCATCTGAGGACAAAAAAGAAACTGGTAGAATATACAAAGGAAAAGTACTAGCTACTCTAAACATGGCTAGGTAAAAATAAATTACTCTTAAACATATATGCATCCTCCACACTAGGCAGAGTTCACAGGGCTAAATCTCATCAGCCCCAGAGGCCAATGAAAAAATACCCAATTGTTGCTAGGCAGAGTTCACAGGGCTAAGTCATATTAGCCCCAGAGGCCAATGAAAAAATCCCCAATTGTTGCTAGGCAGAGTTCATGGGGCTAAATCTCATCAGCCCCAGAGGCCATTGAAAAAATCCCCAATTGTTGCTAGGCAGAGTTCACGGGGCTAAATCATATTAACCGCAGAGGCCAATGAAAAAATCCCTAATTGTTGCTAGGCAGAGTTCATGGGGCTAAATCTCATCAGCCCCAGAGGCCAATGAAAAAATCCCCAATTGTTGCTAGGCAGAGTTCATGGGGCTAAATCTCATCAGCCCCAGAGGCCATTGAAAAAATCCCCAATTGTTGCTAGGCAGAGTTCACGGGGCTAAATCATATTAACCGCAGAGGCCAATGAAAAAATCCCTAATTGTTGCTAGGCAGAGTTCATGGGGCTAAATCTCATCAGCCCCAGAGGCCAATGAAAAAATCCCCAATTGTTGCTAGGCAGAGTTCACAGGGCTAAATCATATTAGCCACAGAGGTCAATGAAAAATTCCCTAATTGTTGCTAGGCAGAGTTCACAGGGCTAAATCATATTAGCCCCAGAGGCCAATAAAAAATCCCCAATTGTTGCTAGGCAGAGTTCATGGGGCTAAATCTTATTAGCCCCAGAGGCCAATAAAAAAATCCCCAATTGTTGCTAGGCAGAGTTCATGGGGCTAAATCATATTAGCCCCAGAGGCCAATAAAAAAATCCCCAATTGTTGCTAGGCAGAGTTCACAGGGCTAAATCATATTAGCCCCAGAGGCCAATAAAAAAATCCCCAATTGTTGCTAGGCAGAGTTCATGGGGCTAAATCATATTAGCCCCAGAGGCCAATAAAAAAATCCCCAATTGTTGCTAGGCAGAGTCCACGGGGCTACATCTCATCAGCCCCAGAGGCCAATGAAAAAATCCTGAATTGTTGCTAGGCAGAGTTCATGGGGCTAAATCTCATCAGCCCCAGAGGCCAATGAAAAAATCCCCAATTGTTGCTAGGCAGAGTTCATGGGGCTAAATCTCATCAGCCCCAGAGGCCAATGAAAAAATCCCCAATTGTTGCTAGGCAGAGTTCATGGGGCTAAATCATATTAACCACAGAGGCCAATGAAAAAATCCCTAATTGTTGCTAGGCAGAGTTCACGGGGCTAAATCATATTAGCCCCAGAGGCCAATAAAAAAATCCCCAATTGTTGCTAGGCAGGTTTCACATGGCTAAAAAACACACAAGCCCCAAAGTTTCAAATGCTTGAAACTAAAGTTATATTGCACACTTTTTCACTTGAGCATGCATTGTGTTTATTTGCATAGCAGTTAACAGCGCAGGTGAGAAATATTTTATATTTTTGTAAATATATATAATTTTGTTATCTCTGCTGTTAATCATACTTCATCAAACCACATGCGGGACGGGCATCTCTTCTCCTTTTTTCACCCAAGCGCAATTTCTCACATCACCTCTTTAAAAAATAGTGCATAGCCTCGTTTTCCGTCAGTGACTAGACACAGAACCTCGTGTTCCATTTCTGATATGAAACTACTTAATTTGGATGTCCCCTATTAAGCGGCTGACCTATTTAATAGCCCCTCAGATGGTGATGACCTCACCACTGTAATAGTTACTATTGTGTTGTGTAGCTCTGCATGAATAGCACAGTCAGACCTCCACCAAGGCTTACACACTCATATTTATTCTGTATCTAAGGGGACAAGATATAATAAGATCACACTGTAATTACCTTTTTTCTCTGATATCTAACAAAGATGTAGCCTTTTTTTTCCATATTAAAATTATATGGCTGACAAATGTTTTTAATATACAAACCCCAAAACCAGTGAAATTGGCACGTTGTGTAAATGGTCAATAAAAACAGAATACAATGATTTGCTAATCCTTTTCAATTTATATTCAATTGAATAGACTGCAAAGACAATATATTTAACGTTCGAACTGGAAAACTATGTTATTTTTTGCAAATATTAGCTCATTTGGAATTTGATGCCTGCGATATGTTCCGAAAAAGCTGGCACGAGTGGCAAAAAAGACTGGGAAAGTTGAGGAATGCTCATCAAACAGGCTAATTGGGAACAGGTGGGTGCCATGATTGGGTATGAAAGCAGCTTCCATGAAGTGCTCAGTCATTCACAAACAAGGATGGGGCGAGGGTCGCCACTTTGTCAACAAATGCGTGAGCAAATTGTTGAACAGTTTAAGAACAACATTTCTCAACCAGCTATTGCAAGGAATTTAGGGATTTCACCATCTCAATCCGTAATATCATCAAAAGGTTCAGAGAATCTGGAGAAATCACTGCACGTAACATTGAATGCCCGTGACCTTCGATCCCTCAGGCGGTACTGCATCAAAAAGCGACATCATTGTGTGAAGGATATCACCACATGGGCTGAGGAACACTTCAGAAAACCACTGTCAGTAACTACAGTTTGTCGCTACATCTGTAAGTGCAAGTTAAAACTCTACTATGCAAAGCCAAAGCCATTTATCAACAACACCCAGAAACTCATCTAGCTCATCTAAAATGGACTGATGCAAAGCGGAAGAATGTTCTGTGGTCTTATTATCGCTCATACTTCAACTTTTATTGTTATAGTTCCGCACGTTTCTCTTACGATTAATACGAGACGAACCGGCCAACAAACCCCCACATATGTTACGCCGTCGGAAAGGTCTCGCTTGCGCCGACAGCGGTACTTTAAGTCGGGAACGTTTCGTGTTACCATGGCGACGCTATTCACAAAAAGCTTAAAAAATGGGACAATTTAATGGGTACATACCCTTTTAATGGACGATTGCTTTGAGACAAATGGCAAAAAGACAAGATGACCTCCTCTTGTAGCTCAGCCTTTCTTTCACGTAGCTCGGTGCTTAATGTCTCATTTTGTTCACACTCTTGTCTACTTTAACCTTGGCTAAAACATTTTTACGTCCTATTTTTTGGGTTTGGCTGGGTGGCCGTCGGAAGGAAGGCTCGCTCCGTTTCTCATTTTGTACAGTTAGACCTAAAACTCACGGCTTCATCTTCAAAGTACGGCGGCTTCCGACGACCCTCGGCCAGAGGTCCGGGGCACAAATAGCAGGCCCATTAAAATTTCCGTGGGAATTTTCTAGTTTACTGCTTAAAACATTATCCCTGCACATGCATTAACCCCAACAACCCCTTTATGTCTCAACAAGGTGTTGTTTTTAAATGATCCTGCTCAGTAACAGCACATGTTTCTCTCTCAATATTTATGTATATATATATATACATATACACAGGCCCGGCCCTTGGCATAGGCCGTATAGGCAAATGCTAAGGGCGCCGTCCATCAGGGGGCGCCACGCCAGTGCCACAAATGTTGGAGAAAAAAAAAAAAAGAAAAAAAAAGTTGGTACTGTTATTTCTAAATACAAAAAATAATCCCACGTTAATTAAAATGCAAAGTAAAGCATATTTAATAGAAATATTATTTGTCACAGCATTGCGCCCCTCCCCCTCCCCCCGCACGGTGCGCCCTCTCCCTTCCTGTATCATGACTCTTTTTGGACGTCACCACATCAAAAAAATCAACACAAGATGTCAAAACGGCCAAAACTGTCAGGTGCCCAGGGAAGAAAAAAGAGAAAAGAAGAGGAGAAACGAGAAAAAGACAGAGGTAGCAGGTAGGTAACGTTAGCCTACATGACATTATTTGTCTGTGATAGTAACCTGGATTTTTAGCATTAAGCTAATGTTACATGATTCGGCAATTGCTAATCAATAAATAGCTAGTTCTGTTTTAACGTCGGGTTAATATTGTGGAGGGGGCTAATTGTTATGGAAAATAATAATGTAACGTTAGGTAATACTCCCACCTTACATTCCTCAGGGACATTTGTATTAGATCTTTTAAGCAGGTGTTTTTTGTTTACATTGTTATTGCCTTCTGGTTAGCTAATGTTTGCTCTGCAGGTAATAGTCACTTTTCCACTTCTTTATATATTAGGTATAGTTGTAAGCCTAGTTGTTAAAGTGCACATCATTAATGTTAATTAAGCAATATCACATGAGAGGGAATGCTGTTTTTTAATTTGAGCACTGCTGTGATTCGGTTAAAGATAATCATAACATAACATTCTCATATAATATGTTAATTTGCTTTCTTTAAGTAAAAAAAAAAAAGGTCAAAGACAAAGCTATTCGGTTTCTTGTGAGTATATACACTTCACTGCCGATGTGGGGGGGGCGCGCCACCTAAAATCTTGCCTAGGGCGCCAGATTGGTTAGGGCCAGGCCTGCATATACATACAGTATATGCACTCCATTCTCCAATGGTGGTGATAAAAGCTTCCAGCACATGAGCGTCTGTTGTTCAATAGGCTTGGTGTTCCTCCATCCACTCAGCTGTTCAACGTTGCTTGATATAAGGGGGTGAGGACGGTGCAGGTGTGTAAGTGCACTCGTCTGCGCTTAAAGTGGCCCTACTTATCTCCCGTTTCATTTCCGAGCACGAGCCTTTTTGGAAAGGTCAAAATGTCACCATGTCACTTCCTGTGCTTCATCTCATCAATAAAAGGAATTAAAGTGATTTGCTTACCTTTTTTCGTGAAGAAACTATTTATTGAAAGGAGAGCCTCTCATAAATTGAGACGAGTGTTGTCCCGATAACAATATTTTGGCACACGCTACCTTTTTTATCTCATCCATGGGAGCCCGCATTCTCGTTGACTCTCCTTCGACAAATAGACAACGTTTTTCGGTAAGTAGAATCACAGCTGACCCGGACATTGGAAAGTTCTCTTGCCGTCTGAGATGTGTTGTATCCCAAATAGCTGCAATCACTTTCTCTTAAGGTGATGTGTGACTTCCACAAGCGTCTGTACAGACGGAAGGAGAAACATGGATGACTCATCTTCATATTTCCAGCGGTTAGCTCCGAGTTACGAAACCGCTTTATTATGAAGCTGGCTGTGGCGTGTTCTTTCTGACGTCACTTCCTGTTTGGGGCGCGGTCTTTCTGGCGTCACTTCCTCTCCGAACTCAGTTTGTAAACGATCAATGAGTCCATACAAAGCTAAGAGCCGGAGATTCAAGAAATACAAACCCCGTTTCCATATGAGTTGGGAAATTGTGTTAGATGTAAATATAAATGGAATACAATGATTTGCAAATCATTTTCAACCCATATTCAATTGAATGCACTACAAAGACAAGATATTTGATGTTCAAACTCATAAACTTTATTTTTTTTTGCAAATAATAATTAACTTAGAATTCCATGGCTGCAACACGTGCCAAAGTAGTTGGGAAAGGGCATGTTCACCACTGTGTTACATGGCCTTTCCTTTTAACAACACTCAGTAAACGTTTGGGAACTGATATCGGTTGATGTCGGTATCGGTAATTAAGAGTTGGACAATATTGGAATATCGGATATCGGCAAAAAAGCCATTATTGGACATTTCTACTATGAAGGATATTTTCTTGATGCTAACAAATATCACAAAAGACGCTATAATGTGGTCATCCGTGGCTTTCCTGCACAACTAAGCTTTTAGTTTCTGTAGTGGATTGTCCGAAGCTTAAACAGCAACAAAAGTGAGTTTAGTACAAAAAGTTTACAGTCAAAAGTGCAAAGTCGGATTGAGCTGCCCATGCAGACAAACAAACGTCCTCCGGAGGACACAAGAATCAAGCAATCTCTCTCAGCCCTTGTCACTTGGCCATTTGATCTGTTTCCCCAAGGTCCCGTTGTTTTCGACATGTTTGTTTTGCAACATCCTTGAATCCCTTTTTTTTAATTTTTTAATTTTTTATTTTTTATTTTTTATTTTTTTTAATAATGTCCTGCCCAGCTTCTCGGGCAAATCATATAGCAGATGTAGATGCCCATATCGGCTGTTCAGATTTACTTTACAAAAGAGAAGTGTAGGATACTTCTCTTGTTGCCTTACTTGTATTTTGACTTTATTAAATGTATTTATATTATCATTTGGTGCAGCCGGGCCGGAGCAGGAGGGGATAGAAAGAGAGAAAAAGGAAGACAGAGGGGGGAATTGTGGGGACAAGAGGGGGATTAGACAGAGAGACAAAAACAACAACAGCAAACACAACAACAACAACAACAGAGCAACATCAGCAAATACGACATGTACAAATATGATGGTAAAAGTAATAGCAAATAAGCAGTTAGCGAAAATTTAAAAAAAAAAAAATACAGAAATGACAATGAGCATTATTACACTAAAAATGGAGCAATATGAATACCAATAGGAATAGTGCTATTGATAATAAACAATACCAGTACTTTACCTTTATTATCAACAATACAATTGTTCAAATGCAACAATACATATACGTAATGATAACTTGAGATACGAAAGAATGCAGAAAAATGGAGGAGAAGAAAGAGAAGCAACCTTAACCTTGTAGATTGTTATAGTAACAATAGGTTAAGCTTTGTCAGTGTGCCATGTGTTATACCCGGTTTACCCTAGGGCAACAACGTTAATATATGTTTGATGAAACGTGATTATGTGCATGAGTGTATGTGTGCATATGTACTTGTATATGTACAGTATGTGTATGTGTGTGTACAGCGAATGTATATGTACAGTATGTGTATCCTTGAATCCCTTAGTCATGCTTAGACAATCAAAACATTTTGTAGAATGGTCAGAGCGACTCCATATTCAACTTTGTCTTACATCTGGTCCTTCAATGGTATAGAATAGAAGAGAAATGAAACAAGCAGACATTCTTGATAGACACGAAATATAGCTCAAAGGTCAGAAATTCTACTACATATCGATTATATGAAAATCGACAACGAAAATGCGGTGGATTGGACCAACAATCGCAATATTTATTACCAGGACTTAACATGACGTTAGTTTATTTGCACAAGCAGGTCTTAGTAGTTTTATTTATGCACAGCAACCACAAAAGAACCCAAACTAATGCGATCTCTTGTCCTTTTTTTTACGTTTCCGTCTGCTCTCAAACACGACTAATATAATAGAGAATAAACTCGATTGCATCGCAGAAAGTTTCTCAAACAAATCAAATCACCGCAGACACGAGCATGGTGCGATTGTATTCCACAAGATGATGAAAGTGATATTTTTAGAGCCATTTCCTTTGACGCACTTGTGTTTTTTTCCCTGACTTTATTACCTTTATGAATCACTTCTTTCGGGACTCTATGAAAGCTATTTCCTATGTCTTTATTTGAACGACTGGAACACCCAAGAACGGAACAGCAATACAACAACAGTTTCTACTCAAACTCTACACTAACTTGTGACGTCATATGCAACCCAGCAATTCATGATTATTTTATTTGTTTTATTCATGATTGTATTTGCCTTCTTAGAATTTTATGCATCTTTGAATTGCATTGCCTACAAATTGTGCTCTCTAAATGAGCTGGCCTTGCCTAAATGTTTGCATGTGTTACAGCTTGTTTAACATACCCAAAATGTCCACTTAATTGCTATTAATTGTCATTGTGTCTTATACTGTCTGAAATATTCCACCTCCTAGTATGGTTTGTATCTACTAGTCTGGGCTCATGGAGTTTCTTTAAATGTATGACCTATAATGTTACAAAACCCAAAACTAGTGAAGTTGGCATGATGTGTAAATGGTAAATAAAAACAGAATACAATGATTTGCAAATCCTTTTCAACTTCTATTCAATTGAATAGACTGCAAAGACAAGATATTTAATGTCCCAACTGGAAAACGTTGTTATTTTTTTGCAAACATTAGCTCCTTTGGAATTTGATGCCTGCAACGTGTTTCAAAAAAGCTGGCACAAGTGGCAAAACAGACGGAGAAAGTCGAGGGATGCTCATCAAACACTTATTTGGAACGTCCCACAGGTGGACAGGCAAATTGGGAACAGGTGGGTGCCATGATTGGGTATAAAAGCAGCTTCCATGAAATGCTCAGTCATTCACAAACAAGGACGGGGCGAGGGTCACCACTTTGTCAACAAATGCCTGAGCAAATTGTCCAACAGTTTAAGAACAACATTTCTCAACCAGCTATTGCAAGGAATTTAGGGATTCCACCATCTACGGTCCGTAATATCATCAAAAGGTTCAGAGAATCTGGAGAAATCACTGCACGTAAGCGATGATATTACGGACCTTCCATCCCTCAGGCGGTACTGCATCAAAAAGCGACATCAGTGTGTAAAGGATATCACCACCTGGGCTCAGGAACACTTCAGAAAAGCACTGTCAGTAACTACAGTTTCCTAGCTACATCTGTAAGTGCAAGTTAAAACTCTACTATGCAAAGCCAAAGCCATTTATCAACAACGCCCAGAAACGCCGCCGGCTTCGCTGGGCCTGAGCTCATCTAAGATGGACTGATGCAAAGTGGAAAAGTGTTCTGCGGTCTGACGAGTCCACATTTCAAATTGTTTTTGGAAACTGTGGACGTCGTGAACTCCGGACAAAAGAGGAAAAGAACCATCCGGATTGTTCTAGGCGCAAAGTTGAAAAGCCAGCATCTGTGATGGTATGGGGATGTATTAGTGCCCAAGACATGGGTAACTTACACATCTGTGAAGGCACCATTAATGCTGAAAGGTACATACAGGTTTTGGAGCAACATATGTTGTTACCATGGACGCCCCTGCTTATTTCAGCAAGACAATGCCAAGCCACGTGTTACAACAGCGTGGCTTCCTAGTAAAAGAGTGCGGGTACTAGACTGGCCTTTGTGTAGTCCAGACCTGTCTCCCATTGAAAATGTGTGGCGCATTATGAAGCCTAAAATACCACAACGGAGACCCCCGGACTGTTGAACAACTTAAGCTGTACATCAAGCAAGAATGGGAAAGAATTCCAACTGAAAAGCTTCAAAAATTGCTCTCCTCAGTTCCCAAATGTTTACTGAGTGTTGTTAAAAGGAAAGGCCATGTAACACAGTGGTAAAAATGTGTTGCTGCCATTAAATTCTTAGTTAATGATTATTTGCAAAAAAATATATATGTTTCTCAGATGGAATAATAAATATCTTGTCTTTGCAGTCTATTCAATTGAATATAAGTTTAAACGGATTTGCAAATCATTGTATTCTGTTTTTATTCACGAATTACACAACGTGCCAACTTCACTGGTTTTGAGTTTTGTACAAAGTCCCTCAGTGTAACTCCTCATGTCAAGTTTATAGAAATGTACTGGAAAGTGGAGACGGCGACTCAGGTAACCAACATGTTATAAATATTGTACTAGTGTACTCTGCAAAGAGTAAATGGAGGGTTACTATTGTAAGGTACATAGTAACATGTACCTGGTCTTGTCACATACAGAATCTCCTCAATTGTTGTCTTCCTGTCTTTGCCCTGCAGGCATCAATCAAGGCAGCTGTTACAGAATCAACCATTTCCCCGACGACAACGACTACGACACAGACAGCTCGGAATACCTGCTGCGTAAGTACTCCCCAGCTCATCAGCAGCCTTTTTTTGGGGGGGGGGGGGGGGGTCGACATCATCTGGAGCACTGCAGCGTTTTAATTACTTTCCCCATTTCTGTTGTGTAAGAAAACAACATCACGGGGAGAAATGTGACACTTTATGTTAAATACTGGATGTGACTGTGCTATTGCATACAGGAAGTCAGTCTGATACATAAATTGTGTTTATTATGTGGACGTTTTTAGTAAAAACATGAGAACAATTCTCAAAATAAATTGAGCTCTTACATTAGATCAGGGGTCCCCAAACTACGGCCCGCGGGTCGGATACGGCCTCCCAGCGTCCAAAATACGACCCGCAGGAAGTCCCAAGTAAAAAAAAAATATATATATATATATATATATTTTTATTTATTTTTTATTTTTTTTATTTTTTTAATTTGTCCTTACTAGTCCATTTTCTACCATCTCCTAGCCACTCAGGCAAATCATATTGTCAAAAAATGCATTTTACCATCAATAACTTGACATGCAGCAAGTGCGCTCTTTAAGTCAATTAGTGCGCGAGGAATATATATATATATATATATATATATATATATATATATATATATATATATATATATATATATATATATATATATATATATATATATATATATATATATATATATATATACATATATACACATATATACACATATACATATATACATATATACACATATACATATATATATATACATGGACATAAACATATACATAGACATATACATATATACACACACATATATACACATTTACATATACATATACACATACATATATACACACACACACACATTTACATATAATATATACACACACATATATATACATTTACATATACATATATACACACACACACACACACATTTACATATAATATATATATATATATATATATATATATTTATATATATATATATATATATATATATATATATATATATATATATATATATATATATATATATATATATATATATATATATATATATGTATATATATATATATAAATATATATATATATATATATATATATATATATATATATATATATATATATATATATATATA
>NC_084755.1:9147575-9187575 GCF_033978785.1 Entelurus aequoreus
AGTGAGGTTATTTGTTATCTGAATGTTGCAAGACTGAAATTGTCACTCCTATTAATGAAGGACGTTATTGAATGAATATTAATGAAGCAACATCCATTGAGTGAGTGCGTGCTCTCCTCTGTTTGGACAGGTATAGTGCGAGCCTCCAGCGTGTTTCCCATCCTCAGCACAGTTCTGTTGATGCTGGGCGGCTTGTGCGTGGGAGTGGGCCGTGTCTACAGCAAGACCAACAACGTCCTCCTCAGCGCGGGCATTCTCTTTGTTGCCGCAGGTGAGTGTGGTCGGCCATGCCGGCAGGTAGCTTGCAGGCAATGTGAGCGGTTTATTAATGAGGGCTTGGTCATGTGATCGACGAGATTGCAATCAAAAAGCTTCGCTCACCGTGTTGGAGAAGGTCAGGATCTCTATCCGTCATCAGTGTTGGCGCTAGGAATGCTAAAAAAATTAAGTCATAAAAATGGGGTCCCACAGTACATTTTTGGGGTCCCACTTTTTTGTATTTGTTTTGAAATCAAATGATAAATGTATGCTGTTTTATCTCACATTCTATATTGTGTTTTGGAAAAAGGTTGTAGGGTTTTTTTTTACACTTTGTATCCATATTTTGCTGTTTGTTACATTTTCGTTGTTTTGCTTGATTGTAAAAGATGTGGTCTGAGAAGTAAAAGAGGAGCGACGTTCATATGTTGTTAATATTCAGTGTTTTATTGTTCATAGTTAATTTTGTCAATCCCACTTTCTTTATTTCCATGTACATTTTGGGTGTTTCATTCAGTAAAAAACTGTTAAAATTCCATTCCGTTTTTTTGAGGTCAGTGTTGGCGCTAGGAATTTTCCAAATGGGGACCCCATCAAGTCATAAAAATGGGGTCCCACAGTACATTTTTGGGGTCCCACCTTTTTGTGACCGTTTTGAAAACAAATGATACATTTCAAATGATACATTTCATGGGAAATCTGGTAAAACTGTATGTTTGTTACATTTTCGTTGTGTTGCTTGATTGTAAAAGATGTGGTCTGAGCAGTAAAAGAGGAGCAACGTTCATATGTTGTTAATATTCAGTGTTTTATTGTTCATAGTTAATATTGTCAATCCCACTTTCTTTATTTTCATGTACATTTTGGGTGTTTCATTCAGTAAAAAACTGTAAAATTGCATTCAGTTTTTTTTTAGGTCAGTGTTGGCACTTGGAATTTTCCAAATGGGGTCCCGGGGACCCCATCAAGTCATAAAAATGGGGTCCCACAGTACATTTTTGGGGTCCCACTTTTTTGTGACCGTTTTGAAAACAAATGATACATTTCAAATGATAAATTTCATGGGAAATCTGGTAAAACTGTATGTTTGTTACATTTTCGTTGTGTTGCTTGATTGTAAAAGATGTGGTCTGAGAAGTAAAAGAGGAGCAACGTTCATATGTTGTTAATATTCAGTGTTTTATTGTTCATAGTTAATTTTGTCAATCCCACTTTCTTTATTTTCGTGTACATTTTGGGTGTCCCATTCAGTAAAAAACTGTAAAATTGCATTCAGTTTTTTTTTAGCTCAGTTTTGGCGCTTGGAATTTTCCAAATGGGGTCCCGGGGACCCCATCAAGTCATAAAAATGGGGTGCCACAGTATATTTTTGGGGTCTCACTTTTTTGTAAGCTAAAATTAGTTTGACACCCCTGTTTTATAGTATTGTGAATTTCATGGGCAATCTGGTAAAACTGTCTGTTTGTTACATTTTCGTTGTTTTGCTTGATTGTAAAATATGTGGTCTGAGAAGTAAAAGAGGAGCAACGTTCATATGTTGTTAATATTCAGTGTTTTATTGTTCATAGTTAATATTGTAAATCCCACTTTCTTTTTTTTCATGTATATTTTGGGTGTTTCATTCAGTATAAAACTGTAAAATTCCATTCCGTTTTTTATAATGGCCAGTGTTGGCGCTAGGAATTTTCCAAATAGGGTCCCGGGGACCCCATCAAGTCATAAAAATGGGGTCCCACAGTACATTTTTGGGGTCCCACTTTTTTGTGACCGTTTTGAAAACAAATGATACATTTCAAATGATAAATTTCATGCGAAATCTGGTAAAACTGTATGTTTGTTACATTTTCGTTGTGTTGCTTGATTGTAAAAGATGTGGTCTGAGAAGTAAAAGAGGAGCAACGTTCATATGTTGTAAATATTCAGTGTTTTATTGTTCATAGTTAATTTTGTCAATCCCACTTTCTTTATTTTCATGTACATTTTGAGTGTTTCATTCAGTAAAAAACTGTAAAATTGCATTCAGTTTTTTTTAGGTCAGTGTTGGCGCTTGGAATTTTCCAAAAGGGGTTCTCGGGGACCCCATCAAGTCATAAAAATGGGGTGCCACAGTATATTTTTGGGGTCTCACTTTTTTGTAAGCTAAAATGAGTTTGACACCCCTGTTTTATAGTATTGTGAATTTCATGGGCAATCTGGTAAAACTGTATGTTTGTTACATTTTTGTTGTTTTGCTTGATTGTAAAAGATGTGGTCTGAGAAGTAAAAGAGGAGCAACGTTCATATGTTGTTAATATTCAGTGTTTTATTGTTCATAGTTAATATTGTCAATCCCACTTTCTTTATTTTCATGTACATTTTGGGTGTTTCATTCAGTAAAAAACTGTTAAAATTCCATTCCGTTTTTTATGAGGTCAGTGTTGGCGCTAGGAATTTTCCAAATGGGAACCCCATCAAGTCATAAAAATGGGGTCCCACAGTACATTTTTGGGGTCCCACTTTTTTGTGACCGTTTTGAAAACAAATGATACATTTCAAATGATAAATTTCATGGGAAATCTGGTAAAACTGTATGTTTGTTACATTTTCGTTGTGTTGCTTGATTGTAAAAGATGTGGTCTGAGAAGTAAAAGAGGAGCAACGTTCATATGTTGTTAATATTCAGTGTTTTATTGTTCATAGTTAATATTGTCAATCCCACTTTCTTTATTTTCATGTACATTTTGGGTGTTTCATTCAGTAAAAAACTGTTAAAATTCCATTCCGTTTTTTATGAGGTCAGTGTTGGCGCTAGGAATTTTCCAAATAGGGTCCCGGGGACCCCATCAAGTCATAAAAATGGGGTCCCACAGTACATTTTTGGGGTCCCACTTTTTTGTGACTGTTTTGAAAACAAATGATACATTTCAAATGATACATTTCATGGGAAATCTGGTAAAACTGTATGTTTGTTACATTTTCGTTGTGTTGCTTGATTGTAAAATATGTGGTCTGAGCAGTAAAAGAGGAGCAACGTTCATATGTTGTTAATATTCAGTGTTTTATTGTTCATAGTTAATTTTGTCAATCCCACTTTCTTTATTTTCATGTACATTTTGAGTGTCCCATTCAGTAAAAAACTGTAAAATTGCATTCAGTTTTTTTTTAGGTCAGTGTTGGCGCTTGGAATTTTCCAAATAGGGTCCCGGGGACCCCATCAAGTCATAAAAATGGGGTGCCACAGTATATTTTTGGGGTCTCACTTTTTTGTAAGCTAAAATGAGTTTGACACCCCTGTTTTATAGTATTGTGAATGTCATGGGCAATCTGGTAAAACTGTCTGTTTGTTACATTTTCGTTGTGTTGCTTGATTGTAAAAGATGTGGTCTGAGAAGTAAAAGAGGAGCAACGTTCATATGTTGTTAATATTCAGTGTTTTATTGTTCATAGTTAATTTTGTCAATCCCACTTTCTTTTTTTTCATATACATTTTGGGTGTTTCATTCAGTAAAAAACTGTAAAATTCCATTCCGTTTTTTTGAGGTCAGTGTTGGCTCTACGAATTTTCCAAATGGGGTCCCGGGGACCCCATCAAGTCATGAAAATGGGATCCCAGAGTACATTTTTGCGGTCCCACTTTTTTGTAAGCGTTTTGAAAACAAATGATAAATGTATGCATTATCCTGTTATATCTCACATTCTATATTGTGTTTTGGAAAAAGGTCGGTATGAACTCACGACCTACCGATCTCAGGGCGGACACTCTAACCACTAGGCTGCTGAGCAGAGTGTGCATGTGAGTGTGCATGTGAGTGTGTAAGTGAGTGTGCATGTGAGTGTGTATGAGTGGATGTGTGCATGTATGAAGGGTCTGAGTGAGCAAAGTGTGATTGTCAAAAATGTTATTTTAACTGTAAAATTCAATAAAATATATTTGCAAAAAATAAAAATAAAACACCGTCAGAAAGCGATAATCGATCAAATAAAAATAAAAAAACAATCAAACCGGGCAGTAAAAAAAAAGAGAAAAAAATGGGCCTCTGGAATTGCGCGTCCTGATTTCAATGCGTAAAAAGACACAAAAAGTGTGTTAACGCCAAAACAGCGTCATGTTTCTGGGGACCGCGTGGTGCTGTTTGGGAGAGTGGCCGTGCCAGCAACATGAGGGTTCCTGGTTTGATCCCCACCTTCTACACTGCAAAAAGTCAGTGTTCAAAAACAAGAAAAAAAAATACAAAAATGAGGGGTATTTTATTTGAACTAAGCAAAATTATCTGCCAATAGAACAAGAAAATTTGGCTTGTCAAAATTGTAAAATTAGCTAACCTCAATGAACCCAAAAATACCTTAAAATAAATATATTCTCACTAATAACAAGTGCACTTTTCTTGGTAGAAAAACAAATTAGACATTTTTGCTCAATATGTTGAAAAGTATTCTTAAATGAAGTAAATGCTAGTGCCATTATCTTGACATAATGATATGCACTCGGCATTACATTTCTTGAAACCAGCAAACTTATACTAAAAACTAATTTATTGTTCTTAATGGAAGGCAACAAGGCAAGCGCTTGTTACTCTCGGGGTCTACTAGCCGCTCAGGCAAATCATATGGTCTAAAAATGCATTTTTCCATGGATAACATGACATCATCACGCCAAGTGCGTGCTCTTTCAGTCAATTAGTGCGCATATATACAGCCCGGCCCCCGGGCAAATTTTTTTAATTGTAATTTTAAAGAATTTATCTGAATATGCATGAACTATTTCTGTTCAAAATAGTTAGAAATTTCAAATGTTTAAATTTTAACTGTCAGTTTACAGTACTGTGCCAACTGTACTACTATATGAGTACGTATTTTCTATTGTTTCACTGAAAATAAAACAGCAAAGTCCATTTGGCTGTCATCCGTTTTAATTATGAGACACAATTGTCTCAAAGTCATGATTTTTGTTTTCATGCTTGAAATAAGAAATTATTACTTTAAAAAAAGTAGTTTTATACTTGTGAGTGTTGATGACACAGCTTTGCAACAGTTGATATTCTAGTTTCAAGCATGTTTTACTCAATATCGGTCATCAAATCTCAGCAACAAGCTGTAATATCTTACTGAGATCATTTAGGAGCAAAACACTTAAAACAAGTAAAACACTCTAACATAAAATCTGCTTAGTGAGAAGAATGGTCTTATCAGACAGAAAATAAACAAATATCACCCTTATTTGAGATATTTCATCTTACTTAGATTCCAGTTTTTGCAGTGTAGCGTCCGCTTTTCCTATATACAAACAGCGTGCCGGCCCAGTCACATAATATATGTGGCTTCTACACACACAGAAGTGAATGCAAAGCATACTTGGTCAACAGCCATACAGGTCACACTGAGGGTAGACCGTATAAACAACTTTAACACTGTTACAAATATGCGCCACACTGTGAACCCACACCAAACAAGAATGACAAACACATTTCGGGAGAACATCCGCACCGTAACACAACAAAAACACAACAGAAGAAATACCCAGAACCCCTTGCAGCACTAACTCTTCCGGGACGCTACAATATACAACAGGAGTGGGCAATTAATTTTTACCGGGGGCCGCATGAGCAACCCGAGCACTGCTGGAGGGCCACATCGACAATATTTCAATTAAATTTTGCTCAATATTATTTTTGATATATACCGTAAGATAAATAATAATAATAATAATAATAATAATTAATAATAATAGTAATACTTCAACATAGTGTGTGTAACAGCATTCCATGACTAATATAAATAAATTAACATTAATAATAAATGACAGTAAAATAAGCACATGTATGACTGAGGAGTCATAGTGTAACTTTGTGTGGTGTTTGAGTTGTCCGACTTTTTGTGTGGCCATAAACGCACCAGTGGTTTAGTGGTATGCGTGTAGGTGACAGATGACAAGTTGGTTTTGGCCTGGTTTGTACGGCAGAAAATGACTAGTTTTTCGAGATAGAAGTGTTTTACTCATGTTTTTGGTGTGGTTATGTCCGAATATAAACAGTTTTGCTCAATAAAGTGATCGATATAATTCCTGGCCTCGAAGCATCTCGATAGACGTTACAATAATTGAACGGTGTTCAATTGAACGGTGTTGACGAACACCGTTAGGGCCGCTTGTTGTCACGGTCACTCAAAGTTGCATTGCAAAATTACGTAGAATAAATATGTTTATTTTGTTTAGAATTCAGATGGGATTTGATTTGGTGCGCGGCATATACTTGCTGCGCGCAGAGGACGCTTGAGCAGTGCGCAATTGCGCAGGCACGCACCTTAGAGGGAACGTTGCTTGGCAGTCCATGTCTTGTTGAAAACACGCCATTCTTCATCAACTTTTCTCTTTTTAGCGTCTCTGGTGTAAACCGTGCATCACTTGTCGCTGCATGTGCACCTTCACTCACAGGTTACACACGGACACACGCCCATAAATAATACTTTTCTAAATAAAAGCAGCACAGTTGTATTGCGCGCACGACATAGATGTTTTTTCAACTTTATTTTGTAATTAATGATTGCAGCTGTTCACATTCACTCACAATCACGCACGCGCATACGTCCACACGGAAGTAATACAAATAACGATTTTCAAAACAAAAGCAGCACCGTTGTATTGCACACTCGACATAGATACTTTTTAAAATGTATTTTGTAAATTATAATTGGCCACACGCGGGCCGGACAGGGACGCACAAAGGGTCGGATGCGGCCCGCGGGCCGCAGAATGCCCAGGTCTGATATACAAGGTTGGCAAGTATGGGTCTGAGTGAGCAAAGTATGATTGTCAAAAATGGGATTTTAACCGTAAAATTCAATAAAATATATTTGCAAAAAAAAAAACACAGGCGAAAAACAATAATCGATCAAATAAAAAATACAAAAACTATCAAACAGGGCAGGAAAAAAATAAATTAAAAAAATGGCCTTCTGGAATTCCGCGTCCTTTTTGATTTCAATGCGTAAAAAAGACACAAAAAGTGCGTTAGCGCCAAAACTGCGTCTTGTTTCTGGGGACGTCGTGGCGCTGAAGGTTCCTGGTTTGATCCCCACCTTCTACCGACCTCGTCAAGTCCGTTGTGTCCTTGGGCAAGACACTTCACCCTTGCTCCTGATGTGTGGCGGTTAGCGCCTTGCATGGCAGCTCCCGCCATCAGTGTGTGAATGTGCGTGTGAATGGGTGAATGTGGAAATAGTGTCAAAGCGCTTTGAGTACCTCGAAGGTAGAAAAGCGCTATACAAGTATAACCCATTTACCATTTACCCATTTACAATCCAGAGGACGTTCTTGACAAAGTGTTCTTGTCTGCCATCCATCAGGTCTGAGCAACATCATCGGCATCATCGTGTACATCTCCAGCAACGCGGGAGACCCCAACGACAAGCGGGACGACGACAGGAAGTACACCTACTCCTACGGCTGGTCCTTCTACTTCGGCGCCCTCTCCTTCATCGTGGCCGAAACGGTGGCCGTCCTCGCCATCAACATCTACATTGAGAAAAACAAGGAAGTCCGCTGGAGGGCGCGGCGCGACTTCATCCGCTCGCTCTCGTCCTCGTCGCCGTACTCCCGGATACCCAGCTTCCGCTACCGCCGGCGGACCTCGCACGCCAGCTCTCACTCCACGGAGGGGTCGCGGGAGAACTCGCCCGTGGTGGGCCTGAAGCGGGCGCCGTCCTCCGGCGGGGCCTTGGACGAGCTGTCCATGTACGCGCTGGCGAGGGACAGCGTGACGGAGAACGCGTACAGCCCCGAGCACGAGGCGGCCGCGGAATTCCTGCAGGTGCACAACTGTTTCTCCAACGACTTGAAGGACGGGGTGAACCGCAGGACCACGCCGGTGTGAGCCGGACCGTGAAGCCAGGTCTCCTTTTTTGCGGACGGCGAGATGAAATGGACTATCCTTTTTGTTTTTGTGTACCCGCTTGTACAGATGGTGGATGCTGCTGAACAGTGGTGTGCGCCGTAGCCAACGTGAATTCAGTGTTAGCTTCTTTGAGCTGGCAACAGGATGCCAGATGCTGTTTTATCACGCAGTATTCAGCATTATTCCACCTGTAAATGACTCCATAAGGTGCTCTATTCTCCTGTCTAGTGTTCTATTTGTGTGTTGCTTAGAATTGTGGAGCTCACTCCAGGGTCCGCGTTTCGATCAAGGGTACGACCAACTACAGATGAGACATACTTCTTATATATATATATATATATATATATATATATATATATATATATATATATATATATATATATATATATATATATATATATATATATATATATATATTTATTATATATTATATATTATATATATATATTATATTATATATATATATATATATATATATATATATATTATATATATATATATATATATATATATATATATATGTATATATATATATAATATTATATATTATATATTATATATATATTTATATATATATATATATCCCTCCTACATATATATATATATATATATATATATATATATATATATATATATATATATATATATATATATATATATATATATATATATATATATATATATATATATATATATATATGTAGGAGGGATATATATATATATATAAATATATATATAATATATAATATATAATATTATATATATATATATATATATATATATATATATATATATATATATATATATATATATATATATATATATATATATATATATATATATATATATAGACATACTTGCCAACCTTGAGACCTCCAAATTCGGGAGATTGGAGCGGGGGAATTGAGGTGGGCGGGGCCGGGGGGCGGAGTATATTTATAGCTAGAATTCACTGAAATTCAAGTATTTCTTACAAACCCCGTTTCCACATGAGTTGGGAAATTGTGTTAGATGTAAATATAAACGGAATACAATGATTTGCAAATCCCTTTCAACCCATATGCGCTACAAAGACACGATATTTAAGTCTGGACTACAGGCAGGCCAGTCTAGTACCGGCACTCTTTTACTATGAAGCCACGTTGATGTAACACGTGGCTTGGCATTGTCTTGCTGAAATAAGCAGGGGCGTCCATGGTAACGTTGCTCGGATGGCAACACATGTTGCTCCAAAACCTGTATGCACCTTTCAGCATTAATGGCGCCTTCACAGATGTGTGAGTTACCCATGCCTTGGGCACTAATACACCCCCATACCATCACACATGCTGGCTTTTACACTTTGCGCCTAGAACAATCCGGATGGTTCAATTTGAAATGTGGACTCGTCAGACCACAGAACACTTTTCCACTTTGTATCAGTCCATCTTAGATGAGCTCAGGCCCAGCGAAGCCGACGGCGTTTCTGGGTGTTGTTGATAAACGGTTTTCGCCTTGCATAGGAGAGTTTTAACTTGCACTTACAGATGTAGCGACCAACTGTAGTTACTGACAGTGGGTTTCTGAAGTGTTCCTGAGCCCATGTGGTGATATCCTTTACACACTGATGTCGCTTGTTGATGCAGTACAGCCTGAGGGATGGAAGGTCACGGGCTTAGCTGCTTACGTGCAGTGATTTCTCCAGATTCTCTGAACCCTTTGATGATATTACGGACCGTAGATGGTGAAATCCCTAAATTCCTTGCAATAGCTGGTTGAGAAAGGTTTTTCTTAAACTGTTCAACAATTTGCTCACGCATTTGTCGACAAAGTGGTGACCCTCGCCCCATCCTTGTTTGTGAATGACTGAGCACTTCATGGAATCTACTTTTATACCCAATCATGGCACCCACCTGTTCCCAATTTGCCTGTTCACCTGTGGGATGTTCCAAATAAGTGTTTTGATGAGCATTCCTCAACTTTATCAGTATTTATTGCCACCTTTCCCAACTTCTTTGTCGCGTGTTGCTGGCATCAAATTCTAAAGTTAATGATTATTTGCACACAAAAAAAAAAAGTTTATCAGTTTGAACATCAAATATGTTGTCTTTGTAGCATAATCAACTGAATATGGGTTGAAAATGGTTTGCAAATCATTGTATTCCGTTTATATTTACATCCAACACAATTTCCCAACTCATACGGAAACAGGGTTTGTATATAAATAAAATAAATACTTGACTTTCAGTGAATTCTAGCTATATATAAATGTATGTATTTTTATATATATATATATATATATATATATATATATATATATATATATATATATATATATATATATATATATATATATATATATATATATATATATATATAAAATAAATACTTGAATTTCAGTGTTCATTTATTTACACATATACAGTACACACATAACACTCCTCTCTACTCATTGTTGTATTTGAAAGTGCAATGCTTTGCAGCCAGTAGCACAGCCTTTGAAGGAGCATAGGTATGGGCAGTGTAATATTCTGGGTTGGAGTCAATAACCAGGCGAGGTGACAAAGTTACGTCTCTTTACTTCATACTTCAGAACCGACTCCCACACTTGCCGTCAGGGTGCGCAATACAACGTAAACCGTTGGCCAACCAAAAAGTAACCACAGAATACTATTTTTGGTTGGTCAAGTGGCCTTAAGTCCGACTAGAAATCGGGAGAAATTCGGGAGAATGGTTGTCCCGGGAGATTTTCGGGAGAGGCACTGAAATTCGGGAGTCTCCCGGAAAATTTGGGAGGGTTGGCAAGTATGCATACCACGCCAGCTATGTGAACACACTGCCCTACCTGTGGCCCAAACGGTGGTACGATATAGATACGCTTTTGTATTCTTCATACTGTCAACAAATTTCACAAAGAACTGAACTGTTTAGTATTTATAGCAGGAGTCGTCAGTGTTTTCCAGGCCGAGGGCCCTCAAACTGAGGAGAAAATGGAGCGGGGGCCCCCTTCTTATGTATTCCGTCTGAAATTGTACAAAACCCCAAAACCAGTGACGTTGGCACGTTGTGTTATTCGTAAATAAAAACAGAATACATCCATCCATCCATTTACTACCGCTTGTCCCTTTTGGGGTCGCGGGGGGCGGGGGTTGCTGGAGCCTATCTCAGCTGCATTCGGGCGGAAGGCGGGGTACACCCTGGACAAGTCGCCACCTCATCGCAGGGCCAACACAGATAGATAGACAACATTCACACACTAGGGCCAATTTAGTGTTGCCAATCAACCTATCCCCAGGTGCATGTCTTTGGAGGTGGGAGGAAGCCGGAGTACCCAGAGGGAACCCACGCACCACACAGAAAGATCCCGAGCCCGGGATTGAACTCAGGACTACTCAGGACCTTCGTATTACAATGATTTGCAAATCCTTTTCCTGTCTCGGGCAGAAGGGCGACACGGCAGTGCGGCTGGATCGAAAGAGACGTCGGAGACGCTCCGCTTAACAAAAAGTTGCTTTATTACAAGCGAATGTCATTATACAGGACCGCAGTACCTGGAGGGGGTCAAGTCAAAAAAAAAATGAGGCACTCCTAACTTGGAAGTGCCAAACCATCGTCTTATATTCCTTCTTTCTCTGTCTGGGTGTGTGTTGATTCAGGAGCGTACAAGATAGATAGATAGATAGATAGATAGATAGATAGATAGATAGATAGATAGATAGATAGATAGATAGATAGATAGATAGATAGATAGATAGATAGATAGATAGATAGATAGATAGATAGATAGATAGATAGATAGATAGATAGATAGATAGTACTTTATTGATTCCTTCAGGAGAGTTCCCTCAGGAAAATTAAAATTTCAGCAGCAGTGTACAGAATTGAGATCGAATTTAAAAAGTAAAAAGTAAATAATGGGGGTATAAATGGAAACAAAATAGAAAAATATTACAATAAGGATACAAATAAAAAGCAACAATGAGAATAAAAATATAACAGTAAAATAAGAATATAACAAGAGAAACTAGGCAGTAGTGACCATGTTATGAACAAGTATTGCACTGTTATTGTTTTGCATCCCCTGTCATCCTAGTACCCCTAGAGAGGAGTTGTACAGTCCAATGGCGTGTGGGACAAAGGAGTTTTTGAGTCTATTAGTCCTGCACTTGGGATGAAGCAGTCTAGCACTGAACAGGCTCCTCTGGCTACTGATAACGGTATGCAGAGGGTGACTGGCATCATCCAGGATGCTCACTAGTTTTTCCACAGTCCTCTTCTCTGCCACCGTCACCAGTGAGTCCAGTTTTATTCCGATCGTAGAACCGGCCCGCCTGATCAGCTTCTCCAGTCTGGAGCTGTCCTTCTTAGATGTACTGCCCCCCCTCCCCAGCACACTACGATGTAATACAGTACACTGGCAACCACAGACTGGTAGTACATCCACAAGAGTTTTTTACAGATGTTGAAGGAGCGCAGCCTCCTCAGGAAGTACAGCCTGCTCTGTCCTTTCCTGTACAAGTGGTCCGTGTTAACATTCCAGTCCAGCTTATTGTCCGAGGTACTTGAATGAGTCCACGGTCTGTACCTCGACTCCCTCGATCACAATAGACCTGTCCATGTAAAGAGATGTTCTTGTGTAAGTGACCGGAAAACAACCTCTATATGTTGTAACTTATATGTTGATGTGAAGATAGACAATGAGTCTCTCCTCCAGGATAGAGCTATCACATTTGCATTCCGAAGTCTGAATGTATTAACCCAGTCCACGTGCAAATGTCCAACTAAGGCTCCTCAATTTATTATGGACTCAACCATTATTTACTTAAACCCGGTGGTTCGCTTTCTCCAAGTTGAATATAAACATTCACCATATGCAGAACATAATATGAGTTAATTAATTAATTCACTTCAGGAGTTAAGCTACCGCCAAGATACTGGAAAATGTGGTTAAGCCACGTGGCTAAGCTACAGGTACAAATCATTATTATATCTATTAAAGCTTCAAGAAACTGCAGACTAATTCAGTACCAAACTGAACTGTGGGTCTTTGTTCGCTTAAAGGTTTATGTAGCAGACTTTATGGACCCTTCATATTTTTTGTACAAGTGTGCACTGGATTGCGGGCCATTGGAAGGGTAGTAGTTCACATAGTTGTCTTTCATGCAGTTTGTATAATTAATTGCCATCACAGAGAAAAAAACGAATGTAATTTCATTACAACAAAATATTCACTTCTATTAAGTTGGTCTTCAGTGTAAAAGGTTTTGTCACTTCAGTCCTTCCGGAATAAAAATGTTCTTCTCTGACTCGATTAATCACACGATGGAAAATGCCACCTCAGCGCAATGACTCCTTCTCCACATCACTCCACCTTTCAGAGAGTGACCGGGGCTATAATATTATATAGAATAATACAAGTTATACATTACATATAGTAAAATATATATTAATTTAATTGAGTATCTGTAAATAAAAATATATGTTTAAAACACCTTACCAAAAATAGAAGCCTGTCATGTCTTCAGGTCTTGAGTGAAATTTTTTTTTAAAGATTAAAAAGAAAAAATATACATAAAGTAGTGTTTTGAGTTGGAAGTGGAAGTGAATGGGGCTGTATTTAATTTAGTTGTAACCTCAACTGTTTATCTGTTTTTTTAACTTATTTTTATGAAGTGTGCCTATCCATTCCATCTCTTGTTCATCAATATTTAATCTTTGATCATTGCACCTTGGCGGGGGGGTATTGTATACAGTAGTTGTTCGTCAAGTAAAATAACATTATACTTAAATAAATCTGCTTAAAAAGACATGGTCTACTGTTATTTGCAATGGAGATGTTGTCGTACAATGAATGAAAAGAAATGCTTACCATTGCGGGTACACATAATTCTGGTAATGTTATGACCTCTTTGTTCTTTATTTTAGGTTTTTCTTTGGGTTTCTTCTTTGTTCTATTTTCCTTCTTTTTTTAACTTATTGTTCCCCTTTTTCGGTGACCCAGGTTGGATAATGGCAAAATCATCATCAAAATGGGAGAAACAGGAAGGACATTCAACGCAAGGAAGAAAAAACACCAGAAAGAATGCGAACAAGAGACAACGGGAAGGTTGACAAGAAGCCTAAAACAAAAATCCGAACAGGAAATCCAAAATCAGCCATATCAGATCATTGCAAAAATAAATAACCACATCATGGACCGGGACAACGGCAAAATCATCGGCACAGAAAGTTACAACTCCAAACGATGGATTAAGGAGGCGATCGAACTAATCAATTGGAGGAGGGGGGGTTCTGAACTGAATCGCAAGATGGATCACATCATGAAAAAGCTGGTTTAAAGGGAAAAATTGGATATGAGAGCCAGCATGGATGAATAGAACAGACAAGCCATTGTCTGCGCCCCGGGCTGATGTAACAGTTGGTTGGGGGGGGGCGCATAATAAATGAAAATATCATAACATAACATAACATTGTAATGTCTGCTCGCGGAAAAACAAAAATCCTAATCTACGATTTAACTCCCTCAAATGGCCTTGACGCTGCAACAACAGGAGCAGGCTGTTCTGAAAACATCCCCCGAGGACACCTCAATGATAGACGCTTTTGACCTCCCTCCCTCCTCAACGACATCTGGAGTCGAACTTTTGCTTGCATGCAGAAAGGCCCCAGGCCTATGGATACTACATCAACACACCCAAGACAAATGGGCATATACACCCCCCCCCCCCCACCCCCCCACGCCTTCACCACGGCTTGATTCCCCTTCAGAGTGATGGACGGCTGGCAGCGCTTCATAGCAGCAGTCGACCTCCAGGGCCCCATCTCACCCCCCTCTGTTGCGAGTTGTCGTGATTAAATGTAACATGTTTATGTGTGCATGGCATGGAGGTTTTTTCCCACTCCAGACTAGGCCCCCTTAGGAGCCCAGTCTAGATTGTATTTTTTTACTCATCTTCTTCCCCAGCGTTTTACCTTTATCCCCATCTTTTACGGGGCGCCTCGTGGCGACCCATCAGCGTTCCTGTTCTGTAACCCCTGTACACTGTTTGTTTGTCTAATCGTGAACGGGTTTGTGCTGAAAACAAAGTTTCGTTGTACTTATGCAATGACAATAAAGTCCTATTCTATCCAGGTGACCCTTCTGAAGAAGACTGCAGGCGAGAGTCGAAACATGTCAGGTAAAGATTCCAATACACCGAAAATATTGTCTGATTACAAGAAAATTTGAAAAAGTATATGACTAAAAAGACATGATAAACCTTTTTGAGCAGCTCTGTTGTATGTCAACCGAGTGATGTCATTTAGTTAAAGGCCTACTGAAATGAATTTTTTTTATTTAAACGGGGATAGCAGATCCATTCTATGTGTCATACTTGATCATTTCGCGATATTGCCATATTTTTGCTGAAAGGATTTAGTAGAGAACAACGACGATAAAGGTCGCAACTTTTGGTCGCTGATAAAAAAAAAGCCTTGCCCCTACCGGAAGTAGCGTGACGACACCGGGGGAAGGACTGCTCATATTTTCCTATTGTTTACACCAGCAGCGAGAGAGATTCGGACCGAGAAAGCGACGATTACCCCATTAATTTGAGCGAGGATGAAAGATTCGTGGATGAGGAACGTGAAAGTGAAGGACTAGCGTGCAGTGCAGGACGTATCTTTTTTCGCTCTGACCGTAACTTAGGTACAAGCTGGCTCATTGGATTCCACACTCTCTCCTTTTTCTATTGTGGATCACGGATTTGTATTTTAAACCACCTCGGATACTATATCCTCTTGAAAACGAGAGTCGAGAACGTGAAATGGACATTCGCAGTGACTTTTATCTCCACGACAATACATCGGTGACGCACTTTAGCTACTGAGCTAACGTGATAGCATTGGGCTTTACTGCATATAGAAACAAAACAAATAAGTCCCTGACTGGAAGGATAGCCAGAAGAGCAACAATACGACCAAACTCTGGACATGTAATTACACGGTTAATGCTTTCCAGCTTGGCGAAGATCAACAATGCTGTTGCTAACGACGCCATTGAAGCTAACTTAGCTACGGGACCTCACAGAGCTATGATAAAAACATTAGTGCTCCACCTACGCCAGCCAGCCTTCATCTGCTCATCAACACCCATACTCACCTGCATTCCAGCGATCGACGGAAGGACGAAGGACTTCACCCGATCATCTGTGCGGTCGGCGGCTAGCGTCGGCTAGCGCGTCTGCTATCCAAGTAAGTCCTCCTGGTTGTGTTGCTACAGCCAGCCGCTAATACACCGATCCCACCTACAACTTTCTTCTTTGCAGTCTCCATTGTTCATTAAACAAATTGCAAAAGATTCACCAACACAGATGTCCAGAATACTTTGGAATTTTGAGATGAAAACAGAGCTTTTTTGTATTGGATTCAATGGGCTCCGAATACTTCCGCTTCAATTGTTGACGTCGCGCGCAAACGTCATCATATCGAAACGTTTTCAGCCGGAAGTTTGCCGGGAAATTTTAAATGTCACTTTATAAGTTAACCCGGCCGTATTGGCATGTGTTGCAATGTTAAGATTTCATCATTGATATATAAACTATCAGACTGCGTGGTCGGTAGTAGTGGCTTTCAGTAGGCCTTTAAAGGCCTACTGAAATGAATTTTTTTTATTTAAACGGGGATAGCAGATCTATTCTATGTGTCATACTTGATCATTTCGCGATATTGCCATATTTTTGCTGAAAGGATTTAGTATAGAACAACGACGATAAAGATTGCAACTTTTGGTATCTGATAAAAAAAGGCTTGCACCTACCGGAAGTAGCGTGACGTAGTCAGTTGAACATATACGCAAAGTTCCCTATTGTTTACAATGATGGCCGCATGAAGTGAGAGAGATTCGGACCGAGAAAGCGACAATTTCCCCATTAATTTGAGCGAGGATGAAAGATTTGTGGATGAGTAAAGTGCAAGTGAAGGACTAGTGGGGAGTTGAAGCTATTCAGATAGGGAAGATGCTGTGAGAGCCGGGGGTGACCTGATATTCAGCTGGGAATGACTACAACAGTAAATAAACACAAGACATATATATACTCTATTAGCCACAACCAGGCTTATATTTAATATGCCACAAATTAATCCTGCATAAAAACACCTGCGTGTTTGTTACGCTAGCTCCTAGCTCCTCTGCTAGCTCCTAGCTCCATAGAACACGCCAATACAATTCAAACACCTGATCAACACACACAATCACTCAGCCCAAAAGACCGTTCACCTAACCCAAGGTTCATAAAGCTTATATATTTTTAAAAAAGTTACGTACATACGCAAAAAAAAGTTGCGCACATACGGTCAAGCGATCAAATGTTTAGAAGCCAAAGCTGCATACTCACAGTAGCACGTCTGCGTCTTTGTCATCCAAATCAAAGTAATCCTGGTAAGAGTCTGTGTTGTCCCAGTTCTCTACAGGCGTCTGTGTATCGAAGTCAAAAGTCCTCCTGGTTAGAGTCTCTGTTATCCGAGTTCTTCCATCTTGACTGCATCTTTCGGGAATGTAAACAAAGAAGCGCCGGCTGTGTACTGTTGTGGCTGACTACGTTCGAAAAATACGTCCATTTCGCACCGACAACTTTCTTCTTTGCTTGCTCAGCTTCCTTCTCCATAATGCAATGAACATGATTGAAACAGATTCACGAACACAGATGTCCAGAATACTGTGGAATTATGAAATGAAAACAGAGCTTTTTCGTATTGGCTTCAATGTGGAAGGCATACCCGTGTTCCCCGGTCTACGTCACGCGCATACGTCATCCTCAGAGGCGTTTCGAACCGGAAGTTTAGCGGCAAATTTAAAATGTCACTTTATAAGTTAACCCGGCCGTATTGGCATGTGTTATAATGTTAAGATTTCATCATTGATATATAAACTATCAGACTGCGTGGTCGGTAGTAGTGGCTTTCAGTAGGCCTTTAAAAGACCAGTTGTCCACAAAGTGACTAATGATGTCGTCCTGTTTTGTTTCTTGTTTACTCCACGTGGCCTCATCAACACAACACTCACGAGCAGACTTTCTCAAAGCGACCGGGACAAAGCGAGCATCGGGTGACCGATCTGTTTTGTTCCAGACGAGACTATTCATTTAAAAAGAAGTGGCCCGAGGGGGGCCGGGCTGGTCTAATTGAGCAGGAGAAATGTTGCCTGTCATTAGCGAACGAACGCCCTCTCAAAGCCGAGCAGTCCCTCTCGCTACGGGTAAAATTAGCCACCAATTAAAATTGTTTTCCGTCCCGAAACAAAAAGTCTCCACAGCTGCAATCTAAGTTAATCGCTGCGTCGATCCTGGTTTAAGTCGCACGATTTTCAGAATAACATGATCCCTCTTCTTGATTGGCGGTGACACGTTACCATGGCGCCTGCACACATCCTGCCTTGTTGCTTAGAGACAACCGTGAGGTGTGTGTGTGTGTGTGTGTGTGTGTGTGTGTGTTTTTTTTGGCACCTCGGCGGTGACAGGATGAGCTGTAATCATAAGGAAAGGGGAAGGTCACAGGGTCACGCCCTGCGCCAAAAGACACCATTATTACACACTTAGGAAGACAAGTGGCGACGTTCAGCCAGGGAGGGAAAAAAGAAGAAATAGGTGTGTTGCCGTAAACGCACCTAGGTGGAACGTGGTAATGAAACGAGCGTCTCTGGAGACCCGGCGGGCCTGCCTCTCTCCCCCGCTTTAAAAGAGAGCTGATTTAGCTTTGATGATCAATTTCCCGCTTCACTCATCTGGTAATGGTGTTTACAGAGAACGCTTTGGCTTTTGGAATAGTGTGACGTGTCTGCCCGCATGCTGCAGCTGTGATACACCAGCATGGGGACACCTGGTTGTTACACTTGCAGGAAGTCAACATGGGGGAGGAGGATTTGGTAAAGCTTCTGTTTTGATTGTACAGGAGGAAGGGACGGCACACACAAGAAGGGGGTGTCGTTAAACTCTATGTTTATTTATTACATATGCACAATATATCCATCCATCCATCTTCAACCGCTTATCCGGAATCGGGTCGCGGGGACAACAGCTCTAGCAGAGACCCCCAGACTTCCTTCTCCAGAGCAACATTAGCACATACTTGCCAACCCTCCCGTTTTTAGCGGGAGAATCCCGATATTCAGCGCCTCTCCCGACAACCTCCCGGCAGAGATTTTCTCCCGACAAACTCCCGGTATTCAGCCGGAGCTGGAGGCCACGCCCCCTCCAGCTCAATGCGGACCTGAGACTGAGTGGGGACAGCCTGTTCTCACGTCCGCTTTCCCACAAAATAAACAGCTCGCCTGCCCAAAGACGTCATAACATCTAGGGCTTTTATAGAGTGCACAACTGCGCACACAACAAGGAGACGAAGCAGAAGAACGAGGAAATTACAGACATGGCGGCCGAAATGATATACTCATCATGAATGGAGAAGTTAAACAGGACAATACTGCCATCTAATGGATAGCCAATGGAACACTGAAATTCAATTATTATTTTTTTTTTCTATGTAAATAAAAAAAATATATATATATTTTTTATTTTTTTTATTTTATATATATATATAGCTAGAATTCACTGAAAGTCAAGTATTTCATACATATATATATATATATATATATATATATATATATATATATATATATATATATATATATATATATATATATATATATATATATATATATATATATATATGAAATATATATGAAATACTCGAGTTGGTGAATTCTAGCTGTAAATAACCACGCCCCCAACCACGCCCCCCGATATTGGAGGTCTCAAGGTTGGCAAGTATGCATTAGCAACTTCCTCCTGGGGAATCCCGAAGCGTTCCCAGGCCAGAGTGGAGATGTAATGGACGAATAGAACAGACAAGTCATTGTTTTGTCTGTTCGCGGAAAACAAGACTTAGACTTCCTTTTTATTGTCATTCAAATTTGAACTTTACAGTACAGATAAGAACGAAATGTCGTTACATAAGCTCATGGTAGTGCAGGATAAAAAAGCAATAAGGTGCATATATAAATAAATAAATAGGTTACTGTTCAGATAAATATATAGCACTTTTTCACATGCGTCCACGTTTATGGATGTATGTTATATTGTCTTTTTTATTCCAGCGAGTTAATCCATTTTGGGGGGAGTTGAGGGGATAATTTAATTATGATGCGTATATATATATATATATATATATATATATATATATATATATATATATATATATATATATATAAGAAATACTTGAATTTCAGTGAATTCCAGCTATAAATAAACTCCTCCCCCCTTAACCCCGCCCCCCGGCCCCGCCCCCCCCAACCCCGCCATTCATCCTCCGCTGTTGCCATTTCTAATATGAAGTAGTGTAAAGTTCTTACTTATATCTGTCAGTAAACTCGCCATTAAAACATACCGGTGTAGTGAGTTTACATTATTCACCCAAGGAACTTTAGTTATTAGAGAGTTCCGGTTTTTCACGGGACACATTTCCGGCCTTGTTGTTGTTTCCGGATGAGGAGATGCTGCTCCGTTATTGATTGAAGTAAAGTCTGAATGTCATTAAAACAGTTAGCGCCATCTTTTGACACTTCTTCCACTCCCGTCCTTGCACGCTACACCGCTACAACAAAGATGACGGGGAGAAGACGCTGCCGAAGGTGAGCCACGTAAATAAGACCGCCCACAAAACGGCGCATCCGGAAGCGACTGTCAGAAAGCGGCTTGAAGATGATGTGTAAAACATCATCTATGCAACATTTTGACCAACGAACCACCATTACATGTTATGTAGACCACAAGGAAGTCTTTTATATTCAAATATAAAAGACTATATATATATATATATTATATATAAATATATAATAATAATATGGCGCCTTATATATGAAAAAAGATGGAAAATAGACCAGGTACCTCAATTGCATCACATTACAGTAGCTTCTTAAACGACTTTATGCTTTGCCTTTTGCTTCCCTTTTGAGAGTTCAAAGCCCAGTTGTGTTATCAGGGTTGAAAATGGGCCAGACGTTAGACTAAAGTGGGGCACGGCGGCTTAAAAAAAGCACGTCCAAAAAAAGGGATGATTGTGCCCGTGAGACAGTTATTTCCTTTTAAAGTGCTTCTCTCTGATTGTTGTGTTGTATAGCGGGATTGTCGCTGGTCCAAGGAAAGGCTTGTATAGTCGTGGTCAAAAGTTGACATACACTTGTAAAGAACATAATGTCATGGCTGTGTTGAGTTTCCAATCATTTCTACAACTCTTATTTTGTTGTGATAGAGTGATTGGAGCACATACTTGTTGGTCACAAAAAAACGTTCATGAATTTTATGAATTTATTATGGGTCTACTGAAAATGTGAGCAAATGTGCTGGGTCAAAAGTATACATACAGCAATGTTGATATTTACTTTCATGTCCCTTGGCAAGTTTCACTGCAATAAGGCACTTTTGGTAGCCATCCACAAGCTTCTGATAGAATTTTTGACCACAAAATTGCTGCAGTTCAGCTAAATGTGTTGGTTTTCTGACATGGACTTGTTTCTTCAGCATTGTCCACACGTTTAAGTCAGGACTTTGGGAAGGCCATTCTAAAACCTTAATTCTAGCCTGATTTAGTCATTCCTTTACCACTTTTGACGTGTGTTTGGGGTCATTGTGATTTTAGGTCGTCCTGAAGAATTTAGGATGTAATCCTCCTTTTTCATTGTCCCATTTACTCTCTGTAAAGCACCAGTTCCATTGGCAGCCAAACAGGCCCAGAGCATAATACTACCACCACCATGCTTGACGGTAGGTGTGGTGTTCCTGGGATTAAAGGCCTCACATTTTGTCCTCCAAACATATACAGAATCAGAATCAGAATATTTTTTAGTGCCACAAACTAGGAATTTTTCTTGGTGCAATTGTGCAACATACAAAAACAACAAAACAGAGCGCACGATAACACTGAGGCAGCCGTGATCCGCACCATGATGATAAGAAAAAAAAAAAAAAAAAACGTAATTTCCGGACTATAAGCCGCACCTGACTATAAGCCGCACCAGCTAAATTTAGGGGAAAATACAGATTGCTCCATATATAAGCCGCACCCGACTATAAGCCGCAGGGTTTTGATGTGTAATTACCGTAGTATATAGGGGTTCCTGCTACCTCGGAGGGGATTGTCGGGACAGAGATGACTGTTTGGGAACGCAAAGCGTCCCATTTATTAACAATAAATCTTTCAATCATTCAATCAAACTTTCACATCTTTGACATGGCGAACAGCATTCGTGCAGAGTACAAATAATACAACGGTACAAAGTAATACAAAGTGCTCGCCTGTACGTTATCAAAATAACCAGCCTACCGGTATATGAAAAGTCAGTCTTTAATCATTGTGTCATCGTCTTCCTCCTGCGCACTAAAACCACCGAAATCCTCTTCGTCGGTGTCGGAGAAGAACAGGCCGTAAATAAGCCGCACCCTTGTATAAGCCGCAGGGACCAGGACGAGGGGAAAAAGTAGCGGCTTATAGTCCGGAAATTACGGTATATATTGCTGGGTATTGTGGCCAAACAGCTCAGTTTTTGTTTCATCTGACATCACATGGACAAAGATAAGACCTTCTGGAGGAAAGTTCTGTGGTCAGATTAAAGAAAAATTCATGAACCCTTGTCACGCAGTCCCAAAGGGTCCCGAACCAAAAGGCAAAAAAAAAAAAACACATGAAAACAAGAGGGAGACCCATAAAAAATTCATAAAAGAACCAAACTTCATGAATGTTTTTTGTGACCAACAAGTATGTGCTCCAATCACTCTATCACAACAAAATAAGAGTTGTAGAAATGATTGGAAACTCAAGACAGCCATGACATTATGTTCTTTACAAGTGTATGTCAACTTTTGTCCACGACTGTATATTGTGCAATAAAAGTTGTTTTTTAGAGACATGGCCTAAAATGTGGATAACCGTTTTGCTGCCAATGGAACTGATGTTTCACAGAGAGTAAATGGGACAACGAACAAGGAGGATTACCTCCAAATTCTTCAGCCCGGAGGTTGGGTCTTGGGCGCAGTTGGGTGTTCCAACAGGACAATGACCCCCAAACACACGCCTGAAGTGGTAAAGGAATGGCTAAATCAGGCTAGAATTAAGGTTTTAGAATGGCCTTCTCAAAGTCCTGACTTAATCGTGTGGACAATGCTGAAGAAACAAGTCCATGTCAGTAAAGCAACACATTTAGCTGAACTGCACCAATTTTGTCAAGAGGAGTGGTCAAAAATTCCGGCAGAAGCTTGTGGATGGCTACCAAAAGTGCCTTATTGCAGTGAAACTTGCCAAGGGACATGTAAGCAAATATAAAAGGCCTACTGAAATGAGATTTTCTTATTCAAACGGGGATAGCAGGTCCATTCTACGTGTCATACTTGATCATTTCGCAATATTGCCATATTTTTGCTGAAAGGATTTAGTAGAGAACATCGGCGATAAAGTTCGCAACTTTTTTTGGTCGCTGATAAAAAAAGCCTTGCCTGTACCGGAAGTAGCGTGACGTCATTGGTTGTGGAGCTCCTCACATCTGCACATTGTTTACAATCATGGCCGCCAGCAGCGAGAGAGATTCGGACCGAGAAAGCGTCGATTTCCCCATTAATTTGAGCGAGGTTGAAAGATTCGTGGATGAGGAAAGTGAGAGTGAAGGATTAGAGGGCAGTGAAAGCGATTCAGATAGGGAAGATGCTGTGAGAGGCGGGTGGGACCTGATATTCAGCTGGGAATGACTACAACAGTAAATAAACACAAGACATATATATACTCTATTAGCCACAACACAACCAGGCTTATATTTAATATGCCACAAATTAATCCCGCATAACAAACACCTCCCCCCTCCCGTCCATATAACCCGCCAATACAAATCAAACACCTGCACAACACACTCAATCCCACAGCCCAAAGTACCGTTCACTTCCGCAAAGTTCATACAGCACATATATTTCCCCAAAGTTACGTACGTGACATGCACATAGCGGCGCGCACGTACGGGCAAGCGATCAAATGTTTGGAAGCCGCAGCTGCGTACTCACGGTAGCGCGTATCCAACTCATAGTCCTCTCTGTTGTCCCAGTTCTCCACAGGGCAATGGTAAAGCTTGACTGTCATCGTTCGGGAATGTAAACAATGAAACACCGGCTACGACGTAGCCGCTACGTGTTTGTGTTGCTGCAGCCGGCCGCTAATACACCGCTTCCCACCTACAGCTTTCTTCTTTGCTGTCTTCATTGTTCATTAAAAAAAATTGCAAAAGATTCACCAACACAGATGTCCAGAATACTGTGGAATTTTCGCGATGAAAACAGACGACTTAATAGCTGGCCACAGCGCTGTCCCAAAATGTCCGCTACAATCCGTGACGTCACGCGCAAACGTCATCATACCGAGACGTTTTCAGCAGGATCTTTCGCGGGAAATTTAATACTGCACTTTACTAATCTAACCCGGCCGTATTGGCATGTGTTGCAATGTTAAGATTTCATCATTGATATATAAACTATCAGACTGCGTGGTCGGTAGTAGTGGCTTTCAGTAGGCCTTTAACCATACTTGCCAACCTTGAGACCTCCAATATCGGGAGGTGGGGGGTAGGGGGTGGGGGAGTGGGGCTTGGTCGGGGGTGGGGTGGGGGGGTTGGGGGCGGGGGGGCGTGGTTATTTACAGCTAGAATTCACCAACTCGAGTATTTCATATATATATATATATATATATATATATATATATATATATATATATATATATATATATATATATATATATATATATATATATATAATATATATATATATATATATATATATATATATGTATGAAATACTTGACTTTCAGTGAATTCTAGCTATATATATATATATGTTCATATATATTTATTTATTTTATTTACATAAAATAAATACTTGAATTTCAGTGTTCCGGTGGCTATCCATTAGATGGCAGTATTGTCCTGTTTAACTTCTCCGTTCATGACGAGTATATCATTTCGGCCACCGTGTTCAATGGAGAAGTCTGTTCTACATATTTACAGGCAACATACACCTTCCCCTTCGAACTGTCCTGGATGGACTGAAATTCTTGTTTCCATTCGTGTTGGAACTTGCAAGCGTATTTCTTCATCTTGCTCGTCGACGGCGTCGCCATGTCTGTAATTTCCGCATTGAGCTGGAGGGGGCGTGGCTTCCAGCTCCGGCTGAATACCGGGAGTTTGTCGGGAGAAAATCTCTGCCGGGAGGCGCTGAATAATTGGTAAGTATGCCTTTAACATTGCTGTATGTATACTTTTGACCCAGCAGATTTGCTCACATTTTCAATAGACCCATAATAAATTCATAAAAGAACCAAACTTCATGAATGTTTTTTTGTGACCAACAAGTATGTGCTCCAATCACTCTATCACAAAAAAATAAGAGTTGTAGAAATGATTGGAAACTCAAGACAGCCATGACATTATGTTCTTTACAAGTGTATAAAAGTTTGTTTTTTTTAGAGATACATGATTAGAAACATGGCCTAAAATGTGGATTACCTCCTGCCATTGTCTGAAATGATGACTCCTGATTGGCCGGGGAAGTAGATCATCTCATAATAAAGGAAATAGTCCCCTGATGCGCGGCACCGGAGACAAATGAGCTTCAAGTGACAAAGAAAATGTTGTAGATCCGAGCCAGTGCCATTTTGGGGGCACTAATAAGAGAGAGACAAACAACCAAAAGATGTGGTCTCATTATAGGAGTAAAAGTCGTAAACTCATCCCATTCGTGTCGTTTAGCCGAGGTCTTAATAGAACTAGTGAGGGAGAGGAAGAGTGTGCAGGGAGAAACTAGGGCACTGTCATCAGGTCCCCACTTTGTCTTCTTGTGTGCGTAAGGACCACCAGGCACAAGGCGGAGGACGTGGAAGAAGCAGAGGAGAGAAGAACTTCCAGGGAGTGCATCATGTTCGAGGAGCAGGCCACCAAGGTGAAGATCACGTCGCTGGTCCTGGTGGTGGGCATGTCGTCCATGCTGGCCGCCGTGGTCACCGACCACTGGGCGGTGCTGAGCCCCCGCGTGGAGAAGCTCAACGCCACCTGCGAGGCGGCCCACTTCGGCCTGTGGAGGCTCTGCAAAAAAAGCATCTTCATGGTGGAGGAGGACCCCCAGGGCCAAGGCTGCGGACCCATCAGCTTACCCGGAGGTATGACGGCGACCTGCTTTAGGAACCACTGGGTTGGCGAGGAACCGTTTTGTGTTGTTTTTGTTGGAGCTCGGATTGGATCCAGGACTTTAGGGAACCTGATAAGCAGTAAAAAAAAAACACTTTTTTTTACAGTTTTGGTAAGTTATTATCAAAAAAAATATTTATAATAATAATAATAATATATTTTATTTGTAAAAAAAAGCACTTTACATTGAGTAAACAACCTCAAAGTGCTACAGTGTATTAAAAAAAATAAAATAAAAAATAAAATCATAATTAAAAAAATTAATAAAAATAAAGACTAGAACAGCCAAATAGCTAAAACTAGTATGCATGTATCAAAAAAAAAAAAAGGCTTTTTTTTTTTTTAAAAGAATGGTTTTTAAGCCTTTTTTATTAAAATATATTAGTGTTGTCCCGATACCAATATTTTGTATTTCGATACTTTTCTAAATAAAGGGGACCACAAAAAATGGCATTATTTTTTTGGTATCTTAGTGTACATTAAACATATGTTAATTATTGCAAGTTTGTCCTTAAATAAAATAGTGAACATACAAGACAACTTGTCTTTTAGTAGTAAGTAAACAAACAAAGACTCCTAATTTAGTCTGCTGACATATGCAGTAACATATTGTGTCATTTATACACCTATTATTTTGTCAACATTATTAAGGACAAGTGGTAGAAAATGAATTATTAATCTATTTGTTCATTTACTGTTAATATCTGTTTACTTTCTCTTTTAACATGTTCTATCTACACTTCTGTTCAAATGTAAGAATCACTTATTCTTCCATTGTTTGATACTTTACATTAGTTTTGGATGATACCACACATTTGGGTATCAATCCGATACCAAGTCGTTACAGGATCATACATTGGTCATATTCAAAGTCCTCATGTGTCCAGGGACATATTTCCTGACTTTATAAACATAATATGCATTTTTTAAAAACAAAAGATTTTGTGATGCTAAAAAATATAGGCGTTAATCATAGTAGTATCGACTAGATATGCTCCTGTACTTGGTATCATTAAAGTGGATGTCAGGTGTAGATCCACCAATTGCGTTTGTTTATATTTGCATAGTATGTATATATTATTAATATTGTAAATACACATCTTTATATATCTAGAAAGGGTGGTCCTAAAGAAGTAGGCATTTTTCGGCAGCCTCAAGAAGGTAACACATACAAAAATGTGTGTTTGGGCACACGTGTGCGTGTGTGTGTTCTTGTATTTCTATCCTTCTTGAGACACCAACAAGGAAAAGTATCTTCCATATGAGGAGGTGTGAACAAGTGATGACATAAATCATGGTCCCAATACAGAAAACCATTGCATCTAATAGAGAATGTCTCATTTGCACCCCTGGTGGTGAAATCTATCAAAATGAGGTTGGTCCCAAAAAGGAGGGATTTTTCAAATTGACTGTGTGTCGCTTTTAAAAGTGCTCCCCCTCTGGTCAACATATGAAATAACAAGTGTGTGTAAGAAATTGAAATGCTCCCCCTTTGGCCAAAATTAATTTAAAAAAAAATCTATTAAATATGTATTTAGAGACATACTGTAAATTAATGAAGATAGTAAATAACGAAGATTAAAAAACAATTTAAAAAATGATAATAATAATAAATTAACTAAAAGCAGTCTTTTTCTCACACTGTGTCGACTTTTTTCTTATACAATTGGGAACAATTTCTCATTCTTTGTTTCTGTAATATTGCAATATTTTCTCGTAAAATTATTACTTAATATAAAATTATTACTTTTTAATGCAAAATGGTGACATTTGTCATATAAAATTTTGACTTGTATCACAACATTGCCAATTTGTTTTGTTGTTCTTGTAAAACAGTGACATTTTTGGAGTAAAATCATGACTTTTGTCTTAGTTTAGCCAAGTAAAATTCCGATTATTATTAAAATATTGCCAAAATGTTAAAGTTCTATAATAAAATTGTGCCTTTCGTAGAGAAAAATTACGACTCTTTTCATAAAATGGCCAAAATGCTAAGCTTTTCTTGAAAAACTGCGACTATTATTGAGTAAAATACCAACTTTTATCATAAAATCGCACAAACGATCAGTTTTTCTTGTAAATTTTTGACTTGCGTCGAGTAAAATTACGACTCTTTTCATAAAATGGCCAAAATGCTAAGCTTTTCTTGTAAAACTGAGACTGATATTGAGTAAAAATCCAACTTTTATCATAATATTGCACAAACGTTCAGTTTTTCTGGTAAAATTGTGACTTGCGTTGAGTAAAATTACGACTCTTTTCATAAAATGGCCAAAATGCTAAGCTTTTCTTGTAAAACTGCCACAGTTATTGAGTAAAATTCCAACTTTTATTATAATATCGCACAAACTTTCAGTTTTGCTAGCAAAATTTTGACTTGCGTTGAGTAAAATTACGACTCTTTTCATAAAATGGCCAAAATGTTAACCTTTTCTTGAAAAACTGCGACTGTTATTGAGTAAAATTCCAACTTTTAGCAAAATATCGCACAAACGTTCAGTTTTTCTGGTAAAATTTTGACTTGCGTTGAGTAAAATTACGACTTTTATTATAATACTGCCAAAATTCAAAGTTTTTCTTGTGAAATTGTGACCTTTTTCTTTTGAAATTCCAACTCATTTTTCACAACAAGCTTTTTTATATTTGCATAGTTTGTATGTATTATTAATGTTGTAAATACACATCTTTATATATCTAGAAAGGGTGGTCCTAAAGAGGTAGGCACTATTTGGCGGTCTCAAGAAGGTAACAAATACAAGAATGTGTGTGTGTGTGTGTGTGTGTGTGTGTGTGTGTGTGTGTGTGTGTGTGTGTGTGTGTGTGTGTGTGTGCGTGTGTGTGTGTTCGTGTGTGTGTTCGTGTGTGTGTGTGTGTGTGTTTAAACTAAGAGCCACCTTGGATATTCAACAAGATTCAGGATTTCAGCTGATGTTTGACAATGAAGTTATAATTCTCAACCTGAGTTCTAGTTAGTTTAAAAGTCGCAAAAGAAGACTTTGGAAGTGCGGCTGGCCTCCGGCTGTGAGAGTACGTGACCACAGGCCCAGCCTGGAGATTTCAGTCCGACTCTCATTGACTTGGCCCGAGGGTTCTTGCACCTCCACATCAGGATGGGGCCTTAATAAAGAGTGGCTTAGAGCTCCGTCTCACCGGTTAAGAGTCCACCTGGGAGACTCCAGAGGAGGGATGAAGAGGATTGAGGAGGGGTTACGTGGGTGGATGGAGGCGGGGAGTCTTTAGATGATGATGAGGAAGGAAGTTCTCCTAAACTGTCCGAAGAGAGTTTTTAGAGAGTATCGTTCATGCATATTAAAGCCCTCCACGTCGCCTTGTTGGATAATCACGGAGGCAGGATTTGCTGTCAAAGCACCTGCACGGTTGGGTTGTAGAAAGAGCCGACAGAAAAAGATAGGAAAAGGCCTGGAACTTGAACACAGATTCTTGTTGTCTTTCAACGGAACAAAGTCATAATTTTATTAGCATATAACTTTTGTAAGAATTAGACTTAGACTTCCTTTTTATTGTCATTCAAATTTGAACTTTACAGCACAGATAAGAACGAAATTCCGTTACATAAGCTCATGGTAGTGCAGGGTAAAAAAAAAGCAATAAGGTGCATATATAAATAAATATATATAAATAATATATATATAATATATATATATAAAATAAATAAATATATATAAATAAATAAATAGATTACTGTACAGATAAATATATTGCACTTTTTCACATGCGTCCACGTTTATGGATGTATGTTATGTTGTCTTTTTTTATTCCAGCGCCATGAGCGTCTGCAAGCCGCAGCCCGTCAGGGCGCCGCCATCTTGACATTTTGACAATATTATAATATTAATGGTAATTTTACTCGGCAAAATTATGACAAAAGTCATAATTTTACTCAAAAAATGTCACTGTTTTACAAAAAAAAAAAGGGCAATATTGTGATAAAAGTCCGAATTTTATAAGACAAGTGTCACCATTTTGCATTAAAAAGTATTAATTTTACAAGAAAATATTGCAATATTATGAGAAATTGTTCCCAATTTTATAAGAAAAAAGTCGACACATTGTGAGAAATAGACTACTTATATATTTTTTTATTTTTTTTTATTGGTATTTAATTTTCATTATTTACTTCAAATTATTACATTATGTCTCTATATACATATTTATTAGATTTTTTTTAATTAAATTTGGCCAAAGGAGGCGCATTTCAATTTCTTACACACACTTGTTATTTCATATGTTGACAAAAAGTCATAATTTTACTCAAAAAATGTCACTATTTTACAAAAAAAAAGGGCAATATAGTGATAAAAGTCAGAATTTTATAAGACAAATGTCACCATTTTGCATTAAAAAGTAATATTTTTAAAAGAAAATATTGCAATATTATGAGAAATTGTTCCCAATTTTATAATAAAAAAGTTGACACATTGTGAAAAATAGACTACTTTTAGTTTTTTTTTTTGTTTGTTTGTAATTGGTATTTAATTTTCATTATTTACTTCAAATTATTACATTATGTCTCTATATACATATTTATTAGATTTTTTTTAATTAAATTTGGCCAAAGGGGGCGCATTTCAATTTCTTACACACACTTGTTATTTCATATGTTGACAAAAAGTCATAATTTTACTCAAAAAATGTCACTATTTTACGAGAACAACAAAAAAAATGGCTATATTGTGATAAAAGTCAGAATTTTATAAGACAAATGTCACCATTTTGCATTAAAAAGTAATATTTTTAAAAGAAAATATTGCAATATTATGAGAAATTGTTCCCAATTTTATAATAAAAAAGTTGACACATTGTGAGAAATAGACTACTTTTAGTTTTTTTTGTTTGTTTGTTTGTAATTGGTATTTAATTTTCATTATTTACTTCAAATTATTACATTATGTCTCTATATACATATTAATTAGATTTTTTTTAATTAAATTTGGCCAAAGGGGGCGCATTTCAATTTCTTACACACACTTGTTATTTCATATGTTGACAAAAAGTCATAATTTTACTCAAAAAAATGTCACTACTTTACGAGAACAACAAAACAAATGGCTATATTGTGATAAAAGTCAGAATTTTATATGACAAATGTCACCATTTTGCATTAAAAAGTAATAATTTTACGAGAACATATTGCAATATTACAGAAATAGAAAGAATATGAGAAATTGTTTCCAATTTTATAAGAAAAAAGTCGACACATTGTGAGGAATAGACTACTTTTAGTTGTTTTGTTTGTTTGTTTGTAATTGGTATTTCATTTTTACTTTTTAATGCAAAATGGTGAAATTTGTCATGTAAAATTCTGACTTTTATCACAATATAGCCATTTTTTTTGTTGTTCTCGTAAAATAGTGACATTTTTTGAGTAAAATTATGACTTTTTGTCAACATATGAAATAACAAGTGTGTGTAAGAAATTGAAATGCGCCCCCTTTGGCCAAAATTAATTTAAACAAATCAAATAAATATGTATATAGAGACATAATGTAATAACTTGAAGTAAATAATGAAGATTAAATACCAATTACAAACATTTAAAAAATAAAAAATAATAACTAAAAGTAGTCTTTTTCTCACAATGTGTCGAATTTTTTCTTATAAAATTGGAAACAATTTCTCATATTCTTTCTGTTTCTGTAATATTGCAATATGTTCTCGTAAAATTATTACTTTTTAATGCAAAATGGTGACATTTGTCATATAAAATTCTGACTTTTATCACAATATAGCCATTTTTTTTGTTGTTCTCATAAAATAGTGACATTTTTTGAGTAAAATTATGACTTTTTGTCAACATATGAAATAAGTGTGTGTAAGAAATTGAAATGCGCCCCCTTTGGCCAAAATTAATTTAAAAAAATCTAATAAATATGTATGTAGAGACATAATGTAATAACTTGAAGTAAATAATAAAGATTAAATACCAATTACAAAAAAAATAAAAAAAAAATTAAATAACTAAAAGTAGTCTTTTTCTCACAATGTGTCAAATTTTTTCTTATAAAATTGGAAACAATTTCTCATATTCTTTCTGTTTCTGTAATATTGCAATATGTTCTCGTAAAATTATTACTTTTTAATGCAAAATGGTGACATTTGTCATATAAAATTCTGACTTTTATCACAATATAGCCATTTTTTTTGTTGTTCTCATAAAATAGTGACATTTTTTGAGTAAAATTATTACTTTTTGTCAACATATGAAATAACAAGTGTGTGTAAGAAATTGAAATGCGCCCCCTTTGGCCAAAATTAATTTAAAAAAATCTAATAAATATGTATGTAGAGACATAATGTAATAACTTGAAGTAAATAATAAAGATTAAATACCAATTACAAAAAAAATAAAAAATAAATTAAATAACTAAAAGTAGTCTTTTTCTCACAATGTGTCAAATTTTTTCTTATAAAATTGGAAACAATTTCTCATATTCTTTCTGTTTCTGTAATATTGCAATATGTTCTCGTAAAATTATTACTTTTTAATGCAAAATGGTGACATTTGTCATATAAAATTCTGACTTTTATCACAATATAGCCATTTTTTTTGTTGTTCTCATAAAATAGTGACATTTTTTGAGTAAAATTATTACTTTTTGTCAACATATGAAATAACAAGTGTGTGTAAGAAATTGAAATGCGCCCCCTTTGGCCAAATTTAATGACCAGAGGGGGACATTTGTGCAATATTATTATAAAAGTTGGAATTGTACTCAATAACAGTCGCAATTTTCCAAAAAAAAACTTAAAATGTTGGCAATTTTATGATTATGTTGTCGCAATGAGCTTTGTTGTCCGGGGGTTTCTATGCCCCCTGGTAGATAAATACAGATATAAATAAATACAGACATAATTTTATGAGAGAAAAAAAATTACCTCTTAATGCTACAAGAAAAAGTAATAATCGTGTACTAGTAAATTTGTAATGTTACAAAAAAATGAAATAAAAACATTCTTGTGAGGAAAAAAACATCATAATACTACAAGAAAAGACAACAATCCTATACTTGTAAAAGTGTAATGTTAAACATTTTTCAAATGAAGACAGTTCTATGAGAAAAAAAAATGGGATAGGTTTTTCAGAAAAGCAATAAAAGCCACAAAATGGCTTTCTGTTCATAAGAGACAAGGTGAACTGACTGGAAACAAGTTTCATGTCCACACTGGAGGAGATTGGAGTGCATCATCGACCTTGCAGGCTGACTAATAGAAGCCTTTAGTTACCGGGGAGTCATTAGAAAGGTAAACGTGTCATTTTGGGCATGGCTGCCTCGAATACACACCACTGACTGCTGTCACCATATGTCAAAGTAGTGTATGTTTAAAAAAAAATATATATATAATCAGTTCTTTCTGAAGAGACTGTGTTCTCTACAACAATGACCAGGGCCGGCCCGTGGCATAGGCCGTATAGGCAAATGCTAAGGGCGCCGTCCATCAGGGGGCGCCACGCCAGTGCCACAAATGATGGAGGGAAAAAAAAAATAAAAAAAAATAAAGTTGGTACTATTATTTCTAAATACATGAAATAATCCCACGTTAATTAAAATGCAAAGTAAAGCCTATTTAATAGAAATATTATTTGTTACAACATTACGCCCCCGCTCCCCCGGCACGGTGCGCCCCCTCCCTTCCCGTATCATGACTCTTTTTCGACGTCCCACATAAAAAAATCAACACAAGATGTCAAAACGGCCAAAACTGTCAGGTGCCCAGGGAAGAAAAAAGAGAAAAGAAGAGGAGAAACGAGAAAAAGACAGAGGTAGCAGGTAGGTAACGTTAGCCTACATGAAATTATTTGTCTGTTACAGAATGTGATAGTACCTGGCTTTTTAGCATTAAGCTAATGTTACATGATTCGGCAAATTGCTAACAGCTAGTTCTGTTTTAACGTCGGGTTAATATTGTGGAGGGGGCTAAATTGTTATGGAAAATAATAATGTAACGTTAGGTAATTACAGTACTCCCTGGTGTACAGTCATTTGTAAGTCTAATGCAATATTAAAAAGCACAAATAGAGAACTCTGTAGGATCCCCTTTTTTTGTAATATAGTTATTAAAGTCATACTGGTTTGATATCTTGTTTTGTGCAGTGCCTTATTTATATTGTATTTTTAATTTATTTTATGCAACTTGTTGACACGTTTTATTTTGTGTTTATGTATGTAAAAAATATTGTATTTCATATATTCATTTTTTATTTTTTGTATTCATTTATTTATCCATATTTTTTTTTATCTTGTTAACTATTCTGATTTTTAATTTGCTTTCTTTAAGTAAAAAAAAAAGGTCAAAGGCAAAGCTATTCGTTTCTTGTGAGTATATACACTTCACTGCCGATGTGGGGGGGGGCGCCACCTAAAATCTTGCCTAGGGCGCCAGATTGGTTAGGGCCTGACAATGACCGCCTAATTGTGGGTCAATGCTGCTTATTTCAATGGATATTCCATGAGGAGCTCTGATAAAACAATAAGAAATGTAGGACAGACACCCTGTAGGTCAGGGGTGTCCAAACTTTTTCCACTGAGGGCCACATTCTGAAAAATCAAAGCAAGCGGGGGCCATTTTGATATTTTTTATTTTAAAAACCAATACAATATATGTATAAAAAAAATATACATTTAGGCCTCCACTCAGGCTTGATCCCGGGGACCCCAAAGGGTTTTGGTCAAAAATGTTTTAAAAATGTGTCATTATTCAGTATTATTATTTTTATTATTATTCAAGTTTTAAATCTCTAGATCAACATTAGGTCTATCTGTCAATATAACGGTTTTAACGATTTAAGTTGTAAGCTCTTGTTGTCAAAGAAAACCCTGTTTTTTTGGGGGGGAAAAAATACAAAATATGCAATATTTTCACACAATAACATTTTTAAGTGGAATATTTGAGATTATATAATAATTGGAGCCTTAAAAAGGTCAATAACTCATAACACCATTGATTTTAATATATTATTATATTTTTGAGCAATGACACTTAAAAATAAATCACACTAAAATTATTGGGGATCCAAATAATTATAGTGTTAAAAAATAAATTCTATTTTTTTTTTTTACTGTTTACTTTTAACACAATAATCTCGAGGTCAATTTCAGATCTATCCGTCAATTATACGTTTGTTCGTTTTAGGCCCTTCTTTATAAAAAACAGCTCAGTTTTTTTATATGGCAAACACAAAATATGCAACATTTTCCCTCAAAATATCTCAGATGTGACGTAATTGGAGCCTTGAATAGGTCAATAATTCATAATGATTCATTATTTTTTAAAGAAAGAAACCGCCTGCATGGCAGCTCTGTGTTATTAGAGTAAACATTGCGACATTTTCTTGTTACATGTCACCTGTTTGCTCTTTTATACCACTTATGTTTTTAATTGTTTTCAATCGTATTTTTAAAATGTGCCGTGGGGCCGTTAAAAAAATGACCTGCGGGCCACAAATGGCCCCCGGGCCGCACTTTGGACACCCCTGCTGTAGGTAATGCTATGGGCCTAAAAAAAACTCATTTTAATCGTACTTATTTGCCGAGGTGTTTGGCCAATAAAACCCAAGTTTTGCCTTAAAGGGGAACTGCACTTGTTTTGGAATTAATTCACAATCATTGTGTAAGACAAGCACACGTATGGTTTTCTTTTTTTTAATGCACTCCTAACTAGTCATCTTACAAAGGAACCTATGGGAGTCTCTCTAATCTGTCTATAAAACCCTTAAAAAACTTCCAAACACTTCCATCAACGTTTTAGTTTATATGTATTGTACAAAACCCGTAACCAGTGAAATTGGCACGTTGTGTAAATGGTAAATAAGAACAGAATACAATGATTGGCAAATCCTTTTCAACTTATATTCAATTGAATAGACTGCAAAGACGAGATATTTAATGTTCACACTCAGAAACTTAATTTTTTTTTTGCAAATAATCATTAACTTAGAATTTAATGGCAGCAACACGTTGCAAAAAAGTTGTCACAGGGGCATTTTTACCACTGTGTTACATGGCCTTTCCTTTTAACAACACTCAGTAAACAAAGATAAGACCTTCTGGAGGAAAGTTCTGTGGTCAGATGAAACAAAAATTAAACTGTTTGGCCACAATACCCAGCAATATGTTTGGAGGAGAAAAGTTGAGGCCTTTAATCCCAGGAACACCATGCCTACCGTCAAGCATGGTGGTGGTAGTATTATGCTCTGGGCCTGTTTTGCTGCCAATGGAACTGGTGCTTTACAGAGAGTAAATGGTACAATGAAAAAGGAGGATTACCTCCAAATTCTTCAGGACAAGCTAAAGTCATCAGCCCGGAGGTTGGGTCTTGGGCGCAGTTGGCAAATGACCCCAAACACACGTCAAAAGTGGTAAAGGAATGGCTAAATCAGGCTACAATGAAGGTTTCAGAATGGCCTTCCCAAAGTCCTGACTGAAACATGTGGACAATGCTGAAGAAACAAGTCCATGTCAGAAAAACCCACACATTTGGCTGAACTGAACTCAAGACAGCCATGACATAATGTTCTTTGCATAACTTTTGACCACGACTACGACTCAGCGCATTCATCATTACACTGGATAGCATACACCAGATTGTTTTTGTGGGTGTGTGGTGTTCGGTCTTTAGGATGCACCAGTCTCTGTCTCAGGGTGTTGCCTGGTTTGAAGTGTACTAGGATGTTCTGTTGGTTAAAAAATATTTTCACAGATAGACCTGATACATATGGAATGACAATATTTTTGCGTCAGTCACCTTTTTCCTCCTCATCCACTCTGTTCTTGTTATTTGTGGAACTGGATGCACTTTTCATAACAGCCAGCTGGGGTAACCACAGGTTTTGAGGTCTTCCCTGAAATGCCTCTGCTGTCTCTCTTTGGCCTCTGTGGCCTGCTAGGAACATTATCAGCTCTGTGGTGTATGGTTCTGATAACGCCCAGTTTGAGTTCCAGTGGGTAGTGTGAGTCAAAAAGTAGGTATTGATCGGTTTGTGTGGGTTTTCGGTAAATCCCAACATGGAGGCCCCTGATTTCGTCAATGACATCACAGTCCAAAAAAGGCAACTTACTGTCTTTGATTTCCTCACGCCTGAACTTGATGTTTTTGTCCACTGAGGTAATGTGCTCGGTGAAGTCTTGCACTTCTCAGTGTCTGATTTTTACCCAAGTGTCTAAGATTAGATCTGACCAATCTACAAACGTTTGTAAGTCCAGAGCTTGAACTGATGAAGCCTACGGAGGTATTGGCACCAGTCGCTAGACTAGATTTGATCAATCTAAGTCTAGAGCTTGAACTGTTGAAGTCTACTGAGGTATTGGCACCAGCCTCTAGACTAGATCTGACCAATCTAAGTCTAGAGCTTGAACTGTTGAAATCTATTGAGGTATTGGCACCAGCCTCTAGACTAGATCTGAACAACTAAGTCTAGAGGTTGAACTGATTAAGCTTACTGAGGTATTGACACCAGCCTCTAGACTAGATCGGACCAATCTAAGTCTGGAGCTTGAACTGTTGAAGCCTACTGAGGTATTGGCACCAGTCGCTGGACTAGATCTGACCAAATCTAAGCCTGGAGCTTGAACTGATGAAGTCTACTGAGGTATTGGCACCACTTGCTAGACTAGATCTAACCAATCTAAATCTGGAGCTTGAACTGATGAAGCCAACTGTGGTATTGGCACCAGCCTCAAGACTACACCTGACCAATCTAAGTCTAGAGCTTGAACTGTTGAAGCCTACTGAGGTATTGGCACCAGTCGCTAGACTAGATCTGACCAATCTAAGTCTGGAGCTTGAACTGATGAAGCCTACTGAGGTATTGGCACCAGCCGCTAGACTAGATTTGACCAATCTAAGTCTGGAGTTTGAACTGATGAAGCCTACTGAGGTATTGGCACCAGTCGCTAGACTAGATCTGACCAATATAAGTCTGGAGCTTGAACTGTTGAAGCCCACTGAGGTATTGGCACCAGTCGCAAGACTAAATCTGACCAATCTAAGTCTGGAGTTTGAACTGATGAAGCCTACGGAGGTATTGGCACCAGCCTCTAGACTAGATCTGACCAATCTAAGTCTGGAGCTTGAACTGATGAAGCCTACTGAGGTATTGGCACCAGTTGCAATACTAAATCTGACCAATCTAAGTCTGGAGTTTGAACTGGTGAAGCCTACTGAGGTATTGGCACCAATCGCTAGACTAGATCTGACCAATCTAAGTCTGGAGCTTGAACTGATGAAGCCTACTGAGGTATTGGCACCAGTCGCTAGACTACATTTGATCAATCTAAGTCTAGAGCTTGAACTGTTGAAGTTTACCGAGGTATTGGCACCAGCCTCTAGACTAGATCTGACCAATCTAAGTCTACAGCTTGAACTGTTGAAATCTATTGAGGTGTTGGCACCAGCCTCTAGACTAGATCTGAACAACTAAGTCTAGAGGTTGAACTGATTAAGCTTACTGAGGTATTGACACCAGCCTCTAGACTAGATCTGACCAATCTAAGTCTGGAGTTTGAACTGATGAAGCCTACTGAGGTATTGGCACCAGTTGCAATACTAAATCTGACCAATCTAAGTCTGGAGTTTGAACTGGTGAAGCCTACTGAGGTATTGGCACCAATCGCTAGACTAGATCTGACCAATCTAAGTCTGGAGCTTGAACTGATGAAGCCTACTGAGGTATTGGCACCAGTCGCTAGACTACATTTGATCAATCTAAGTCTAGAGCTTGAACTGTTGAAGTTTACCGAGGTATTGGCACCAGCCTCTAGACTAGATCTGACCAATCTAAGTCTACAGCTTGAACTGTTGAAATCTATTGAGGTGTTGGCACCAGCCTCTAGACTAGATCTGAACAACTAAGTCTAGAGGTTGAACTGATTAAGCTTACTGAGGTATTGACACCAGCCTCTAGACTAGATCTGACCAATCTAAGTCTGGAGTTTGAACTGATGAAGCCTACTGAGGTATTGGCACCAGCCTCTAGACTAGATCTGACCAATCTAAGTCTACAGCTTGAACTGTTGAAATCTATTGAGGTGTTGGCACCAGCCTCTAGACTAGATCTGAACAACTAAGTCTAGAGGTTGAACTGATTAAGCTTACTGAGGTATTGACACCAGCCTCTAGACTAGATCTGACCAATCTAAGTCTGGAGTTTGAACTGATGAAGCCTACTGAGGTATTGGCACCAGTCGCTAGACTAGATCTGACCAAATCTAAGTCTGGAGCTTGAACTGATGAAGTCTACTGAGGTATTGGCACCACTTGGTAGACTAGATCTAACCAATCTAAATCTGGAGCTTGAACTGATGAAGCCTACTGAGGTATTGGCACCAGCCTCTAGACTAGATCTGACCAATCTAAGTCTGGAGCTTGAACTGATGAAGCCTACTGAGGTATTGGCACCAGTCGCAAGACTAAATCTGACCAATCTAAGTCTAGAGCTTGAACTGATGAAGCCTACTGAGGTATTGGCACCAATCGCTAGACTAGATCTGACCAATCTAAGTCTGGAGCTTGAACTGATGAAGCCTACTGAGGTATTGGCACCAGACGCTAGACTAGATCTGACCAATCTAAGTCTGGAGCTTGAACTGATGAAGCCTACTGAGGTATTGGCACCAGCCTCTAGACTAGATCTGAC
>NC_084755.1:9192575-9227575 GCF_033978785.1 Entelurus aequoreus
AATAAAAAAAAAAAAAAAAAACGATACCGATAATAAAAAAAAACGATACCGATAATTTCCGATATTACATTTTAACGCATTTATCGGTCTGCCGATATTATCGGACATCCCTAGTTTTCAATCAATGTATTTGTTGGCATTGTAAATTGCGACATCACCTAAAGGTAGTTTGGCAGAGTCCGCTCTCAGTACTGCTGGAGTGATCACCAAGTGCTGAAGTACAAGTTGACATCACGCGCACCGTTTGATTTTGCACGAATCGGTCGGTGCCAAAAAAAGTACCGGATTCGGTACCCATTCCTATCAATGAGTGCCTTCTTATGCGGTATATTTCATTGTTTATCTCTCTAATCGGGCTGACTAAAGCCTAAGGTTTACGAGTTAAATGAAAAATACTCTTTGTCAGGTTCAAACATTGATGACATCTATTAAACAAGACAAGAAGCAAAGAATCAAACAGAGGCAGAATTAAATTTGGACTCAACAGTGTCTTAGCACGCTCTGACGAAAATGGTTTACGTCTCCTCCTTTATTTTGGACACTCCCTGTTTGCACAACAACATCTGCTTCCAAAGGAATGGGGGGGGTATGCAAACAGCTCTTTTTTTTGGTCACATTGAAAACAAAGGAAAAAGATGCCTCGGGCTTGGGCTAGTCCTGGATTCAGCTTGAGCAGGTCTTCGATGACAATAGATAACACCCCCCCATCTCCTCCCATCGTACACAATGGAATTTTCCAAGCCTTTGCTTGGTATAACAAAGACAGCCGCTTGTCTGTTCATTGGGAACTCAGAGAACGGAAAGTTCTTTGATAATTTACATGCCAATTTTTCTGACACTCTTTGTGATTGGCTTCATATCATTCGACAAGATTGTAAACTGTAAGGAGGTTTGGATATAATTATTGAAAATTATTCAAATCAAGAGTAAGATTACTAATTCTGTGCCCCTTTGTAGTGGAAAAGGTGGGCCCTGAGGTCAAAAAAGGTTAAGAACCCCTTTGATCAGCGTTTTTTGCAGTAGGCCTTTTGAAAAGAGCAATGATGTCATCAAAAACACGGCGGCCTGGCAAGCTTCTGGTTGATATTTTGACCACTCTTGACAAAATTGGTGCAGTTCAGCTCAATTTGTTGGTTTTCTGGCATGGACTGTGACAGAAATCTGTATGACTTTCCAAGTAAGCGGAGTAGTTGCTACTTATGGATCTCAGTCTGCGGGGTAAAATGACTCATACGACCCACACATACCTCGATATCAATGGTCAATGCTCACATGTATCGTCTTACTCCTTACTCAAGTTCCATGCATAGTTGTCAGCCACCTGTTCTGCCCGCTGTGTAAGACATACATATTCCGATACTGTCCAACTCTTAATTACCGATTCCGATATGAAGCGATACCGATATATACAGTCGTGGAATTAACACATTATTATGCCTAATTTTTAGGGATGTCCGATAATGGCTTTTTGCCGATATCCGATATGCCGATATTGTCCAACTCTTTAATTACCGATACCGATATCAACGGATACCGATATCAACCGATATATACAGTCGTGGAATTAACACATTATTATGCCTAATTTGGACAACCAGGTATGGTGAAGATAAGGTACTTTTTTTAAAAATTAATCAAATAAGATAAATAAATTAAAAACATTTTCTTGAATAAAAAATAAAGTAAAACATAATAAAAACAGTTACATAGACACTAGTAATTAATGAAAATGAGTAAAATTAACTGTTAAAGGTTAGTACTATTAGTGGAGCAGCAGCACGCACAATCATGTGTGCTTACGGACTGTATCCCTTGCAGACTGTATTGATATATATTGATATATAATGTAGGAACCAGAATATTAATAACAGAAAGAAACAACCCTTTTGTGTGAATGAGTGTGAATGGGGGAGGGAGGTTTTTTGGGTTGGTGCACTAATTGTAAGTGTATCTTGTGTTTTTTATGTGGATTTAATAAAAAAAATAAAAATAAAAAAAAATAAAAAAACGATACTGATAATAAAAAAAACGATACCGATAAGTTCCCATATTACATTTTAACGCATTTATCGGCCGATAATATCGGTCTGCCGATATTATCGGCCGATAAATGATGTCCGATATTATCGGACATCTCTACTAATTTTGTTGTGATGCCCCGCTGGATGCATTAAACAATGTAACAAGGTTTTCCAAAATAAATCAACTCAAGTTATGGGAAAAAAAAATGCCAACATGGCACTGCCATATTTATTATTGAAGTCACAAAGTGCATTATTTTTTTTAACATGCCTCAAAACAGCAGCTCGGAATTTGGTACATGCCGAAATATTGGTATCGGGACAACACTAATATATACATAATAATAATAATAATATATAACAATTACTATGTACAATATTCCAGTATATGTAACAGCTGCAGCATAAAATAAAATAAAGAGTAGGTTCAGCAGAAAATAAACATTATAAACAAAGAGAGGTAGCTAACATGGAGACGAGAATGCATTACTCACTTCTTTTACTTTCTTTCTCTCCACTTTTCTTCTCCTGCAGCCAAAAACTGCTCCTACTTCAAACATTTCACGTCGGGAGAAGAAGCGGAAGTTTTCGAAGTCAAGACCCAGAAGGGTAGGTGTGAGGGGCCGTTAGGGACATTATTCAGAATGACCTCTTACATACACTACTGAAATGTTTTTCTCTCACTCACACTACTGAAACACTCTTATACACACACTACTGAAACACTCTTATACACACTACTGAAATGCTATAAGAGTGTTTCAGTAGGGTGTGTGAGAGAAAAACATTTTAGTTGTTTATGTAAGAGCATTTCAGTAGTGTATGTAAGAGCATTTCAGTAGTGTGTATAAGAGTGTTTCAGTGGCATGTATAAGAGTGTTTCAGTAGTGTGTATAAGAGTGTTTCAGTAGTGTGTATAAGAGTGTTTCAGTAGTGTGTATAATAGTGTTTCAGTAGTGTGTATAAGAGTGTTTCAGTAGTGTGTGTGTGAGAAAAAGATTTCAGTTGTTTATGTGAGAGCATTTCAGTAGTGTATGTAAAAGTGTTTCAGTAGTGTGTATAAGAGTGTTTCAGTAGTGTGTATAAGAGTATTTCAGTAGTGTGTATAATAATGTTTCAGTAGTGTGTGTGTGAGAAAAAGATTTCAGTTGTTTATGTGAGAACGTTTCAGTAGTGTGTATAAGAGTGTTTCAGTAGTGTGTGTGTGAGAAAAATATTTCAGTTGTTTGTGTGAGAGCATTTCAGTAGTGTATGTAAGAGTGTTTCAGTAGTGTGTATAAGAGTGTTTCAGTAGTGTGTATAGAGTGTTTCAGTAGTGTGTGTGTGTGTGTGAGAAAAATATTTCAGTTGTTTATGTGAGAGCATTTCAGTAGTGTATGTAAGAGTGTTTCAGTAGTGTATGTAAAAGTGTTTCAGTAGTGTGTATAAGAGTGTTTGAGTAGTGTGTATAAGAGTGTTTCAGTAGTGTGTATAATAGTGTTTCAGTAGTGTGTGTGTGAGAAAAAGATTTCAGTTGTTTATGTGAGAACGTTTCAGTAGTGTGTATAAGAGTGTTTCAGTAGTGTGTATAAGAGTGTTTCAGTAGTGTGTGTGTGAGAAAAATATTTCAGTTGTTTATGTGAGAGCATTTCAGTAGTGTATGTAAGAGTGTTTCAGTAGTGTATGTAAAAGTGTTTCAGTAGTGTGTATAAGAGTGTTTCAGTAGTGTGTATAAGAGTGTTTCAGTAGTGTGTGTGTGAGAAAAAGATTTCAGTGGTTTATGTGAGAGCATTTCAGTAGTGTATGTAAGAGCATTTCAGTAGTGTGTATAATAGTGTTTCAGTAGTGTGTGTAAGAGTGTTTCAGTAGTGTGTATAATAGTGTTTCAGTTGTGTGTGTAAGAGTGTTTTAGTAGTGTGTATAATAGTGTTTCAGTAGTGTGTGTAAGAGTGTTTCAGTAGTGTGTATAATAGTGTTTCAGTTGTGTGTGTAAGAGTGTTTTAGTAGTGTGTGTAAGAGTGTTTCAGTAGTGTGTATAATAGTGTTTCAGTAGTGTGTGTAAGAGTGTTTCAGTAGTGTGTATAATAGTGTTTCAGTTGTGTGTGTAAGAGTGTTTTAGTAGTGTGTGTAAGAGTGTTTCAGTAGTGTGTATAATAGTGTTTCAGTAGTGTGTGTAAGAGTGTTTCAGTAGTGTGTATAATAGTGTTTCAGTTGTGTGTGTAAGAGTGTTTTAGTAGTGTGTGTGTGTGAGAAAAAGATTTCAGTTGTTTATGTGAGAGCATTTCAGTAGTGTATGTAAGAGTGTTTCAGTAGTGTGTATGATAGTGTTTCAGTAGTGTGTATAAGAGTGTTTCAGTAGTGTGTATGATAGTGTTTCAGTAGTGTGTATAAGAGTGTTTCAGTAGTGTGTATAAGAGTGTTTCAGTAGTGTGTATAAGAGTGTTTCAGTAGTGTGTATAAGAGGTCATTCTGAATAATGTCCCTGACAGCCCCTCATAGGTATGTTGAAGCTCTGGCACGGCCATCACTATATAGGAGCTCATCAGTACATACCAGCATGAAGAAGAAGTGGAGGTTTCCTCTAATATACTTTTCTCCTCTGGCCAGACTTTCAGTCCCTGTTTAATTTATATTTCCAATTCCGAGCTGCTTTTTCCGCTCACCGGCGCCTCGTCACTGCAGACAGCCAGAGAGAAAGCAACATGTCAAAGTAGTCCTGGCACCCGGTTAGGGTTCTCAACAAAGGCAAAAAAAAAAGGCCACTTTGTTGTTGTCCTTGGTGTTATTGTTGCACCAAGCTGTCATGCAAGTGATCCATCGCTACTTTGTACAAATTGTTTTGAGCTCATTTAAAGGCTAATTATGTGTGTCATGACTCAATTATGTAAGCCACGCTGGATTGCATCTGCCTTTTTGCTTTTTCTTGTGCCTGCTCTCCCTAACCATGGAGTCTCTGCTGTACTTTGTCAGAGTACAACATCTCTGCGGCGGCCATCGCCATTTTCAGTCTACTCTTCATGATCTTGGGGACCCTCTGTGTCATCTTCTCCTTCGGGAAGGGGCGGGACTACCTGCTGCGGCCTGCCGGGATGTTCTTTGCCTTTGCAGGTGCTCGTTGTCACACCATGTGTTTGGAAATGCTGGAGGATCTACACCAACCCAAAACCAGTGAAGTTGGCACGTTTTGTAATTCGTAAATTAAAACAAAATACAATGATTTTGCAAATCCTTTTCAGCTTATATTCAATTGAATAGACACAATATATTTAATGTTCCGACTGAGAAACTTGAGTAACACGTGGCTCGGCATCGTCTTGCTAAAATAAGCAGGGGCGCCCATGATAACATTGCTGGCTCGCTCCAAAACCTGTACGTACCTCGGCATTGTCTTGCTAAAATGAGCAGGGGCGCCCATGATAACGTCGCTAGCTCGCTCCAAAACCTGTATGTACCTCGGCATCGTCTTGCTAAAATAAGCAGGGGCGCCCATGACAACGTTGCTCACTCGCTCCAAAACCTGTATGTACCTCGGCATCGTCTTGCTAAAATAAGCAGGGGTGTCCATGATAATGTTGCTCGCTCGCTCCAAAACCTGTATGTACCTCAGCATCGTCTTGCTAAAATAAGCAGGGGCGCCCATGATAACATTGGTGGCTCGCTCCAAAACCTGTATGTACCTCGGCATCGTCTTGCTAAAATAAGCAAGGGCGCCCATGACAACTTCGCTCGCTCGCTCCAAAACCTGTATGTACCTCGGCATCGTCTTGCTAAAATAAGCAGGGGCGCCCATGATACCGTTGCTTGCTCGCTCCAAAACCTATATGTATCTCGGCATTGTCTTGCTAAAATAAGCAGGGGCGCCCATGACAACGTCGCTGGCTCGCTCCAAAACCTGTATGTACCTCGGAATTGTCTTGATAAAATAAGCAGGGGCGTCCATGATAACATTGCTTGTTCGCTCCAAAACCTGTATGTACCTCGGCATTGTCTTGCTTAAAATAAGCAGGGGCGCCCGTGATAACGTCCCTCGCTCGCTCCAAAACCTGTACGTACCTCGGCATTGTGTTGCTAAAATAAGCAGGGGCGCTCATGATAACGTCGCTCACTCGCTCCAAAACCTGTATGTACCTCGGCATTGTCTTGCTAAAATAAGCAGGGGCGTCCATGTTAATGTTGCTCACTCGCTCCAAAATCAATCAATCAATCAATCAATCAATCAATCAATCAATCAATCAATGTTTATTTATATAGCCCTAAATCACAAAAGTCTCAAAGGGCTGCACAAGCTACAACGACATCCTCGGCACAGAGCCCATACAAGGGACGTCGATGTGAATGACTATGAGAAACCTTGGGGAGGATCGCATATGTGGGTAACCCCACCTCCAAAACCTGTATGTACCTCGGCATTGTCTCGCTAAAATAAGCAGGGGCGTCCATGATAACGTCGCTCGCTCGCTCCAAAACCTGTATGTACCTCGGCATCATCTTGCTAAAATAAGTAGGGGCGTCTGTGATAACGTCACTCACTCGCTCCAAAACCTGTATGTACTTCGGCATTGTCTTGCTTAAAATAAGCAGGGGCGCCCGTGATAACGTCCCTCGCTCGCTCCAAAACCTGTATGTACCTCGGCATTGTGTTGCTAAAATAAGCAGGGGCGCTCATGATAACGTCGCTCACTCGCTCCAAAACCTGTATGTACCTCGGCATTGTCTTGCTAAAATAAGCAGGGGCGTCCATGTTAATGTTGCTCACTCGCTCCAAAATCAATCAATCAATCAATCAATCAATCAATCAATCAATCAATGTTTATTTATATAGCCCTAAATCACAAAAGTCTCAAAGGGCTGCACAAGCTACAACGACATCCTCGGCACAGAGCCCATACAAGGGACGTCGATGTGAATGACTATGAGAAACCTTGGGGAGGATCGCATATGTGGGTAACCCCACCTCCAAAACCTGTATGTACCTCGGCATTGTCTCGCTAAAATAAGCAGGGGCGTCCATGATAACGTCGCTCGCTCGCTCCAAAACCTGTATGTACCTCGGCATCGTCTTGCTAAAATAAGTAGGGGCGTCTGTGATAACGTCACTCACTCGCTCCAAAACCTGTATGTACTTCGGCATTGTCTTGCTTAAAATAAGCAGGGGCGCCCATGATAACTTCGCTCGCTCGCTCCAAAACCTGTATGTACCTCGGCATCGTCTTGCTAAAATAAGCAGGGGCGCCCATGACAACGTCGCTCGCTCGCTCCAAAACCTGTACGCACCTCGGCATCGTCTTGCTAAAATAAGCAGGGGCGTCCATGATAACGTCGCTCGCCCGCTCCAAAACCTGTATGTACCTCGGCATTGTCTTGCTAAAATAAGCAGGAGCGTCCATGATAACGTCGCTCGCTCGCTCCAAAACCTGTATGTACCTCTGCATTGTCTTGATAAAATAAGCAGGGGCGTCCATGATAACGTTGCTTGCTCGCTCCAAAACCTGTATGTACCTCGGCATTGTCTTGCTTAAAATAAGCAGGGGCGCCCATGATAACGTCGCTCGCCCGCTCCAAAACCTGTATGTACCTCTGCATCGTCTTGCTAAAATAAGCAGGGGCGTCCATGATAACGTCGCTCGCCCGCTCCAAAACCTGTATGTACCTCGGCATTGTCTTGCTAAAATAAGCAGGGGCGTCCATGATAACGTCGCTCGCTCGCTCCAAAACCTGTATGTACCTCTGCATTGTCTTGATAAAATAAGCAGGGGCGTCCATGATAACGTTGCTTGCTCGCTCCAAAACCTGTATGTACCTCGGCATTGTCTTGCTTAAAATAAGCAGGGGCGCCCGTGATAACGTCGCTCGCTCGCTCCAAAACCTGTATGTACCTCGGCATTGTGTTGCTAAAATAAGCAGGGGCGCTCATGATAACGTCGCTCACTCGCTCCAAAACCTGCATGTACCTCGGCATCGGCTTGCTAAAATAAGCAGGGGCGTCCATGATAACGTTGCTTGCTCGCTCCAAAACCTGTATGTACCTCGGCATTGTCTTGCTAAAATAAGCAGGGGCGTCCATGATAACGTTGCTTGCTCGCTCCAAAACCTGTATGTACCTCGGCATTGTCTTGCTAAAATAAGCAGGGGCGTCCATGATAATGTTGCTCACTCGCTCCAAAATCAATCAATCAATCAATCAATCAATCAATCAATCAATCAATGTTTATTTATATAGCCCTAAATCACAAAAGTCTCAAAGGGCTGCACAAGCTACAACGACATCCTCGGCACAGAGCCCACACAAGGGACGTCGATGTGAATGACTATGAGAAACCTTGGGGAGGATCGCATATGTGGGTAACCCCACCTCCAAAACCTGTATGTACCTCGGCATTGTCTCGCTAAAATAAGCAGGGGCGTCCATGACAACGTCGCTCGCTCGCTCCAAAACCTGTATGTACCTCGGCATCATCTTGCTAAAATAAGCAGGGGCGCCCATGATAACGTCGCTCGCTCGCTCCAAAACCTGTATGTACCTTTGGCATCGTCTTGCTAAAATAAGCAGGGGCGTCCATGATAACGTCGCTCGCTCGCTCGCTCCAAAACCTGTACGTACCTCGGCATTGTCTTGCTAAAATAAGCAGGGGCGCCCATGACAACGTTGCTCACTCGCTCCAAAACCTGTATGTACCTCGGCATCGTCTTGCTAAAATAAGCAGGGGTGTCCATGATAATGTTGCTCGCTCGCTCCAAAACCTGTATGTACCTCAGAATCGTCTTGCTAAAATAAGCAGGGGCGCCCATGATAACATTGGTGGCTCGCTCCAAAACCTGTATGTACCTCGGCATCGTCTTGCTAAAATAAGCAGGGGCGCCCATGACAACGTCGCTCGCTCGCTCCAAAACCTGTATGTACCTCGGCATTGTCTTGCTAAAATAAGCAGGGGCGTCCATGATAACGTCGCTCGCTCGCTCCAAAACCTGTATGTACCTCTGCATTGTCTTGATAAAATAAGCAGGGGCGTCCATGATAACGTTGCTTGCTCGCTCCAAAACCTGTATGTACCTCGGCATTGTCTTGCTTAAAATAAGCAGGGGCGCCCGTGATAACGTCGCTCGCTCGCTCCAAAACCTGTATGTACCTCGGCATTGTGTTGCTAAAATAAGCAGGGGCGCTCATGATAACGTCGCTCACTCGCTCCAAAACCTGTATGTACCTCGGCATCGGCTTGCTAAAATAAGCAGGGGCGTCCATGATAACGTTGCTTGCTCGCTCCAAAACCTGTATGTACCTCGGCATTGTCTTGCTAAAATAAGCAGGGGCGTCCATGATAACGTTGCTTGCTCGCTCCAAAACCTGTATGTACCTCGGCATTGTCTTGCTAAAATAAGCAGGGGCGTCCATGATAATGTTGCTCACTCGCTCCAAAATCAATCAATCAATCAATCAATCAATCAATCAATCAATCAATGTTTATTTATATAGCCCTAAATCACAAAAGTCTCAAAGGGCTGCACAAGCTACAACGACATCCTCGGCACAGAGCCCACACAAGGGACGTCGATGTGAATGACTATGAGAAACCTTGGGGAGGATCGCATATGTGGGTAACCCCACCTCCAAAACCTGTATGTACCTCGGCATTGTCTCGCTAAAATAAGCAGGGGCGTCCATGACAACGTCGCTCGCTCGCTCCAAAACCTGTATGTACCTCGGCATCATCTTGCTAAAATAAGCAGGGGCGCCCATGATAACGTCGCTCGCTCGCTCCAAAACCTGTATGTACCTTTGGCATCGTCTTGCTAAAATAAGCAGGGGCGTCCATGATAACGTCGCTCGCTCGCTCGCTCCAAAACCTGTACGTACCTCGGCATTGTCTTGCTAAAATAAGCAGGGGCGCCCATGACAACGTTGCTCACTCGCTCCAAAACCTGTATGTACCTCGGCATCATCTTGCTAAAATAAGCAGGGGCGCCCATGATAACGTCGCTCGCTCGCTCCAAAACCTGTATGTACCTTTGGCATCGTCTTGCTAAAATAAGCAGGGGCGTCCATGATAACGTCGCTCGCTCGCTCGCTCCAAAACCTGTACGTACCTCGGCATTGTCTTGCTAAAATAAGCAGGGGCGCCCATGACAACGTTGCTCACTCGCTCCAAAACCTGTATGTACCTCGGCATCGTCTTGCTAAAATAAGCAGGGGTGTCCATGATAATGTTGCTCGCTCGCTCCAAAACCTGTATGTACCTCAGCATCGTCTTGCTAAAATAAGCAGGGGCGTCCATGATAACGTCGCTCGCTCGCTCGCTCCAAAACCTGTACGTACCTCGGCATTGTCTTGCTAAAATAAGCAGGGGCGCCCATGACAACGTTGCTCACTCGCTCCAAAACCTGTATGTACCTCGGCATCGTCTTGCTAAAATAAGCAGGGGTGTCCATGATAATGTTGCTCGCTCGCTCCAAAACCTGTATGTACCTCAGAATCGTCTTGCTAAAATAAGCAGGGGCGCCCATGATAACATTGGTGGCTCGCTCCAAAACCTGTATGTACCTCGGCATCGTCTTGCTAAAATAAGCAGGGGCGCCCATGACAACGTCGCTCGCTCGCTCCAAAACCTGTATGTACCTCGGCATTGTCTTGCTAAAATAAGCAGGGGCGTCCATGATAACGTCGCTCGCTCGCTCCAAAACCTGTATGTACCTCTGCATTGTCTTGATAAAATAAGCAGGGGCGTCCATGATAACGTTGCTTGCTCGCTCCAAAACCTGTATGTACCTCGGCATTGTCTTGCTTAAAATAAGCAGGGGCGCCCGTGATAACGTCGCTCGCTCGCTCCAAAACCTGTATGTACCTCGGCATTGTGTTGCTAAAATAAGCAGGGGCGCTCATGATAACGTCGCTCACTCGCTCCAAAACCTGTATGTACCTCGGCATCGGCTTGCTAAAATAAGCAGGGGCGTCCATGATAACGTTGCTTGCTCGCTCCAAAACCTGTATGTACCTCGGCATTGTCTTGCTAAAATAAGCAGGGGCGTCCATGATAACGTTGCTTGCTCGCTCCAAAACCTGTATGTACCTCGGCATTGTCTTGCTAAAATAAGCAGGGGCGTCCATGATAATGTTGCTCACTCGCTCCAAAATCAATCAATCAATCAATCAATCAATCAATCAATCAATCAATGTTTATTTATATAGCCCTAAATCACAAAAGTCTCAAAGGGCTGCACAAGCTACAACGACATCCTCGGCACAGAGCCCACACAAGGGACGTCGATGTGAATGACTATGAGAAACCTTGGGGAGGATCGCATATGTGGGTAACCCCACCTCCAAAACCTGTATGTACCTCGGCATTGTCTCGCTAAAATAAGCAGGGGCGTCCATGACAACGTCGCTCGCTCGCTCCAAAACCTGTATGTACCTCGGCATCATCTTGCTAAAATAAGCAGGGGCGCCCATGATAACGTCGCTCGCTCGCTCCAAAACCTGTATGTACCTTTGGCATCGTCTTGCTAAAATAAGCAGGGGCGTCCATGATAACGTCGCTCGCTCGCTCGCTCCAAAACCTGTACGTACCTCGGCATTGTCTTGCTAAAATAAGCAGGGGCGCCCATGACAACGTTGCTCACTCGCTCCAAAACCTGTATGTACCTCGGCATCGTCTTGCTAAAATAAGCAGGGGTGTCCATGATAATGTTGCTCGCTCGCTCCAAAACCTGTATGTACCTCAGCATCGTCTTGCTAAAATAAGCAGGGGCGCCCATGATAACATTGGTGGCTCGCTCCAAAACCTGTATGTACCTCGGCATCGTCTTGCTAAAATAAGCAGGGGCGCCCATGACAACGTCGCTCGCTCGCTCCAAAACCTGTATGTACCTCGGCATTGTCTTGCTAAAATAAGCAGGGGCGTCCATGATAACGTCGCTCGCTCGCTCCAAAACCTGTATGTACCTCTGCATTGTCTTGATAAAATAAGCAGGGGCGTCCATGATAACGTTGCTTGCTCGCTCCAAAACCTGTATGTACCTCGGCATTGTCTTGCTTAAAATAAGCAGGGGCGCCCGTGATAACGTCGCTCGCTCGCTCCAAAACCTGTATGTACCTCGGCATTGTGTTGCTAAAATAAGCAGGGGCGCTCATGATAACGTCGCTCACTCGCTCCAAAACCTGTATGTACCTCGGCATCGGCTTGCTAAAATAAGCAGGGGCGTCCATGATAACGTTGCTTGCTCGCTCCAAAACCTGTATGTACCTCGGCATTGTCTTGCTAAAATAAGCAGGGGCGTCCATGATAACGTTGCTTGCTCGCTCCAAAACCTGTATGTACCTCGGCATTGTCTTGCTAAAATAAGCAGGGGCGTCCATGATAATGTTGCTCACTCGCTCCAAAATCAATCAATCAATCAATCAATCAATCAATCAATCAATCAATGTTTATTTATATAGCCCTAAATCACAAAAGTCTCAAAGGGCTGCACAAGCTACAACGACATCCTCGGCACAGAGCCCACACAAGGGACGTCGATGTGAATGACTATGAGAAACCTTGGGGAGGATCGCATATGTGGGTAACCCCACCTCCAAAACCTGTATGTACCTCGGCATTGTCTCGCTAAAATAAGCAGGGGCGTCCATGACAACGTCGCTCGCTCGCTCCAAAACCTGTATGTACCTCGGCATCATCTTGCTAAAATAAGCAGGGGCGCCCATGATAACGTCGCTCGCTCGCTCCAAAACCTGTATGTACCTTTGGCATCGTCTTGCTAAAATAAGCAGGGGCGTCCATGATAACGTCGCTCGCTCGCTCGCTCCAAAACCTGTACGTACCTCGGCATTGTCTTGCTAAAATAAGCAGGGGCGCCCATGACAACGTTGCTCACTCGCTCCAAAACCTGTATGTACCTCGGCATCATCTTGCTAAAATAAGCAGGGGCGCCCATGATAACGTCGCTCGCTCGCTCCAAAACCTGTATGTACCTTTGGCATCGTCTTGCTAAAATAAGCAGGGGCGTCCATGATAACGTCGCTCGCTCGCTCGCTCCAAAACCTGTACGTACCTCGGCATTGTCTTGCTAAAATAAGCAGGGGCGCCCATGACAACGTTGCTCACTCGCTCCAAAACCTGTATGTACCTCGGCATCGTCTTGCTAAAATAAGCAGGGGTGTCCATGATAATGTTGCTCGCTCGCTCCAAAACCTGTATGTACCTCAGAATCGTCTTGCTAAAATAAGCAGGGGCGCCCATGATAACATTGGTGGCTCGCTCCAAAACCTGTATGTACCTCGGCATCGTCTTGCTAAAATAAGCAGGGGCGCCCATGACAACGTCGCTCGCTCGCTCCAAAACCTGTATGTACCTCGGCATTGTCTTGCTAAAATAAGCAGGGGCGTCCATGATAACGTCGCTCGCTCGCTCCAAAACCTGTATGTACCTCTGCATTGTCTTGATAAAATAAGCAGGGGCGTCCATGATAACGTTGCTTGCTCGCTCCAAAACCTGTATGTACCTCGGCATTGTGTTGCTAAAATAAGCAGGGGCGCTCATGATAACGTCGCTCACTCGCTCCAAAACCTGTATGTACCTCGGCATCGGCTTGCTAAAATAAGCAGGGGCGTCCATGATAACGTTGCTTGCTCGCTCCAAAACCTGTATGTACCTCGGCATTGTCTTGCTAAAATAAGCAGGGGCGTCCATGATAACGTTGCTTGCTCGCTCCAAAACCTGTATGTACCTCGGCATTGTCTTGCTTAAAATAAGCAGGGGCGCCCGTGATAACGTCGCTCGCTCGCTCCAAAACCTGTATGTACCTCGGCATTGTGTTGCTAAAATAAGCAGGGGCGCTCATGATAACGTCGCTCACTCGCTCCAAAACCTGTATGTACCTCGGCATCGGCTTGCTAAAATAAGCAGGGGCGTCCATGATAACGTTGCTTGCTCGCTCCAAAACCTGTATGTACCTCGGCATTGTCTTGCTAAAATAAGCAGGGGCGTCCATGATAACGTTGCTTGCTCGCTCCAAAACCTGTATGTACCTCGGCATTGTCTTGCTAAAATAAGCAGGGGCGTCCATGATAATGTTGCTCACTCGCTCCAAAATCAATCAATCAATCAATCAATCAATCAATCAATCAATCAATGTTTATTTATATAGCCCTAAATCACAAAAGTCTCAAAGGGCTGCACAAGCTACAACGACATCCTCGGCACAGAGCCCACACAAGGGACGTCGATGTGAATGACTATGAGAAACCTTGGGGAGGATCGCATATGTGGGTAACCCCACCTCCAAAACCTGTATGTACCTCGGCATTGTCTCGCTAAAATAAGCAGGGGCGTCCATGACAACGTCGCTCGCTCGCTCCAAAACCTGTATGTACCTCGGCATCATCTTGCTAAAATAAGCAGGGGCGCCCATGATAACGTCGCTCGCTCGCTCCAAAACCTGTATGTACCTTTGGCATCGTCTTGCTAAAATAAGCAGGGGCGTCCATGATAACGTCGCTCGCTCGCTCGCTCCAAAACCTGTACGTACCTCGGCATTGTCTTGCTAAAATAAGCAGGGGCGCCCATGACAACGTTGCTCACTCGCTCCAAAACCTGTATGTACCTCGGCATCGTCTTGCTAAAATAAGCAGGGGTGTCCATGATAATGTTGCTCGCTCGCTCCAAAACCTGTATGTACCTCAGCATCGTCTTGCTAAAATAAGCAGGGGCGCCCATGATAACATTGGTGGCTCGCTCCAAAACCTGTATGTACCTCGGCATCGTCTTGCTAAAATAAGCAGGGGCGCCCATGACAACGTCGCTCGCTCGCTCCAAAACCTGTATGTACCTCTGCATTTTCTTGCTAAAATAAGCAGGGGCGTCCATGATAACGTCGCTCGCTCGCTCCAAAACCTGTATGTACCTCGGCATTGTCTTGCTAAAATAAGCAGGGGCGCCCGTGATAACGTCGCTCGCTCGCTCGCTCCAAAACCTGTATGTACCTCGGCATCGTCTTGCTAAAATAAGCAGGGGCGTCCGTGATAACGTCACTCACTCGCTCCAAAACCTGTATGTACTTCGGCATTGTCTTGCTTAAAATAAGCAGGGGCGTCCATGATAACGTCGCTCGCTCGCTCCAAAACCTGTATGTACCTCGGCATCGTCTTGCTAAAATAAGCAGGGGCGTCCATGATAACGTTGCTTGCTCGCTCCAAAACCTGTATGTACCTCGGAATTGTCTCGCTAAAATAAGCAGGGGCGTCCATGATAACGTCGCTCGCTCGCTCGCTCCAAAACCTGTATGTACCTCAGCATTGTCTTGCTAAAATAAGCAGGGGCGCCCATGATAACATTGCTGGCTCGCTCCAAAACCTGTACGTACCTCGGCATTGTCTTGCTAAAATAAGCAGGGGCGCCCATGATAACGTTGCTCGCTCGCTCCAAAACCTGTATGTACCTCGGCATTGTCTTGCTGAAATAAGCAGGGGCGTCCGTGACAACGTTGCTCGCTCGCTCCAAAACCTGTATGTACCTTGGCATCGTCTTGCTAAAATAAGCAGGGGCGTCCATGATAACGTTGCTCGCTCGCTCGCTCCAAAACCTGTATGTACCTCGGCATTGTCTCGCTAAAATAAGCAGGGGCGTCCATGATAACGTCGCTCGCTCTCTCGCTCCAAAACCTGTATGTACCTCGGCATTGTCTCGCTAAAATAAGCAGGGGCGCTCATGATAACGTCGCTCGCTCGCTCCAAAACCTGTATGTACCTCGGCATCGTCTTGCTAAAATAAGCAGGGGCGTCCATGATAACGTTGCTTGCTCGCTCCAAAACCTGTATGTACCTCGGCATTGTCTTGCTAAAATAAGCAGGGGCGTCCATGATAATGTTGCTCACTCGCTCCAAAATCAATCAATCAATCAATCAATCAATCAATCAATCAATGTTTATTTATATAGCCCTAAATCACAAAAGTCTCAAAGGGCTGCACAAGCTACAACGACATCCTCGGCACAGAGCCCACACAAGGGACGTCGATGTGAATGACTATGAGAAACCTTGGGGAGGATCGCATATGTGGGTAACCCCACCTCCAAAACCTGTATGTACCTCGGCATTGTCTCGCTAAAATAAGCAGGGGCGCCCATGACAACGTCGCTCGCTCGCTCCAAAACCTGTATGTACCTCGGCATCATCTTGCTAAAATAAGCAGGGGCGTCCATGATAACGTCGCTCGCTCGCTCCAAAACCTGTATGTACCTTTGGCATCGTCTTGCTAAAATAAGCAGGGGCGTCCATGATAACGTCGCTCGCTCGCTCGCTCCAAAACCTGTATGTACCTCGGCATCGTCTTGCTAAAATAAGCAGGGGCGCCCATGATAACGTCGCTCGCTCGCTCCAAAACCTGTATGTTCCTTTGGCATCGCCTTGCTAAAATAAGCAGGGGCGTCCATGATAACGTCGCTCGCTCGCTCGCTCCAAAACCTGTATGTACCTCAGCATCGTCTTGCTAAAATAAGCAGGGGCGCCCATGATAACATTGGTGGCTCGCTCCAAAACCTGTATGTACCTCGGCATCGTCTTGCTAAAATAAGCAGGGGCGCCCATGACAACGTCGCTCGCTCGCTCCAAAACCTGTATGTACCTCGGCATTGTCTTGCTAAAATAAGCAAGGGCGCCCTTGATAACGTCGCTCGCTCGCTCCAAAACCTGTATGTACCTCTGCATTTTCTTGCTAAAATAAGCAGGGGCGTCCATGATAACGTCGCTCGCTCGCTCCAAAACCTGTATGTACCTCGGCATTGTCTTGCTAAAATAAGCAGGGGCGCCCGTGATAACGTCGCTCGCTCGCTCGCTCCAAAACCTGTATGTACCTCGGCATCGTCTTGCTAAAATAAGCAGGGGCGTCCGTGATAACGTCACTCACTCGCTCCAAAACCTGTATGTACTTCGGCATTGTCTTGCTTAAAATAAGCAGGGGCGTCCATGATAACGTCGCTCGCTCGCTCCAAAACCTGTATGTACCTCGGCATCGTCTTGCTAAAATAAGCAGGGGCGTCCATGATAACGTTGCTTGCTCGCTCCAAAACCTGTATGTACCTCGGAATTGTCTCGCTAAAATAAGCAGGGGCGTCCATGATAACGTCGCTCGCTCGCTCGCTCCAAAACCTGTATGTACCTCAGCATTGTCTTGCTAAAATAAGCAGGGGCGCCCATGATAACATTGCTGGCTCGCTCCAAAACCTGTACGTACCTCGGCATTGTCTTGCTAAAATAAGCAGGGGCGCCCATGATAACGTTGCTCGCTCGCTCCAAAACCTGTATGTACCTCGGCATTGTCTTGCTGAAATAAGCAGGGGCGTCCGTGACAACGTTGCTCGCTCGCTCCAAAACCTGTATGTACCTTGGCATCGTCTTGCTAAAATAAGCAGGGGCGTCCATGATAACGTTGCTCGCTCGCTCGCTCCAAAACCTGTATGTACCTCGGCATTGTCTCGCTAAAATAAGCAGGGGCGTCCATGATAACGTCGCTCGCTCTCTCGCTCCAAAACCTGTATGTACCTCGGCATTGTCTCGCTAAAATAAGCAGGGGCGCCCATGATAACGTCGCTCACTCGCTCCAAAACCTGTATGTACCTCGGCATCGTCTTGCTAAAAGAAGCAGGGGCGTCCATGATAACGTTGCTTGCTCGCTCCAAAACCTGTATGTACCTCGGCATTGTCTTGCTAAAATAAGCAGGGGCGTCCATGATAACGTCGCTCGCTCGCTCGCTCCAAAACCTGTATGTACCTCGGCATCGTCTTGCTAAAATAAGCAGGGGCGCCCATGATAACGTCGCTCGCTCGCTCCAAAACCTGTATGTTCCTTTGGCATCGCCTTGCTAAAATAAGCAGGGGCGTCCATGATAACGTCGCTCGCTCGCTCGCTCCAAAACCTGTATGTACCTCAGCATCGTCTTGCTAAAATAAGCAGGGGCGCCCATGATAACATTGGTGGCTCGCTCCAAAACCTGTATGTACCTCGGCATCGTCTTGCTAAAATAAGCAGGGGCGCCCATGACAACGTCGCTCGCTCGCTCCAAAACCTGTATGTACCTCGGCATTGTCTTGCTAAAATAAGCAGGGGCGCCCTTGATAACGTCGCTCGCTCGCTCCAAAACCTGTATGTACCTCTGCATTTTCTTGCTAAAATAAGCAGGGGCGTCCATGATAACGTCGCTCGCTCGCTCCAAAACCTGTATGTACCTCGGCATTGTCTTGCTAAAATAAGCAGGGGCGCCCGTGATAACGTCGCTCGCTCGCTCGCTCCAAAACCTGTATGTACCTCGGCATCGTCTTGCTAAAATAAGCAGGGGCGTCCGTGATAACGTCACTCACTCGCTCCAAAACCTGTATGTACTTCGGCATTGTCTTGCTTAAAATAAGCAGGGGCGTCCATGATAACGTCGCTCGCTCGCTCCAAAACCTGTATGTACCTCGGCATCGTCTTGCTAAAATAAGCAGGGGCGTCCATGATAACGTTGCTTGCTCGCTCCAAAACCTGTATGTACCTCGGAATTGTCTCGCTAAAATAAGCAGGGGCGTCCATGATAACGTCGCTCGCTCGCTCCAAAACCTGTATGTACCTCAGCATTGTCTTGCTAAAATAAGCAGGGGCGCCCATGATAACATTGCTGGCTCGCTCCAAAACCTGTACGTACCTCGGCATTGTCTTGCTAAAATAAGCAGGGGCGCCCATGATAACGTTGCTCGCTCGCTCCAAAACCTGTATGTACCTCGGCATTGTCTTGCTGAAATAAGCAGGGGCGTCCGTGACAACGTTGCTCGCTCGCTCCAAAACCTGTATGTACCTTGGCATCGTCTTGCTAAAATAAGCAGGGGCGTCCATGATAACGTTGCTCGCTCGCTCGCTCCAAAACCTGTATGTACCTCGGCATTGTCTCGCTAAAATAAGCAGGGGCGTCCATGATAACGTCGCTCGCTCTCTCGCTCCAAAACCTGTATGTACCTCGGCATTGTCTCGCTAAAATAAGCAGGGGCGCCCATGATAACGTCGCTCGCTCGCTCCAAAACCTGTATGTACCTCGGCATCGTCTTGCTAAAATAAGCAGGGGCGTCCATGATAACGTTGCTTGCTCGCTCCAAAACCTGTATGTACCTCGGCATTGTCTTGCTAAAATAAGCAGGGGCGTCCATGATAATGTTGCTCACTCGCTCCAAAATCAATCAATCAATCAATCAATCAATCAATCAATCAATGTTTATTTATATAGCCCTAAATCACAAAAGTCTCAAAGGGCTGCACAAGCTACAACGACATCCTCGGCACAGAGCCCACACAAGGGACGTCGATGTGAATGACTATGAGAAACCTTGGGGAGGATCGCATATGTGGGTAACCCCACCTCCAAAACCTGTATGTACCTCGGCATTGTCTCGCTAAAATAAGCAGGGGCGCCCATGACAACGTCGCTCGCTCGCTCCAAAACCTGTATGTACCTCGGCATCATCTTGCTAAAATAAGCAGGGGCGTCCATGATAACGTCGCTCGCTCGCTCCAAAACCTGTATGTACCTTTGGCATCGTCTTGCTAAAATAAGCAGGGGCGTCCATGATAACGTCGCTCGCTCGCTCGCTCCAAAACCTGTATGTACCTCGGCATCGTCTTGCTAAAATAAGCAGGGGCGCCCATGATAACGTCGCTCGCTCGCTCCAAAACCTGTATGTTCCTTTGGCATCGTCTTGCTAAAATAAGCAGGGGCGCCCATGATAACATTGGTGGCTCGCTCCAAAACCTGTATGTACCTCGGCATCGTCTTGCTAAAATAAGCAGGGGCGCCCATGACAACGTCGCTCGCTCGCTCCAAAACCTGTATGTACCTCGGCATTGTCTTGCTAAAATAAGCAGGGGCGCCCTTGATAACGTCGCTCGCTCGCTCCAAAACCTGTATGTACCTCTGCATTTTCTTGCTAAAATAAGCAGGGGCGTCCATGATAACGTCGCTCGCTCGCTCCAAAACCTGTATGTACCTCGGCATTGTCTTGCTAAAATAAGCAGGGGCGCCCGTGATAACGTCGCTCGCTCGCTCGCTCCAAAACCTGTATGTACCTCGGCATCGTCTTGCTAAAATAAGCAGGGGCGTCCGTGATAACGTCACTCACTCGCTCCAAAACCTGTATGTACTTCGGCATTGTCTTGCTTAAAATAAGCAGGGGCGTCCATGATAACGTCGCTCGCTCGCTCCAAAACCTGTATGTACCTCGGCATCGTCTTGCTAAAATAAGCAGGGGCGTCCATGATAACGTTGCTTGCTCGCTCCAAAACCTGTATGTACCTCGGAATTGTCTCGCTAAAATAAGCAGGGGCGTCCATGATAACGTCGCTCGCTCGCTCGCTCCAAAACCTGTATGTACCTCAGCATTGTCTTGCTAAAATAAGCAGGGGCGCCCATGATAACATTGCTGGCTCGCTCCAAAACCTGTACGTACCTCGGCATTGTCTTGCAAAAATAAGCAGGGGCGCCCATGACAACGTCGCTCGCTCCAAAACCTGTATGTACCTCGGCATCGTCTTGCTAAAATAAGCAGGGGCGTCCATGATAACGTTGCTCGCTCGCTCCAAAACCTGTATGTACCTCGGCATTGTCTTGCTAAAATAAGCAGGGGCGTCCATGATAACGTTGCTCGCTCGCTCCAAAACCTGTATGTACCTCGGCATCGTCTTGCTAAAATAAGCAGGGGCGTCCATGATAACGTTGCTCGCTCGCTCCAAAACCTGTATGTACCTCGGCATTGTCTCGCTAAAATAAGCAGGGGCGCCCATGACAACGTCGCTCGCTCGCTCCAAAACCTGTATGTACCTCGGCATCATCTTGCTAAAATAAGCAGGGGCGTCCATGATAACGTCGCTCGCTCGCTCCAAAACCTGTATGTACCTTTGGCATCGTCTTGCTAAAATAAGCAGGGGCGTCCATGATAACGTCGCTCGCTCGCTCGCTCCAAAACCTGTATGTACCTCGGCATCGTCTTGCTAAAATAAGCAGGGGCGCCCATGATAACGTCGCTCGCTCGCTCCAAAACCTGTATGTTCCTTTGGCATCGCCTTGCTAAAATAAGCAGGGGCGTCCATGATAACGTCGCTCGCTCGCTCGCTCCAAAACCTGTATGTACCTCAGCATCGTCTTGCTAAAATAAGCAGGGGCGCCCATGATAACATTGGTGGCTCGCTCCAAAACCTGTATGTACCTCGGCATCGTCTTGCTAAAATAAGCAGGGGCGCCCATGACAACGTCGCTCGCTCGCTCCAAAACCTGTATGTACCTCGGCATTGTCTTGCTAAAATAAGCAGGGGCGCCCTTGATAACGTCGCTCGCTCGCTCCAAAACCTGTATGTACCTCTGCATTTTCTTGCTAAAATAAGCAGGGGCGTCCATGATAACGTCGCTCGCTCGCTCCAAAACCTGTATGTACCTCGGCATTGTCTTGCTAAAATAAGCAGGGGCGCCCGTGATAACGTCGCTCGCTCGCTCGCTCCAAAACCTGTATGTACCTCGGCATCGTCTTGCTAAAATAAGCAGGGGCGTCCGTGATAACGTCACTCACTCGCTCCAAAACCTGTATGTACTTCGGCATTGTCTTGCTTAAAATAAGCAGGGGCGTCCATGATAACGTCGCTCGCTCGCTCCAAAACCTGTATGTACCTCGGCATCGTCTTGCTAAAATAAGCAGGGGCGTCCATGATAACGTTGCTTGCTCGCTCCAAAACCTGTATGTACCTCGGAATTGTCTCGCTAAAATAAGCAGGGGCGTCCATGATAACGTCGCTCGCTCGCTCGCTCCAAAACCTGTATGTACCTCAGCATTGTCTTGCTAAAATAAGCAGGGGCGCCCATGATAACATTGCTGGCTCGCTCCAAAACCTGTACGTACCTCGGCATTGTCTTGCAAAAATAAGCAGGGGCGCCCATGACAACGTCGCTCGCTCCAAAACCTGTATGTACCTCGGCATCGTCTTGCTAAAATAAGCAGGGGCGTCCATGATAACGTTGCTCGCTCGCTCCAAAACCTGTATGTACCTCGGCATTGTCTTGCTAAAATAAGCAGGGGCGCCCATAATGACGTTGCCCGCTCGCTCCAAAACCTGTATGTACCTCGGCATTGTCTTGCTAAAATAAGCAGGGGCGTCCATGATAACGTCGCTCGCTCGCTCCAAAAACCTGTATGTACCTTTCAGCATTAATGGTGCCTTCACAGATGTGTAAGTTACCCATGCCTTGGGCACTAATACACCCCCATACCATCACACATGCTGGCTTTTCCACTTTGCGCCTATAACAATCCGGATGGTTCTTTTCCTCTTTGGTCCGGAGGACACGACGTCCACAGTTTCCAAAAACAATTTGAAATGTGGACTCGTCAGACCACAGAACACTTTTACACTTTGCATCAGTCCATCTTTGATGAACTCGGGTCCAGCGAAGAAAGCGGCGTTTCCGGGTGTTGTTGATAAAAAAGGCTTTGGCTTTGCATAGTAGAGTTTTAACTTGCACTTACAGATGTAGCGACAAACTGTAGTTACTGACAGTGGTTTTCTGAAGTGTGTGGTGATATCCTTTACACACCGATGTCAATTTTTGATGCCTTTACCATTTACAATTTACACATCGTGCCAACTTCACTGGTTTTGGGGGTTTTGTACATAGGAGCTACTCAACTTATTTATCCTGCATGTAGGTCTCTGCATCATCATCTCTGTGGAGGTCATGCGGCAGTCCGTCAAGCGTATGATTGACAGCGACGAGACCATCTGGATCGAGTACTACTACTCGTGGTCCTTCACCTGCGCCTGCGCCGCCTTCACCCTCCTCATCCTCAGCGGAGTGGCACTCCTCCTTATCTCCATGCCCCACATGCCCAGAAACCCCTGGGAGACCTGCATGGACGCTGAGCCTGACACCTTAGATTAGCGTCACACCCGCACAACCACCTGCATGATTTCACGTGCGCTCAAAAGAAGTTAGGAACCAATTATACAAGCGAAAAAGAACATCAACATTTTTAAAATAGTCGTAGTCATTTTGGGGGTTTTTTTTTGTACGTGAATCAAATTGCTTTATTGCTATTTAAACATTTTATGACATTTGTAATTAAAAGACAGAGAATTGTAGTGAGAGAAAAAAAAAGGAAATTCTATGAAAAATGTTTTTTTTTAGGGGAAAAATGTCAGAATATGCAAAGTAAAATTAATTTAATAATTTAAAATTAAATTTTCTTGTGGGATCTGAGCCGAGGATGTTGCTTGCGCAGCCCTTTGAGACGCTTGTGATTTAGGGCTATATAAATAAACTTTGATTGGATGATTGATTGATTGAATAAACATAGCCGATTTAATACTCATACTTAATACTCTAATAATCATAATTAATTAAATATAACTAGAGATGTCCGATAATATCGGTCTGCCGATATTATCGGCCGATAAATGCGTTAAAATGTAATATCGGAAATTATCGGTATCGGTTTTTTATTAGCAGTATCGTTTTTTTTTAATTAATTTTTTATTTTTTTTTATTAAATCCACATAAAAAACACAAGATACACTTACAATTAGTGCACCAACTCAAAAAACCTCCCTCCCCCATTTACACTCATTCACACTCATTCACACAAAAGGGTTGTTTCTTTCTGTTATTAATATTCTGGTTCCTACATTATATATCAATATATATCAATACAGTCTGCAAGGGATACAGTCCGTAAGCACACATGATTGTGCGTGCTGCTGGTCCACTAATAGTACTAACCTTTAACAGTTAATTTGACAAATTTTCATTAATTACTAGTTTCTATGTAACTGTTTTTATTTTGTTTTACTTTCTTTTTTATTCAAGAAAATGTTTTTAATTTATTTATCTTATTTTATTTGATTCATTTTTTTAAAAAGTACCTTATCTTCACCATACCTGGTTGTCCAAATTAGGCATAATAATGTGTTAATTCCACGACTGTATATATCGGTTGATATCGGTATCGGTTGATATCGGTATCGGTAATTAAAGAGTTGGACAATATCGGCATATCGGATATCGGCAAAAAGCCATTATCGGACATCCCTAAATATAACTCATTTTCATCAACAAAATATTGCATTTTTGTCCAATAAAAGTTGTATATTAAAAATTAAGTCAAACGATATTATGAAAAAATCTTATATTTGAAAATAATAATAATAATGGATTATATTTTATATCACGCTTTTCTATTGTTAGATACTCAAACGCGCTCACAGAGAAGTGGGGATATTAATAATATAATAATTATAATATTTCTTACGAAACAGTATTTCATACATTTACACAAAACATTTTTTTTAAAACAAGAATAATCGTGTTATTGTGTGAGAAGAAATAAATTAAAAAAAATCACATAATAAGAATACAATCACAGTATTTTGACTTAATTGATTAAAAAAACTTAACTAAATGAGGCAATTCCTGGAGGAATTGCATGTGCTGAAGTTGAACTGAAATCCTGGAATTTTTTTTTTAGAATTGTTGAAGTAGAGCACACAATTCCTGAACAGGCTGAATATTTTAAAGTTGGAACAGTTTGATTTAAATGAAAAATGTGGGGATTGTGGAATTGAAGACTGTCCCATTGAAATTGAAATTCCCAAAAATTGGGAATTTCGAGAAAAGCGGGATTTTTTTTTAAAATGGTATGAAAAAAATTTGAGTGGTCTGAATCAGTTGAAATGGTTGGTGTTGAAATTTTTCAAATCGGTCGAGAAACGCTGACGTAGTAACATGTTGAATTGAGAAATGGTAAAACGGAATTCCTGGAATTTCGGGGAAACCGGGAATTTTTCCAGTTCAAAAAACAACTTTGATTTTTGTCATAGTAAAGAGGAATGTTTTGATGGTGGAACGGTTGAAATGGGTTGAAAAATGTGGGAGGAGTAGTCACCAGAAAAAAAGGGTGGAAATAGGGCTTTGGAAAACCAGGAATTCTGGAAAATCCTGGAATTTGTTTTAACTTTAAAAAGGGTAGTTTGAATTTCCAGGACGTTGACGGTGGAATGGTTTGAATAGGTTGCAAAATGTGGAAATGGTGAAAGTTTGTAAAATAGCCAATTCATTTTAAATGCGAAAAAGTGTCCTGGAAAACCTGGAATTCTGGGAAATCTGGGAATTTTTGGAATTTTTCAAGGGAAAGCCTGTGATTATCAAATAGGTTGAAATGGGTTGAAAAATGCGGGAGGAGTAGCCGCCAGAAAAAAAGGGTGGAAATAGGGCTTTGGAAAACCAGGAATTCTGGAAAATCCTGGAAAAAAATTTACAATTAAAAAGTGTAGTTTGAATTTCCAGGATGTTGAAGGTAGAATGGTTTGAATAGGTTGCAATGTGTGGAAATGGTGAAAGTTTGAAAAATGTCCAATTCATTTTAAATGCGAAAAATGTCCTGGAAAACCTGGAATTCTGGGAATTCTGGAAATGTTTTGGAATTTGTCAAGGGAACGCCTGTGATCCCCGAATAGGTTGAAATGGGTTTAAAAATGTGGGAGGAGTAGTCGCCAGAAAAAAAGGGTGGAACTAGGGCTTTGGAAAACCAGGAATTCTGGAAAATCCTGGAATTTGTTTTTCACTTTAAAAAGGGTAGTTTGAATTTCCAGGATGTTGTAGATAGAATGGTTTGAATAGGTTGCAAAATGTGGAAATGGTGAACGTTAGTAAAACGGCCAATTCATTTTAAATGCGAAAAATGTCCTGGAAAACCTGGAATTCTGGGAATTCTGGAAATTTTTTGGAATTTGTCAAGGGAACGCCCGTGATTCCCGAATAGGCTGAAATCGGTTGAAAAATGTGGGAGGAGTAGTCGCCAGAAAAAAAAGGGTGGAAATAGCGCTTTGGAAATCCAGGAATTCTGGAAAATCCTGGAATTTGTTATTAACTTTAAAAAGGGTAGTTTGAATTCCCAGGATGTTGAAGATAGAATGGTTTGAATAGGTTGCAAAATGTGGAAATGGTGAAAGTTTGCAAAATGGCCAATTCATTTTAAATGGGAAAAAAATGTCCTGGAAAACTTGGAATTCTGGGAAATCTGGAAATGTTTTGGAATTTGTCAAGGGAAAGCCTGTGATTCCCGAATAGGTTGAAATGGGTTGAAAAATGTGGGAGGAGGAGTCACCAGAAAAAAAGGGTGGAAATAGGGCTTTGGAAATCCAGGAATTCTGGAAAATCCTGGAATTTGTTTTAACTTTAAAAATGGTAGTTTGAATTTCCAGGATGTTGAAGGTGGAATGGTTTGAATAGGTTGCAAAATGTGGAAATGGTGAAAGTTTATAAAATGGCCAATTAATTTTAAATGCGAAAATATGTCCTGGAAAACCTGGAATCCTTGGAAATGTGGAAATTTTTGGAATTTTTCAAGGGAAAGCCCGTGATTCCCGAATAGGTTGAAATAGGTTGAAAAATGTGGGAGGGGGTAGTCGCCAGAAAAAAAAGGGTGAAAGTAGGGCTTTGGAAAACCAGGAATTCTGGAAAATCCTGGAATTTTTTTAAACTTTAAAAAGGGTAGTTTGAATTTCCAGGATGTTGAAGGTAGAATGGTTTGAATAGGTTGCAAAATGTGGAAATGGTGAAATTTTGTAAAATGGCCAATTCATTTTAAATGGGGAAAAATGTCCCGGAAAACCTGGAATTCTGGGAAATCTGGGAATTTTTGGAATTTGTCAAGGGAAAGCCCGTGATTCCCGAATAGGTTGAAAAATGTGGGAAAAGTAGTCGCCAGGAAAAAAAAGGGTGGAAATAGGGCTTTGGAAAACCAAGATTTCTGGAAAATCCTGGAATTTGTTTTAACTTTAAAAAGGGTAGTTTGAATTTCCAGGATGTTGAAGATAGAATGGTTTGAATAGGTTGAAAAATGTGGAAATGGTGAACGTTTGTAAAACGGCCAATTCATTTTAAATGCAAAAAAATGTCCTGGAAAACCTGGAATTCTGGGAAATCCGGGAATTATTGGAATTTTTCAAGGGAAAGCCCGTGATTATCAAATAGGTTGAAATGGGTTGAAAAATGCGGGAGGAGTAGTCGCCAGAAAAAAAGGGTGGACATAGGGCTTTGGAAATCCAGGAATTCTGGAAAATCCTGGAATTTGTTTTAACTTTAAAAAGGGTAGTTTGAATTTACAGGATGTTGAAGGTTAGAATGGTTTGAATAGGTTGCAAAATGTGGAAATGGTGAAAGTTTGCAAAATGGCCAATTCATTTTAAATGAAAAAAAAATGTCCTGGAAAACCTGGAATTCTGGGAAATCTGGAAATTTTTTGGAATTTGTCAAGGGAAAGCCTGTGATTCCCGAATAGGTTGAAATGGGTTGAAAAATGTGGGAGGAGTAGTCGCCAGAAAAAAAGGGTGGAAATAGGGCTTTGGAAAACCAGGAATTCTGGGAATTCTGGAAATTTTTTGGAATTTGTCAAGGGAAAGCCCGTGATTCCGGAATAGGTTGAAATGGGTTGAAAAATGTGGGCGGAGTAGTCGCCAGAAAAAAAGGGTGGAACTAGGGCTTTGGAAAACCAGGAATTCTGGACAATCCTGGAAAAAATTTTAACTTTAAAAAGGGTAGTTTGAATTTCCAGGATGTTGAAGATAGAATGGTTTGAATAGGTTGCAAAATGTGGAAATGGTGAAAGTTTGCAAAATGGCCAATTCATTTTAAATGGGAAAAAAATGTCCGGGAAAACCTGGAATTCTGGGAAATCTGGAAATGTTTTGGAATTTGTCAAGGGAAAGCCTGTGATTCCCGAATAGGTTAGTAGTCGCCAGAAAAAAAGGGTGGAAATAGGGCTTTGGAAAACCAGGAATTCTGGAAAATCCTGGAATTTTTTTAAACTTTAAAAAGGGTAGTTTGAATTTCCAGGATGTGGAAGGTGGAATGGTTTGAATAGGTTGCAAAATGTGGAAATGGTGAAAGTTTGTAAAATGGCCAATTCATTTTTAATGGGAAAAAATGTACCGGAAAACCTGGAATTCTGGGAATTCTGGAAATTTTTGGGAATTTGTCAAGGGAAAGCCCGTGATTCCGGAATAGGTTGAAATGGGTTGAAAAATGTGGGCGGAGTAGTCGCCAGAAAAAAAGGGTGGAACTAGGGCTTTGGAAAACCAGGAATTCTGGAAAATCCTGGAAAAAAATGTAACTTTAAAAAGGGTAGTTTGAATTTCCAGGATGTTGAAGATAGAATGGTTTGAATAGGTTGCAAAATGTGGAAATGGTGAAAGTTTGCAAAATGGCCAATTCATTTTAAATGGGAAAAAAATTTCCGGGAAAACCTGGAATTCTGGGAAATCTGGAAATGTTTTGGAATTTGTCAAGGGAAAGCCTGTGATTCCCGAATAGGTTGAAATGGGTTGAAAAATGTGGGAGGAGTAGTCGCCAGAAAAAAAGGGTGGAAATAGGGCTTTGGAAATCCAGGAATTCTGGAAAATTTGGGAATGTTTTTTAACTTTAAAAAGGGTAGTTTCAATTTCCAGGATGTTGAAGGTGGAATGGTTTGAATAGGTTGCAAAATGTGGAAATGGTGAAAGTTTGGAAAATGGCCAATTCATTTTAAATGTGAAAAAATATCCTTGAAAACCTAGAATTCTGGGAAATCTGGGAATTTTTGGAATTTGTCAAGGGAAAGCCCGTTATTCCCGAATAGGTTGAAATGGGTTGAAAAATGTGGGAGGAGTAGTCGCCAGAAAAAAAGGGTGGAAATAGGGCTTTGGGAAACCAGGAATCCTGGAAAATCCTGGAAAAATGTTTAACTTTAAAAAGTGTAGTTTAAATTTCCAGGATGTGGAAGATAGAATGGTTTGAATAGGTTGCAAAATGTGGAAATGGTGAAAGTTTGTAAAATGGCCAATTCATTTTTAATGGGAAAAAATGTACCGGAAAACCTGGAATTCTGGGAATTCTGGAAATTTTTTGGAATTTGTCAAGGGAAAGCCCGTGATTCCGGAATAGGTTGAAATGGGTTGAAAAATGTGGGCGGAGTAGTCGCCAGAAAAAAAGGGTGGAAATAGGGCTTTGGAAAACCAGGAATTCTGGAAAATCCTGGAAAAAATTTTAACTTTAAAAAGGGTAGTTTGAATTTCCAGGACGTTGACGGTGGAATGGTTTGAATAGGTTGAAAAATGTGGAAATGGTGAAAGTTTGCAAAATGGCCAATTCATTTTAAATGCAAAAACATTTCCTGGAAAACCTGGAATTCTGGGAAATCTGGGAATTTTTGGAATTTGTCAAGGGAAAGCCCGTGATTCCTGAATAGGTTGAAATGGGTTGAAAAATGTGGGAGGAGTAGTCGCCAGAAAAAAAGGGTGGAAATAGGGCTTTGGAAAACCAGGAATTCAGGAAAATCCTGGAATTTTTTTTTACTTTAAAAAGGGTAGTTTGAATTTCCAGGATGTTGAAGATAGAATGGTTTGAATAGGTTGCAAAATGTGGAAATGGTGAAAGTTTGCAAAATGGCCAATTCATTTTAAATGGGAAAAAAATGTCCGGGAAAACCTGGAATTCTGGGAAATCTGGAAATGTTTTGGAATTTGTCAAGGGAAAGCCTGTGATTCCCGAATAGGTTAGTAGTCGCCAGAAAAAAGGGTGGAAATAGGGCTTTGGAAAACCAGGAATTCTGGAAAATCCTGGAATTTTTTTAAACTTTAAAAAGGGTAGTTTGAATTTCCAGGATGTGGAAGGTAGAATGGTTTGAATAGGTTGCAAAATGTGGAAATGGTGAAAGTTTGTAAAATGGCCAATTCATTTTTAATGAGAAAAAATGTACCGGAAAACCTGGAATTCTGGGAATTCTGGAAATTTTTTGGAATTTGTCAAGGGAAAGCCCGTGATTCCGGAATAGGTTGAAATGGGTTGAAAAATGTGGGCGGAGTAGTCGCCAGAAAAAAAGGGTGGAACTAGGGCTTTGGAAAACCAGGAATTCTGGAAAATCCTGGAAAAAAATTTGACTTTAAAAAGGGTAGTTTGAATTTCCAGGATGTTGAAGATAGAATGGTTTGAATAGGTTGCAAAATGTGGAAATGGTGAAAGTTTGCAAAATGGCCAATTCATTTTAAATGGGAAAAAAATGTCCGGGAAAACCTGGAATTCTGGGAAATCTGGAAATGTTTTGGAATTTGTCAAGGGAAAGCCTGTGATTCCCGAATAGGTTGAAATGGGTTGAAAAATGTGGGAGGAGTAGTCGCCAGAAAAAAAGGGTGGAAATAGGGCTTTGGAAATCCAGGAATTCTGGAAAATTTGGGAATGTTTTTTAACTTTAAAAAGGGTAGTTTCAATTTCCAGGATGTTGAAGGTGGAATGGTTTGAATAGGTTGCAAAATGTGGAAATGGTGAAAGTTTGGAAAATGGCCAATTCATTTTAAATGTGAAAAAATATCCTTGAAAACCTAGAATTCTGGGAAATCTGGGAATTTTTGGAATTTGTCAAGGGAAAGCCCGTTATTCCCGAATAGGTTGAAATGGGTTGAAAAATGTGGGAGGAGTAGTCGCCAGAAAAAAAGGGTGGAAATAGGGCTTTGGGAAACCAGGAATCCTGGAAAATCCTGGAAAAATGTTTAACTTTAAAAAGTGTAGTTTAAATTTCCAGGATGTGGAAGATAGAATGGTTTGAATAGGTTGCAAAATGTGGAAATGGTGAAAGTTTGTAAAATGGCCAATTCATTTTTAATGGGAAAAAATGTACCGGAAAACCTGGAATTCTGGGAATTCTGGAAATTTTTTGGAATTTGTCAAGGGAAAGCCCGTGATTCCGGAATAGGTTGAAATGGGTTGAAAAATGTGGGCGGAGTAGTCGCCAGAAAAAAAGGGTGGAAATAGGGCTTTGGAAAACCAGGAATTCTGGAAAATCCTGGAAAAAATTTTAACTTTAAAAAGGGTAGTTTGAATTTCCAGGACGTTGACGGTGGAATGGTTTGAATAGGTTGAAAAATGTGGAAATGGTGAAAGTTTGCAAAATGGCCAATTCATTTTAAATGCAAAAACATTTCCTGGAAAACCTGGAATTCTGGGAAATCTGGGAATTTTTGGAATTTGTCAAGGGAAAGCCCGTGATTCCTGAATAGGTTGAAATGGGTTGAAAAATGTGGGAGGAGTAGTCGCCAGAAAAAAAGGGTGGAAATAGGGCTTTGGAAAACCAGGAATTCAGGAAAATCCTGGAATTTTTTTTTACTTTAAAAAGGGTAGTTTGAATTTCCAGGATGTTGAAGATAGAATGGTTTGAATAGGTTGCAAAATGTGGAAATGGTGAAAGTTTGCAAAATGGCCAATTCATTTTAAATGGGAAAGAAATGTCCGGGAAAACCTGGAATTCTGGGAAATCTGGAAATGTTTTGGAATTTGTCAAGGGAAAGCCTGTGATTCCCGAATAGGTTAGTAGTCGCCAGAAAAAAAGGGTGGAAATAGGGCTTTGGAAAACCAGGAATTCTGGAAAATCCTGGAAAAAAATTTAACTTTAAAAAGGGTAGTTTGAATTTCCAGGACGTTGACGGTGGAATGGTTTGAATAGGTTGAAAAATGTGGAAATGGTGAAAGTTTGCAAAATGGCCAATTCATTTTAAATGCAAAAACATTTCCTGGAAAACCTGGAATTCTGGGAAATCTGGGAATTTTTGGAATTTGTCAAGGGAAAGCCCGTGATTCCTGAATAGGTTGAAATGGGTTGAAAAATGTGGGAGGAGTAGTCGCCAGAAAAAAAGGGTGGAAATAGGGCTTTGGAAATCCAGGAATTCAGGAAAATCCTGGAATTTTTTTTAACTTTAAAAAGGGTAGTTTGAATTTCCAGGACGTTGACGGTGGAATGGTTTGAATAGGTTGAAAAATGTGGAAATGGTGAAAGTTTGCAAAATGGCCAATTCATTTTAAATGCGAAAAAATGTCCTGGAAAACCTGGAATCCTGGGAAATATGGAAATTTTTTGGAATTTGTCAAGGGAACGCCCGTGATTCCCGAATAGGTTGAACAGTTTGAAATTGGAACGCTTTGAATCGGATGAAAAATGTGGAAGGTAGAGCGCACCAAAATCTGGAGAAGAAGAAGAAGTAGTTTAAAAACCATTATTTATTGTGTGATTGCTTTGGAGCATTCACACAATAAATAAAAAAATATAAAATTCAGATAATTTAAATGTAATTTTAAGGAAACAAAGTTATTGTTGTTTAATGACAAAAAATGTGCAATATTTTTTTTCATGCCGACACCGATACAGATAACTTTGAGGCCGATACCAATAACTTATTTATATCAAATAGTTTTACATTTCGATACAATTGTAGTGTGCACACACCTTTCTTCTCAGCTGGCTTTGGAGCAACTTCTTTAGCAGCGCAGGCATTTTTGCAGGCTTTCTAAACACTTTTTAATGTGTTGATGGGTTTTTTCTCACCTTTCGGATTATTTGGCGCACTAAGCGAGCGAAAAGTCTTTTTCTGAAACAGTGAAGAAGACCCACAGGTTTGTTATTAACAGTGGTGTGCCGTCTCTGCTGGCCTAACATAAATCCTGATCATAAATTAATAAAAGTTCATTCTAATCTAATTTCCATAAAGTATTCATCATATTCTCTTCGTGTCTTATTAGGCTCCAGTGTTGCTTGTTTTTACGTTAGAGCTTTCATCCAATCAGAATTCAGCTGGCTTGTTGCCAGCGCTGTGTGAATTCTGCCAGACAGACAGTTGCGATAGCCAATCAGATCACGAGTTGTTGACAGTAGCCCATCTAGGTAGGACTTCCACTTGTCACTCCCAAGTGACAATCCCATCACAAGTTGTAGTTTGTGAAAAGCAGGAAGGGTCACACCCGGCCAACGGAGAAATCATCGGTTCTCACTTTTTTTTTTAACTCATAAAGAAAAACTTCAAATATTTGATTTATTTATTTTTACACATTTAATATGTTCTTTACAATTATTTAAATGTTGACAGTTTTAAATGCTGATACGGGTTCATTGATTTTTAACCTCCAAAGGCCTTAGTGGCCACATACGTGGACACCACCTTTTAGCTCTCATTTCCAAAATTGTGTACACTACTGAATTGGGGTCCTATTCCGACATATGGACACTTATACTGCCATCTGGTGGTGTCAGAAGAGTATAACATACAATGGAATTTGGAAAAAAAAAGTGTAAAAATAAAATTTAGCATGTCACTACACATGAAGTACACGTTTGTGCACTTATGGACTAAGTACATCATATGAAAAGATGATTTTTAGTTTTTATTCTAATTAGGGTCCAATAAGCCCAAATAGCAAAGAGTAATAAAAAAAATAATGTAAACAAACAGCTTGGGCCTTAAGAGGTTAAATATGCCGAAATATAGCCTGTTTTGTACACTGTTGAGGTGGTTCAATGCCCAGTAGTGCACACGTGTGTTCCTGTATAGTATTTCTCCCATCTGTGGTCATGTGGTGACATAAATCAGTGGTCCCCAACCACCGGGCCGTGGCCCGGTACCGGTCCGCGGACCGATTGGTACCGGGCCGCACAAGAAATAAAAAATAAAAAATAAAAAAAAAAATATATATATATATATATATATATATATATATATATATATATATATATATATATATATATATATATATATATATATATATATATATATATATTTTTTTTATGAAATCAACATAAAAAACACAATATATACATTATATATATCAATATAGATCAATACAGTCTGCAGGGATACAGTCCGTAAGCACACATAATTGTATTTATTTATGTAAAAAATAAAAAATAAAAAATTTTTTTTTTTTTTTTTTTAAATACACCCCCCCGCCCCCACCACCCCACCCCCCACCGGTCCGTGGGACAAATTTCCAAGCGTTGACCAGTCCGCAGCTACAAAAAGGTTGGGGACCACTGACATAAATAATGGTATTTTGAGGGGTGTTTATTAAAGTCGGACTAAGTAGGACATCACTGAAGGCCTAGGTGGGAAAACGCACAGCCCGCCACTGGTTAATAAAGAAATGGAAGTTAGAACAAAAAGGAGCGCTTAATTTGCTCACCCTAACCCACCTACAGCACGGTAAAGGAAACATTCCCTAATTTTTTTTTTTTTTAAAGTGCTAATTTTTAATGTTATCAGATGTATCGGTATGATAATGATAATGATACGTAATAATGGAGGGAATAATGGGGAAATAGTCCTAATTTTACTTCCTATTATTGTTATATAAAGAGAGTCCACAGCCTTAAAGCAGATAACAACAATAAATACCGTATTTTTCGGACTATAAGGCGCACTTAAAATCCTAGCATTTTCTCTAAACTCGACAGAGCGCCTAATGTACCAATTTCCAGAGCTTTTCAGGTGGAAGTGTTTCTGAGCCCATGTGGTGATATCCTTTACACACCGATGTCGCTTTTTGATGAAAAGCTTCAAAAATGTGTAACCTCCGTTCCCAAAGGTTTACTGAGTGTTGTTAAAAGGAAAGGCCATGTAACACAGTGGTAAAAATGCCTTTTTTGCAATGCGTTGCTGCCATTAAATTCTAAGTTAATGATTATTTGCCAAAAAAAAAAAAGAATTTTCTCAGTTGGAACATGAAATATCTTGTCTTTGCAGTCTATTCAATTGAATATAAGTTGAAAATGATTTTTAAATCATTGTATTCTGGTTTTATTTACCATTTACACAACGTGCCGACTTCACTGGTTTTGGGGTGTGTACGTCTAGAATCGCTGACTGTGACATGTAAAAAAAACAAAATTTTGGGTCACTGCACACACAAGGAAGAAACCTTTCCAGCAGGAGAGGTACTTGAAGAAGAAAACAAATTCCCATGGAGACTTCACACACTGCTGGTCACAGCTCTGGAGGAGGAGGACGTAATATATGCAGGAAGCTTGCTAAATCTTTCATGAGACCTTCATGGTCGGAGTGATGCAGCCCGGCTTGTATTTACTCACTGTCACTTTTCATTCCCGGAAGTCCCACATGCTGGTTCCGATATGGGAACCAGCATGCTTGGTCATTCGCA
>NC_084755.1:9237575-9256437 GCF_033978785.1 Entelurus aequoreus
GGTCTTTAACAGTGAGCGGCCAGCGGAGGAGAGGTGCTGGGAGAGAATGGAGAGAAAAACGTCTGAAAAGATTGTTATTTGAATTATAGGACCATTAAAACTCTGTTGAAAACGGCTCCTGTGACGTGGTAACCGTGGAGCGGGTAGGGAACGACTTACAAATTTGGCGCCCAATGTGGGACGCTCGTTCAGCCTCTGCTCGGACCACAAGCTCCACCGCATGAAAGATGCCAACGCGCGGATCACCGGTTGGTATCTCGCTAATTTCAGAGTGATCCATAGGCCGGGGGCGCAGATGGCCGTGGCGGACTTCCTCTCCCGCTTTCACGCAACGGGGGGGGGGAGTAGGCGTGGCCGGACAATGTCCCGGCCTAAGTCTGGCGGTGGAGGTATGTGGGGGGGAGAGTGTGATCGGCGCGCCTGCAGGAGCAAAGGTCACCGCCTCTGTCAATGGTGTTGACGGCAAGACACAGCTGGCAGGTGATTAGATTTCACAGGTGGTACGTGGTGATCTAATCATCTGTTGTCTTTAACAGTGGATTTTCATTTTATTTTTTTCATAAAGAAATACAATCATGTGTGCTTACGGACTGTATCCCTGCAGACTGTATTGATCTATATTGATATATAATGTATATATTGTGTTTTTATGTTGATTTGATAAATTTTTTTAATTTTTTATTTCTTGCGCGGCCCTGTACCAATCGGTCCGGTGGTTGGGGACTACTGTTCTATGGGGTTCAGGTCAGGACTCGTTGTTTTGTCTTAAGGGCTCCTGTTTGTCGGCTCACAGAGCTGTTTTGGCCAGTTCCTTATCTGTTTTGAAGAAGCAGCTGTGCTCCTTTCTGGGCGAGATGGACAGTTTTCGCTCTTTTTGCCTCTTCTTGCTTATGCTATTATCGCATTGTCAGGGCTGGTCTCCTAAAGCTTTAGTAAAACTTGGCCAAGTACTATTCTGTCTCGTTGGTCCTTCTTACTCAACATATATGTCATCCAAAAGAATTTGGGATGGACTAGTGTGTTTTATTCCACACTGGTCGCGCAACAATTATAATGCAATTATTTTTATGACTGCTCCTCACCAAGTCTGCCTAGCAACAACTAGCAGACATGACCAGGGGGAGAATGTAACACACCCTAACACACATGCAGGGGTGCATAATGACCTGCCACAATGTTGGATAAAGGAAGTAATAAAAGAGGGTTTTCTTATTTCCTGTTCATGGACGGATGATTTCATATGGTGCACAGGTTAGAAAGACAACAAACTAGGGAGACGCTATCAAAAATCCACACACCTGCAGCAGGGTTGTACGGTATACCGGTACTAGTATAGTACCGCGATACTAATGAATCATATTTGGTACTATACCGCCTCTAAAAAGTACCGGTCCCTTGCTCCCCACGTCATCGTCACGTCGTGACTTTGCTGGTTTTACGAGCAGAGGAGCATGTTCGGCAGCGCACAAACACAGATCCTCGCCTCCATGGCGATAAATAAAGTAAGTTTCTTAAAAGAATCATTATCACTGTAGGACGAGGAAACATGCTTCACTACACACCGTAGCTCACTCGTGTCAAAATGTAAACAAACTACACCTGACATCCACTGTAATGATACCAAGTACAGGAGCGTATCTAGTCGATACTACAATATCTTTTTGGCATCACAACATCTTCTTTCGTTTTTTTTTTAATGTATACTATGTTTATAAACTCAGGAAATATGTCCCTGGAATGAACGAGTGGATTAATCATTCATTTTCTACCACTTGTCCTGTAATTTTGACAAAATGTAAACAAATGCCCTGCAATGAGGTGGCGACTTGTCCAGGGTGTACCCCGCCTTCCGCCCGATTGTAGCTGAGATAGGCTCCAGCGCCCCCCGCAACCCCAAAGGGAATAAGTGGTAGAAAATGGATGGATGGATAAACAAACGCCATTGGTGGATCTACACCTAACATCCACTGTAATGATACCAAGTACAGGAGCGTATGTAATCGATACTACTATGATTACGTCCAAACTTTTGGCATCACAACAACTTATTTTGTTATATTTAAATGTATATTATGTTTATAAAGTCAGGAAATATGTCCCTGGACACATGAGGACTTTGAATGTGACCAATGTATGTGGTATCAGATTGATATCCACATTTGTGGTATCATCCAAAACTAATGTAAAGTATCAAACAACAGAAGAATAAGTGATTATTACATTTGAACAGAAGTGTAGATAGAACATGTTAAAAGAGAAAGTAAGCAGATATTAACAGTAAATAAACAAGAACATTAATAATTCATTTTCTACCACTTGTCCTTCATAATTTTGACAAAATATAAACAAACGCCATTGGTGGATCTACACCTAACATCCACTGTAATGATAACAAGTACAGGAGCGTATGTAATCGATACTACTATGATTACGTCCAAAATTTTGGCATCACAACAACTTCTTTTGTTATATTTAAATGTATATTATGTTTATAAAGTCAGGAAATATGTCCCTGGACACATGAGGACTTTGAATATGACCAATGTATGATCCTGTAACTACTTGGTATCGGATTGATACCCACATTTGTGGTATCCATACTTGCCAACCCTCCAGATTTACTGTAAGCGTTAAATAATTTTAAAAAAATAATCTGACTTATTTTTAACATTTTAATGACTGAGACCCTTTATGGTCCCTGGGACCCCTAAAGGTAAAATAAATAAAAAAATCCATATATTTTGTTATGGTTTGAAAATGAAAAGTATCAAAATGGCCCCCACATGCTTTAATTTTTCCGTGTGCGGCCCTCAGTGGAAAAAGTTTGGACACCCCTGATTTAAGGGATTCGAGGATAAAAGCACATTGGGAGATTTACTGTAACATTTGAGATGGTCAAGAGGCTGGAAAAAAACAAAAACGGGTTCTCGGTAGGTAAATGTTACCAAACACATAAACACAGGCGTACACGCGCACACACCAGCGTCACCACCACCCACCTGCTGACGCAACTGCACACATGCAAATGTCATTTCAAAGGCAATTTGAATTGCAAAAACCAGGAGTATCGTCTTATTTGTGACATTTCCACATTCCAAACTGTGTCGTCAATGGAAAGTCAAATGAATCCTAAAGACCCAGATGAAGAACCACAGTGAGGGCTAATTGAAATGTGAGTGCAATCAGTTGCTAAGCTGTAAAGGTCACGTGTACATGTAAGAATATCACCCCAGTGACAAGCCAAAGTGTCTCTAAATCTACATTTTGTTCAATAACAAGACTTTCTAATTCCACTATGCTCTTAGTGTTGGCAGTCTACACTTAATATTTGCGGAATTAATCCATCAATGTGTGTGTTCTTGTATTTCTACCCCTTCTTGAGACATCAACAAGGAAAAGTAGCTTCCATATGAGGAGGTTTGAACAAGTTAGGACCGAAATCATGGTCCCAATACGGAAAACCATTGCATCTAATAGAGAGCCAAATACTAGAGTCCGTGAACATTGCTCCAAAGTCAGGATTTTTTTTGTCGATTTAATGTGCATGCAAAAGTAAACATTGACAGGTGCAAAGGCAGCAATATATGATCAAACAAGACGGCATAGGATGAACAAATACACTACGCTACTAAGACTATAGTGGCCATTGACAGTTAGCTTCTACAGCTGGGTTGCCCAAAGTGCGGCACAGGGGCCATCTGTGGTCCGTGACTCCTTTGTCATCGGCCTTAAGCACATTATAAAGAACAAAAAATAGAGATCTCATTTGCACCCCTGGTGGTGAAATCTATCAAAATGAGGGTGGTACCAAAAAGGGAGGGATTTTTCAAATTGACTGTGTCGCTTTTAAAAGTGCTCCCCCTCTGGTCAACATATGTGACCTGTGCTGGCAAAATGAGTCACAATGAGGACATTTTAAAAACGGAGTTATTGTTATTTACACATTCTCCATCTAAAGAGCTTCAAAATGATATATGGTTCGTTGGAATCGGACAGAAAATGACCGAGTTACATCCGATTGAAGTCGACCAAGTTTGAGGGTCCGTTTTGAGGAAAACCGGCTTAAAGTTTACTGTTCCAGAACAGAATGTTCCAAAACAAAACTCCATAGCAACCATACCTTAAAAGGCCTTGGAGCAACACCAAAATTGGTACAATTAAAGTCAAATCCCATGTCTAAAGGAAAAATATATATACAACTCTATTGAAAACGGTTATGTACAAAAATGTCAACACTGTTATGTCACAGTTTTTTTGTTCACTGGTCAGTTTGTCAGCTGGTCAGTTGTCCGTAATATTCCTGACCAGCAGCACTAAGAAGATTCGCCGACTGCAGTGAATTTAGCGCACTTGCAACCGCCTGTGTACCCTCTCCACCTTCTAAATCCATTACGGAATGTAAAACAGTCTAACTCAGGGGTCACCAACCTTTTTGAAACCAATAGCTACTTCTTGGGTACTGATTAATGCGGAGGGCTACCAGTTTGATACACACTTAAATAAATTGCCAGAAATAGCCAATTTGCTCAATTTACCTTTAACTCTGTTATTATTAATAATTAATGATATTTACATTTAATTGAACGGTTTAAAAGAGGAGAAAACACGAAAAAAAAATGACAATTACATTTTGAAACATAGTTTATCTTCAATTTCGACTCTTTAAAATTCAAAATTCAACCGAAAAAAGAAGAGGAAAAACTAGCTAATTCGAATCTTTTTGAAAAAATTAAAAAAATTATTTATGGAACATCATTAGTAATTTTTCCTGATTAAGATTAATTTTAGAATTTTGATGACATGTTTTAAATAGGTTAAAATCCAATCTGCACTTTGTTAGAATATAGAACAAATTGGACCAAGCTATATTTATAACAAAGACAAATCATTATTTCTTCCAGAACAAAAATTTAAAAAAAAATTCAAAAGACCTTGAAATAAGATTTAAATTTGATTCTACAGATTTTCTAGATTTGCCAGAATACATTTTTTGAATTTTAATCATAATAGGTTTGAAGAAATATTTCACAAATATTCTTCGTCAAAAAAACAGAAGCTAAAATGAAGAATTAAATCAAAATGTATTTATTATTCTTTACAATAAAAAAAATAAATTTACTTGAACATTGATTTAAATTGTCAGGAAAGAAGAGGAAGGAATTTAAAAGGTAAAAAGGTATATGTGTTTAAAAATCCTAAAATCATTTTTAAGGTTGTATTTTTTCTCTAAAATTGTCTTTCTGAAAGTTATAAGAAGCAAAGTAAAAAAATTAATGAATTTATTTAAACAAGTGAAGACCAAGTCTTTAAAATATTTTCTTGGATTTTCTAATTCTAATTGAGTTTTGTCTCTCTTAGAATTAAAAATGTCGGGCAAAGCGAGACCAGCTTGCTAGTAAATAAATACAATTTAAAAAATAGAGGCAGCTCACTGGTAAGTGCTGCTATTTGAGCTATTTTTAGAACAGGCCAGCGGGCTACTCATCTGGTCCTAACGGGCTACCTGGTGCCCATTAGGACCCCTGGTCTAACTTATCCACAAAAATAATATATAAATGTTCGAAAATCACCTTTTTTCACCAGATATTCCGCTCGAATTACTGTGTGTTGTTTTTCATCAGGGCGCTGCCATACCACAATGCACCGCGCGGGGTGATTCAACCAATGAGGGTACGCCTCACAGCGACCGCTTAGCAACAAGCCGGATTTGTTTACGTCGGGACAGGTTTAAAAACTCGAATTCTATTGGTTCAGAATGGCGTCGTCGGGAATTCCATGCTCATTTTTAGAAAGAAGGTAAACTTGGCGTCACAATGATAGCAAATATGGCTAGGTGGGATTCCCCCTTATTGCCGCCAGTGAGCGTTGAAAACACTTGATTTTCTCAAGGAATTTTAACACAAAGGACTAATTTCTGAAGACATACCTCGTACAAAACCTTCAAATAAAGGTGATTTAAGATGTTTTCTTGCTATTTCGATGATTGGGATCGCTAGATTGTGGCTTTATGGACTCATTTTTGTGAAAATCTCAATTTCAACCAAGATACATTTTTTTCCACTTATTTGCCTGTAGGTCAAAATTAGCCTGTGCGCATTCCGACTCATTTTGCCAGCACGGGTCAACATATGAAATAACAACTGTGTGTAAAATGTTGAAGTGCTCCCCCTCTGGTCAACATATGTAATAACGAGTGTGTGTAAGACATTGAAATGCGCCCCCTTTGGCCAAAATTAATAAATAAATAAATAAAAATAATATGTTTATAGCAGGGGTCTGCAACCCGCGGCTCTTTCATGCCTCCGCCGTGGCTCCCTTTGGCTTTGAAACCGAATGTCAACAAATAATGGTTACTTGATTTGCTATATTTAATTTTATTTAGTTTATTTTAATTCAACAGTTGTTATTTTGGAGAGTTCTGGGATCTTGTCATATGAAAATAAAACACATTTTAATATATTGTCGATGGAAGTGTAACGTCACAGCCCTTATGCGACATCTCTTGCTGCCATGCAATTGTATTGTTTTTAGCGGTCAACCCCTAGCAATGGACGGATCAAAAAAAGAAACATTTTATTTATTTACATTTTTATTAATTTGCTGTTTTTATTGATGACTTGGTAGTTGTTTGAAATTTTTTGTAAAATGAATATGCCGCAGTCGTATGCCTTCAGAACATTGGAATGAGTTGATTTGAATTTTTTTATTCATTAATAAGGGAAGGAACAGGGTATTTTTTTCTAATGTTCAAAATAATTTGATGATTTGCTTCGTTATACGCAGAAATACATCAAATAAGTGTTTATTTTCATAAACTATAAGTGGTGTTATCGTCATTGTAGGAATCTAACAGAGTTCGCGGCTCTAGGTGGGTTTTATTTGGGGGGAAATGGGCTCCAATGGCTCTTTGTATGCTGAAGGTTGCCGACCCCGGGTTTATAGAGACATGCTGTAATAACGTGAAGTAAATAATGAAGATTTAAAAACAATTACAAACAAAAAATGAACAAAAAGCAGTCTTTTTCTCACGATGTGTCGACTTTATTCTTATAAAGTTGGGAACAATTTCTCATATTCTTTCTGTTTCTGTAATATTGCAATATTTTCTCGTAAAATTATTACTTTTTTATGTAAAATTACTACTTTTTAATGCATATCAAATTCTGAATTTTATCACAATATTGCCAATTTTTTTGTTGCTCTTGTAAAACAGTGACATTTTTGGAGTAAAATTATGACTTTTGTCACAATTTTGCCAAGTAAAACTCCGATTATTATTATAATATCGCCAACATTTTAAAGTTTTCTTATAAAATTGTGACTTTTGTCGAGTAAAATGACGACTCTTTTCATAAAATCGCCAAAACGTTAAGCTTTTCTTGTAAGATTGCGAGTTATCGAGTAAAATTCCAACTTTTATCATAACATTGCACAAATGTTCAGTTTTTATTGTAAGATTTTGACCTGCGCTGAGTAAAATGACGACTTTTATTATAATACTGCCAAAATTCAAAGTTTTTCTTGTGAAATTGTGACCTTTTTCTTGTGAAGTTCTTTTTATATTTGCATAGTATGTATATATTATTAATGTTTTAAATACACATCTTTATATATCTAGAAAGGCTGGTCCTAAAGAGGTAGGCATTTTTCTCAGGTCTCAAGAAAGTAACGGATACAAGAATGTGTGTGTGTGTGTATGTGTGTGTGTGTGTGTGTGTGTGTGTGTGTGTGTGTGTGTGTGTGTGTGTGTGTGTGTGTGTGTGTGTGTGTGTGTCTCTGTGTGTGTGTGTGTGTGTGTGTGTGTGTGTGTGTGTGTGTGTGTGTGTGTGTGTGTGTGTGTGTGTGTGTGTGTGTGTGTGTGTGTGTGTGTGTGTGTGTGTGGACAGCTGCAATAAATCCTCTGGGATGAACTCATTACCCTCAAGGTTCTTAATGAACTTTTCCCATTTTATTAAAAAATGATACCTCTGTCTTCCATTTAGAAGAAGTTCTACAGTGTAATGTTGTATGACATCATTTTTAAAGCTATTTAAGAGACAGTTAACTGTTTCATCAGAGTTTACCGTTTGATTGGGACCTGATTCTGTTACACGTCCAAATGATGAACAATGTCATGTTGTGTTTGTTCCCAACTATGAATGTTGTTCAATTCAAGAAGGGATACACGATCTGTTTGGTAAGGAACCAAATAAAAGAGTGTGTACAATATGTATTATATCAGGGGTCACCAACCTTTTTGAAAGCAAGAGCTACTTCTTGGGTACTGATTAATGCGAAGGGCTACCAGTTTGATACACACTTAAATAAATTGCCAGAAATAACCAATTTGCTCAATTTACCTTTAACTCTATGTTATTATTAATAATTAATGATATTTACACTTAATTGAACGGTTTAAAAGAGGAGAAAGCACGAAAAAAAATGACAATTAAATTTTGAAACTTAGTTTATCTTCAATTTCGACTCTTTAAAATTCAAAATTCAACCGAAAAAAGAAGAGAAAAACTAGCTAATTCGAATCTTTTTGAAAAAATAAAAAAAATAATTTATGGAACATCATTAGTAATTTTTCCTAATTAAGATTAATTTTAGAATTTTGATGACATGTTTTAAATAGCTTAAAATCCAATCTGCACTTTGTTAGAATATAGAACAAATTGGACCAAGCTATATTTATAACAAAGACAAATCATTATTTCTTCCAGAACAAAAATTTTTTAAAAATTCAAAAGACCTTGAAATAAGATTTAAATTTGATTCTACAGATTTTCTAGATTTGCCAGAATACATTTTTTGAATTTTAATCATAACAGGTTTGAAGAAATATTTCACAAATATTCTTCGTCGAAAAAACAGAAGCTAAAATGAAGAATTAAATTAAAATGTATTTATTATTCTTTACAATAAAAAAAATAAATTTACTTGAACATTGATTTAAATTGTCAGGAAAGAAGAGGAAGGAATTTAAAAGGTAAAAAGGTATATGTGTTTAAAAATCCTAAAATCATTTTTAAGGTTGTATTTTTTCTCTAAAATTGTCTTTCTGAAAGTTATAAGAAGCAAAGTAAAAAAATTAATGAATTTATTTAAACAAGTGAAGACCAAGTCTTTAAAATATTTTCTTGGATTTTCTAATTCTATTTGAGTTTTGTCTCTCTTAGAATTAAAAATGTCGGGCAAAGCGAGACCAGCTTGCTAGTAAATAAATACAATTTAAAAAATAGAGGCAGCTCACTGGTAAGTGCTGCTATTTGAGCTATTTTTAGAACAGGCCAGCGGGCGACTCATCTGGTCCTAACGGGGCCTGTATTATATCATATGTCACGTCACACTTGGGAAAATGTCAAATATTGGGCGAATAACAAATGGCTCGTTTGGAGGAAGTATGAAGGAAGGCAAGATTGTTTTATAAATATCTCCGCCATGCCTCCATGGTTTGATTTTAAGATTTTCGGGACTTACGCAGATCCTGAATACATAAAAACAGGTACCAATGGGTAAAAAAGTTGGTTTAGCATAATAGGTCACAATTGTTCTTTTGTCTTTTATGAGCGGCGTGGCTCGGTTGGTAGAGCGGCCATGCCGAGTTTAAGTAAACAGTGGTATTTCAGTTTGAGCACGTAAATAGATAAGGCCCCTTAGTTTGATATTCGCAGGTGGATTGGATCACTTCTCGTAGGAAAAGAGGCTCTAATTGGGACTTCGGGATGCAAAAGGGATAACCATATCCTTGAGAAGAGACTACCCGTCTAGCTCAACGCCAAGCAGTTGTTTTCCAGACACTTACACACGAACATCTCCTTTTATGGTCAGGGTGCGCTCCCCTGACTTAGCACAAACACACCCAGAGACAGAAAGGAGGAATATAAAAACTGATGGTTTGGCTTCTACAGTTAGAAGTCCTTCGTTTTTGGACCTAGGCTCCTCCGGGTACTGCAGACCTGTTTAATGACTTTCGCTAGTAATAAAGCAACTTTTTGTTCAGCAAAGCGTCTTCGACGTCTCTTTTGTCGCCGTCCTGCCCGGGAGAGGGTGACAAGACCAGAAATACACTTCACCAGCAAATTGAGGGTTCCAGGTTCGATCCCCGCTTCCGCCATCCTAGTCACACCTGTTTTGACCTCGGGCAAAACACCCACCTGCTCCCAGTGCCACCCACACTGGTTTAAATGTAACTTAGATAATGGGTTTCACTACGTAAAAGTGCTTTGGGTCATTAGAGAAAAGCGCTATATAAATATAATTCACTTCACTCCACTATGAGACTCTCATATATATAGGTATGTATATACATGTATATATATATATATATATATACATGTATATATATATATATATATATATATATATATATATATATATATATATATATATATATATATATATATATATATATATATATATATATATATATATGTATATATACGTATGTACATACACTACCGTTCAAAAGTTTGGGGTCACATTGAAATGTCCTTATTTTCAATGAAGATAACTTTAAACTAGTCTTAACTTTAAAGAAATACACTCTATACATTACTAATGTGGTAAATGACTATTCTAGCTGCAAATGTCTGGTTTTTGGTGCAATATCTACATAGGTGTATAGAGGCCCATTTCTAGCAACTATCACTCCAGTGTTCTAATAGTACAATGTGTTTGCTCATTGGCTCAGAAGGCTAATTGATGATTAGAAAACCCTTGTGCAATCATGTTCACACATCTGAAAACAGTTTAGCTCGTTACAGAAGCTACAAAACTGACCTTCCTTTGAGCAGATTGAGTTTCTGGAGCATCACATTTGTGGGGTCAATTAAACGCTCAAAATGGCCAGAAAAAGAGAACTTTCATCTGAAACTCGACAGTCTATTCTTGTTCTTAGAAATGAAGGCTATTCCACAAAATTGTTTGGGTGACCCCAAACTTTTGAACGGTAGTGTATATGTATATATGTACATGTATATATATATGTACATGTATATATATATATATATATATATATATATATATATATATATATATATATATATATATATATATATATATATATATATATATATATATATATATATATATATATATATATATATATATATATATATGTGTGTGTGTGTGTGTGTGTGTATGTATATGTATGTATGTGTATATATTAATGTGTATATGTATATATATGTGCATATGTATTGATATATGCATGTGTGTGGATATTTACATATATATAGATATATATCTTCTTTTTTTATCTTTTTTACTATTTATATTACTATATTATTGTGTATGCACCTTAGGGGATCTTCTCCAATTTCGTTGTTCTTTGAACCTGTTCACTGTAATAATGACAATAAAACTCTATTCTATTGTATTCTATTAATGCACACACACATACGCACTCACACACACACACCAACTAAGCAATCCAGCAACTTTGTAACATCTTTGTTCATTCCATAATGATTGGCTTCTGTATAGCAACCACTGTCTCCATAGCAGCGTTTTAGCAGGGATTGGGGGGTGGAGTAAGGGATGATCTGCAAGCCTAAAATGTGTTATGGCCACTGTGACGCTATGTGTCAGACACTACACACACACACACACACACACACACACACACATGCAAATGAATCAAACACATCTCCATCTTCTTTCAGTGTGACAAACATCACACCCTCACACTTGTGATACTGAGCATTTGTCACTTAATCTTCAAGAAGAACGAATCCACCGCAACACCAAGCAAATAATCTCAAGATCCCCACCGTATCAATTCCCAGATGTAGATGAAATTATTTTATACGCCCTATGTGAGATAGAAATACTGTAATTAATATCACTACTACAAATACCATGAACAAAAAAAGCCTTGAAACAGCCCATTATTGTGACAACAATCTTAACGTCGTTGGTCAGTGAGACTTGACTAAAACCTAACGAGGCTTTTCCTCCTAACTAGACGAGTGCACATGTTGCTCGTTCCCTTAAAATGGCTGGTGGGGGAAAGGTTGCACTAATCTATGACTAAAAACTTAACCTTAGTCTTAACCTAAGTCCATCCATCCATCCACTTTCTACCCTTGTCTCTTTCGGGATCGCAGGGGGTGCTGGAGCCTATCTCAGCTGCATTCGGGCGGAAGGCGGGGTACACCCTGGACAAATTGCCACCTCATGGCAGGGCCAACACAGATAGACAGACATAATTCCCACTCACATTCACATACTAGGGCCAATTTAGTGTTGCCAATCAACCTATCCCCAGGTGCGTGTCTTTGGAGGTGGGAGGAAGCCGGTGTAGCCGGAGGGAACCCACACGGTCATGAACATGCAAACTCCACACAGAAAGACCCCGAACCCAGGATTGAACCCAGGACCTTCGTATTGTGAGGCACACGCACTAACCCCGTGTCCCACCGTGCTGCCTTGCCGTGTTACTTAACCTAAGTAATAAATATAAATAATTTGAGTTGCTTAATATGAGGTCTGTTACACTGCTACTGCTCCATTTGGCTGTTATCTATCGCACCCCCCAGACACTATTCGGACTTTATCAGCAAATTCTCAGAGTTTGTTGCTGATCTAGTGATTGTAGATAATATAATTATTATGGGGGATTTTAATATCCATATGAATACCTTGTCAGACTATTCGGGCTCCAGTACTCTGGAATGCCCAACTGGCAACAGTTAGAGATGCTACCTAAGAAAACATTTAAGTCCCATCTTAAAACTCATGAAGTGAATTAATTAACTCATATTTTGTTCTACATATGGTGAATGTTTATGTTCAACTTGGAGAAAGTGAAACCACCAGGTTTAAGTAAATAATTGTTGAGCCCATAAGAAAAGAAGGAGCCTTAGTTGGACATTCGCATGTGGACTGGGTTAACTCTCTCACGAGAAGAGGCAAGAAATTCAGACTTCGAAATGCAAAAGTGATAGCTCTATCCTGGAGGAGAGACTCTGTGTCTATCTTCATGTCAACTTTTAAGATACAACATGTGTGAATGTGAGTGTGAATGTTGTGTCTCTATCTGTGTTGGCCCTGGGATAAGGTGACGACTTGTCCAAGGTGTACCCCGCCTACCGCCCGAATGCAGCTGAGATAGGCTCCAACGACCCCCCGCAACCCCGAAAGGGACAAGTGGTAGAAAATGGATGGATATAGAGGTTGTTTTCCGGTCACTTACACATGAACATCTCCTTACATGGTCAGGTTGTACTCTCCTGAATTAACACACACCCAGACAGAGAAAGAAGGACTATAAGACTGTGGTTCGGCTCCTCCAAGTTAGGAGTCCCTCATTTTTCTTGACCTGACCTCCTCCAGGAACTGCAGTCCTGTATAATGACACTCGCTTGTAACAAAGCAACTTTTTGTTCGGTAAAGCGTCTCCGACATCCCTTTCGATCCAGCCGCACTGCCGTGTCGCCCTTCTGTCTGGACCAGGATGACAAGACCAGAAATACAATGGGAGACCGGGCTTTCTGCTCCGCCGCTCCCAGTCTGTGGAACGCTCTCCCTGACCACCTGAGGGTACCACAGACTGTGGATGCTTTTAAAAAAGGCTTAAAAACCCTTCTTTTTAAAAAAGCTGTTTTTTAGATATATGCATACTAGTTTTAGCTATTTGGCTGTTGTAGTTTTTATCATTATTTATTTATCATTATCTTTTAATTTTTATTTTTTTTAATACACTGTAGCACTTTGAGGTTGTTTACTCAATGTAAAGTGCATTTTACAAATAAAATCTATTATTATTATTATTATTATACACGGCCCTGCAATGAGGTGGAGACTTGTCCAGGCTGTACCCCGCCTTCCGCCCGATTGTAGCTGAGATAGGCTCCAGCGCCCCCCGCCACCCCGAAGGGAATAAGCGGTAGAAAATGGATGGATGGATTATTATACACATCACTCATTTATACACTCTAGTCTTCAAATAGACCCCTTTTTAGACCAGTTGACCTGCCTCTTCTCTTTTCTGCTCTGCCCCCTTCCCCCGCGTGGAGAGTTTATCAGGTGGCCACGGATCAGTTTCCACGGTGGTGGCGCTAGCTGTTCCAAGTCAGGACCAGGGGTGGACCACTCCTCTATGCATCAGTTGGTGACGTATCTGCGGTCGTCTACATGCGAGAGGATCCCCTTCCTGACCTCCCTATGAACTGGACTCTCACATTATGAGTTTTTTCTTTGGCCAGATGTGACTAAGGGCTATATAAATACATTTTGATTGATTGATTGACAAAATACAAGCTGAGCCTCAAGATGCAGGAATGGAGCGGAAGAAGCAATAAATGGAGATTGTATTGTACATTATGCAAGAGGCAATCTTGTGCTTTGATACCTGGATGGCCATTTGGTGACCCGCTAGACTGAGGAACGGGGAAATGACCTGCATAAAACCACATGAGCGATGTCGCATCCCTTGAGCTTCCTCGATAGTTGAGTACAGGAACGTCTAAAAAAGTTGGATTGAATTGCCATGGTAACGGTGCGGACGGCAAAGCTTCAATCACTCCAGAAGGTTGCGAAAGAAAGTGATAAAGTGAACAGCAATAATGCTTATTGGAGACGACGTGGCTCGGTTGATAGAGCGGCCAGCAACTGGAAGGTTCCTGGTTCGATTCCCGGCTTACGCCATCCTGGTCACATTCGTAGCGTCGTAGTGCACAGGAAGCCAGTGCAGATAGAACATGTTAAAAGAGAAAGTAAGCAGATATTAACAGTAAATGAACAAGTGGATTAATAATTCATTTTCTACCACTTGTCCTTAATAATGTTGACAAAATAAAAGAGTGGAAAATGACAATATGTTACTGCATATGTCAGCAGACTAATTAGGAGTCTTTGTTTGTTTACTTACTACTAAAAGACAAGTTGTCTTGTATGTTCACTATTTTATTTAAGGACAAACTTGCAATAATAAACATATTTTTAATGTACCCTAAGACGTTTTGTTAAAATAAAGCCAATAATGCCATTTTTTGATCCCCTTTATTTAGAAAAGTACCGAAAAGTATTGAAATAATTTTTGTACCGGTACCGGTATATTGGTATCGGGACAACACTAGTATGCTGGCATGTCTTACAAAACATTTTTCAGCCCAACAAATGTCCTTAACAGTCATGTATTGTCAACTGACCCACAAATAATCAATCAATGTTTTATTTATAAAGCCCTAAATCACAAAAGTCTCAAAGGGTTGCACAAGCCACAACGACATCCTCGGCACAGAGCCCACACAAGGGACGTCGATGTGAATGACTATGAGAAACCTTGGGAAGGATCGCATATGTGGGTAACCCCCCCTCTAAGTACAGTCCCTAGTGGATCCAACATAACAGTGAGAGTCCAGTCCATTGTGGGGCCAGCAGGAAACCATCCCGAGCTGAGACAGGTCGATAGCGCAGAGATGTCCCCAACCGATGCACAGGCGAGCGGTCCACCCCGGGTCCCAACTCTGGACAGCCAGCACCTCATCCATGGTCACCGGAACCGGAATAACCCGGCGAGGGGGCAAAGGAGAAAAGAAAACGGCAGATCAACCGGTCTAAAAAAGGGGGGTCGATTTAAAGGCTTGAGTATACAAATGAGTTTTAAGATGGGACTTAAATGCTTCTACTGAGGTAGCATCTCTAACTGTTACCGGGAGGGCATTCCAGAGTACTGGAGCCCGAACAGAAAACGCTCTATAGCCCGCAGACTTTTTTGGGGCTCTGGGAATCACTAATAAGCCGGAGTTCTTTGAACGCAGATTTCTTGCCGGGACATATGGTACAATACAATCAGCAAGATAGGATGGAGCTAGACCGTGTAGTATCTTAAGGGCTTGTTTGGGGGCGTGGTTATTTACAGCTAGAATTCACCAACTCGAGTATTTCATATATATTTCATATATATGTATATATATATATATATACACTACCGTTCAAAAGTTTGGGGTCACATTGAAATGTCCTTAATTTCAATGAAGATAACTTTAAACTAGTCTTAACTTTAAAGAAATACACTCTATACATTGCGAATGTGGTAAATGACTATTCTAGCTGCAAATGTCTGGTTTTTGGTGCAATATCTACATAGGTGTATAGAGGCCCATTTCCAGCAACTATCACTCCAGTGTTCTAATGGTACAATGTGTTTGCTCATTGGCTCAGAAGACTAATTGATGATCAGAAAACCTTTGTGCAATCATGTTCACACATCTGAAAACAGTTTAGCTCGTTACAGAAGCTACAAAACTGACCTTCCTTTGAGCAGATTGAGTTTCTGGAGCATCACATTTGTGGGGTCAATTAAACGCTCAAAATGGCCAGAAAAAGAGAACTTTCATCTGAAACTCGACAGTCTATTCTTGTTCTTAGAAATGAAGGCTATTCCACAAAATTGTTTGGGTGACCCCAAACTTTTGAACGGTAGTGTATATATATGAATGAAATACTTGACTTTCAGTAAATTCTAGCTATATATATATATATATATATATATATATATATATATATATATATATATATATATATATATATATATATATATATATATATATATATATATATAAATATTTATATATAGATATATATATATATATATATATATAAATATTTATATATAGATATATATATATATATATATATATATATATATATATATATATATTTATATATATATATATATATATATAAATATTTATATATATATATATATATATATATATATATATATATATATATATATATATATATATATATATATATATATATATATATATATATATATATATATATATATATATATATATATATTTATTTTATTTACATAGAAGAAAGAAAAAAAATACTTGAATTTCAGTGTTCCGGTGGCTATCCATTAGATGGCAGTATTGTCCTGTTTAACTTCTCCGTTCATGATGAGTATATCATTTCGGCCACCGTGTTCAATGGAGCGGTCTGTTCTACAAAGTTCTGTTCTAAGTCTGTTCTAAAAGCCCTAGATGTTATGACGTCATTGGGCAGGCAAGCTGTTTATATTGTGGGAAAGCGGGCGTGAGAACAGGCTGTCCCCACTCAGTCTCAGGTCCGCATTGAGCTAGAGGGGGCGTGGCCTCCAGCTCCGGCTGAATACCGGGAGTTTGTCGGGAGGTTGTCGGGAGAGGCGCTGAATACCGGGATTCTCCCGCTAAAAACGGGAGGGTTGGCAAGTATGGATACAACAGAATAATGCATACATTTATCATTTGTTTTCAAAAACGCTTACAAACAAGTGGGACCCCAAAAATGTACTGTGGGACCCCATTTTTATGACTTGATGGGGTCCCCGGGACCCCATTTGGAAAATTCCTAGCGCCAACACTGCTGTCAACAGAGGAGAAAAAATGCTTTATTTAAATAAATATATTATTTATAAAGCAAGTTCGAGTATCATTGGGAAATGTTCACCTAGTCCCGGCCTTGGCACGCATACATGTGTCCTCTTTTTGGGATTTCACAATATGGTCAGCCTACGTAAACCCCTTATTAATCGTTGGCCCCTCGCACAGCCCCCCCTGTTGCTATTGAACATGCTGGGACTACGAGTCACTTTTCTGCACGGTAACAGCTATGGAAAGTGACAGCAAAAGCTAATGATGTTGAGAGGCCAGGAAGCCAGGGTCTCTTAGCAACAGCTTCTCCCCGCATCACACCGCCACGCCAACACCAGCTGGAACACACACTGTTTGTTTGTTTGTGTGCGTCCGGGCTATTAGTGTGTTGCTGACAGAATGTGCTGGCCAAGCCGTGGCAGGTATCAGCAGTCCGGGTGCTAACAGCTTTAGCACGGTGTCACATTGTAGCTGCGCTTTGATCCAATTAAAGGTGTTGCCCCGCGGTAACTAAGTGATGAAAAATGTTGAATTGGATATCTGCGTGGGAGCAAAACAGAACTATCGGTTACATTAGAGTAAGGTTATGCTTGTAGGCGTGTATTGAAATATATGTAAATGCGACAAAACGCTCTTAAGAGTTCACTGCAAAAAGTCGGTGTTCAAAAACAAGAACAAAAAAATACAAAAATGAGGGGTGTTTTATTTGAACTCAGCAAAATTATCTGCCAATAGAACAAGAAAATTCGAAAACAAGTAAAATTAGCTAGCATCAATGAACCCAAAAATACCTTAAAATAAGTATATTCTCACTAATAACAAGTGCACTTTTCTTGGTAGAAAAAAAATGTAGACCTTTTTGCTCAATATGTTGAAAAATATTCTTAAATGAAGTAAATGCTAGTGCCATTATCTTGACATAATGATATGCGCTCGGCATTACATTTCTTGAAACCAGCAAACTTATACTGAAAACTCATTTATTGTTCTTAATGGAAATTCAACAAGGCAACCGCTTGTTACTCTCGGGGTCTCCTAGCCGCTCAGGCAAATCATATGGTCTAAAAATGCGTTTTTCCATGGATAACATGACATCATCGCGCCAAGTGCGTGCTCTTTCAGGCAATTAGTGCACATACACTACCGTTCAAAAGTTTGGGGTCACCCAAACAATTTTGTGGAATAGCCTTCATTTCTAAGAACAAGAATAGACTGTCGAGTTTCGGATGAAAGTTCTCTTTTTCTGGCCATTTTGAGCGTTTAATTGACCCCATAAATGTGATGCTCCAGAAACTCAATCTGCTCAAAGGAAGGTCAGTTTTGTAGCTTCGGTAAGGAGCTAAACTGTTTTCAGATGTGTGAACATGATTGCACAAGGGTTTTCTAATCATCAATTAGCCTTCTGAGCCAATGAGCAAACACATTGTACCATTAGAACACTGGAGTGATAGTTGCTGGAAATGGGCCTCTATACACCTATGTAGATATTGCACCAAAAACCAGACATT
>NC_084755.1:9256457-9296457 GCF_033978785.1 Entelurus aequoreus
GGCGCATTTCAATTTCTTACACACACTTGTTATTTCATATGTTGACAAAAAGTCATAATTTTACTCAAAAAATGTCACTATTTTACGAGAACAACAAAAAAAGGCTATAATGTGATAAAAGTCAGAATTTTATATGACAAATGTCACCATTTTGCATTAAAAAGTAATAATTTTACGAGAACATATTGCAATATTACAGAAACAGAAATAATATGAGAAATTGTTTCCAATTTTATAAGAAAAAAGTCGACAGATTGTGAGAAAAAGACTACTTTTAGTTATTTATATATTTTCTATTTTTTTGTAATTGGTATTTAATCTTCATTATTTACTTCAAGTTATTACAGTATGTCTCTATATACATATTTATTTGATTTTTTTTAAATTAAATTTGGCCAAAGGGGGCGCATTTCAATTTCTTACACACACTTGTTATTTCATATGTTGACAAAAAGTCATAATTTTACTCAAAAAATGTCACTATTTTACGAGAACAACAAAAAAAATGGCTGTATTGTGATAAAAGTCAGAATTTTATATGACAAATGTCACCATTTTGCATTAAAAAGTAATAATTTTATGAGAACATATTGCAATATTACAGAAACAGAAAGAATATGAGAAATTGTTTCCAATTTTGTAAGAAAAAAGTCGACACATTGTGAGAAAAAGACTACTTTTAGTTATTTAATTTTTTATTTTTTTTTGTAATTGGTATTTAATCTTCATTATTTACTTCAAGTTATTACAGTATGTCTCTATATACATATTTATTTGATTTGTTTAAATTAATTTTGGCCAAAGGGGGCGCATTTCAATTTCTTACACACACTTGTTATTTTATATGTTGACAAAAAGTCATAATTTTACTCAAAAAATGTCACTATTTTACAAAAAAAAAAGGGGCAATATTGTGATAAAAGTCCGAATTTTATAAGACAAGTGTCACCATTTTGCATTAAAAAGTAATAATTTTACAAGAAAATATTGCAATATTATGAGAAATTGTTCCCAATTTTATAAGAAAAAAGTTGACACATTGTGAGAAATAGACTACTTTTAGTTTTTTGTTTTTTTTTATTGGTATTTAATTTTCATTATTTACTTCAAATTATTACATTATGTCTCTATATACATATTTATTAGATTTTTTTTTATTAAATTTGGCCAAAGGAGGCGCATTTCAATTTCTTACACACACTTGTTATTTCATATGTTGACAAAAAGTCATAATTTTACTCAAAAAATGTCACTATTTTACAAAAAAGAAAAAAGGGCAATATTGTGATAAAAGTCAGAATTTTATAAGACAAATGTCACCATTTTGCATTAAAAAGTAATATTTTTAAAAGAAAATATTGCAATATTATGAGAAATTGTTCCCAATTTTATAATAAAAAAGTTGACACATTGTGAGAAATAGACTACTTTTAGTTTTTTTTGTTTGTTTGTTTGTAATTGGTATTTAATTTTCATTATTTACTTCAAATTATTACATTATGTCTCTATATACATATTTATTAGATTTTTTTTATTAAATTTGGCCAAAGGGGGCGCATTTCAATTTCTTACACACACTTGTTATTTCATATGTTGACAAAAAGTCATAATTTTACTCAAAAAAATGTCACTATTTTATGAGAACAACAAAACAAATGGCTATATTGTGATAAAAGTCAGAATTTTGTATGACAAATGTCACCATTTTGCATTAAAAAGTAATAATTTTACGAGAACATATTGCAATATTACAGAAACAGAAAGAATATGAGAAATTGTTTCCAATTTTGTAAGAAAAAAGTCGACACATTGTGAGAAATAGACTACTTTTAGTTGTTTTTTTTGTTTGTTTGTAATTGGTATTTAATTTTTACTTTTTAATGCAAAATGGTGAAATTTGTCATGTAAAATTCTGACTTTTATCACAATATAGCCATTTTTTTTTGTTGTTCTCGTAAAATAGTGACATTTTTTGAGTAAAATTATGACTTTTTGTCAACATATGAAATAACAAGTGTGTGTAAGAAATTGAAATGCGCCCCCTTTGGCCAAAATTAATTTAAACAAATCAAATAAATATGTATATAGAGACATAATGTAATAACTTGAAGTAAATAATGAAGATTAAATACCAATTACAAAAAAAAATAAAAAAAAATAAAAATAACTAAAAGTAGTCTTTTTCTCACAATGTGTCAAATTTTTTCTTATAAAATTGGAAACAATTTCTCATATTCTTTCTGTTTCTGGAATATTGCAATATGTTCTCGTAAAATGATTACTTTTTAATGCAAAATGGTGACATTTGTCATATAAAATTCTGACTTTAATCACAATATAGCCATTTTTTTTGTTGTTCTCGTAAAATAGTGACATTTTTTGAGTAAAATTATGACTTTTTGTCAACATATGAAATAAGTGTGTGTAAGAAATTGAAATGCGCCCCCTTTGGCCAAAATTAATTTTAAAAAATCTAATAAATATGTATATAGAGACATAATGTAATAACTTGAAGTAAATAATGAAGATTAAATACCAATTACAAAAAAAAATAAAAAAATAAATACCTAAAAGTAGTCTTTTTCTCACAATGTGTCGACTTTTTTCTTATAAAATTGGAAACAATTTCTCATATTCTTTCTGTTTCTGTAAAATTGCAATATGTTCTCGTAAAATTATTACTTTTTAATGCAAAATGGTGACATTTGTCATATAAAATTCTGACTTTTATCACAATATAGCCATTTTTTTTGTTGTTCTCATAAAATAGTGACATTTTTTGAGTAAAATTATGACTTTTTGTCAACATATGAAATAACAAGTGTGTGTAAGAAATTGAAATGCGCCCCCTTTGGCCAAATTTAATGAGCAGAGGGGGACATTTGTGCAATATTATTATAAAAGTTGGAATTGTACTCAATAACAGTCGCAATTTTACAAAAAAAAACTTAAAATGTTGGCAATTTTATGATTATGTTGTCGCAATGAGCTTTGTTGTCCGGGGGCTTCTATGCCCCCTGGTAGATAAATACAGATATAAATAAATACAGACATAATTTTATGAGAGTAAAAAAACTACCTCTTAATGCTACAAGAAAAAGTAATAATTGTGTACCAGTACATTTGTAATGTTACAAAAAAATTAAATAAAAACATTTTTGTGAGGGAAAAAAAACATCATAATACTACAAGAAAAGACAACAATCCTATACTTGTAAAAGTGTAATGTTAAACATTTTTCAAATGAAGACAGTTCTATGAGAAAAACAAATGGGATAGGTTTTTCAGAAAAGCAATAAAAGCCACAAAATGGCTTTCTGTTCATAAGAGACAAGATGAACTGACTGGAAACAAGTTTCATGTCCACACTGGAGGAGATTGGAGTGCATCATCGACCTTGCAGGCTGACTAATAGAAGCCTTTAGTTACGGGGGAGTCATTAGAAAGGTAAACGTGTCATTTTGGGCATGGCTGCCTCGAATACACACCACTGACTGCTGTCACCATATGTCAAAGTACTGTATGTTTAAAAAAATATATATATATAATCAGTTCTTTCTGAAGAGACTGTGTTCTCTACAACAATGACCAGGGCCGGCCCGTGGCATAGGCCGTATAGGCAAATGCTAAGGGCGCCGTCCATCAGGGGGGGCCACGCCAGTGCCACAAATGTTGGAGGGAAAAAAAAAAAGTTAGTACTATTATTTCTAAATACATAAAATAATCCCACGTTAATTAAAATGCAAAGTAAAGCCTATTTAATAGAAATATTATTTGTTACAACATTACGCCCCCGCTCCCCCGGCACGGTGCGCCCCCTCCCTTCCCGTATCATGACTCTTTTTGGACGTCCCACATAAAAAAATCAACACAAGATGTCAAAACGGCCAAAACTGTCAGGTGCCCAGGGAAGAAAAGAGAAAAAGAAGAGGAGAAACGAGAAAAAGACAGAGGTAGCAGGTAGGTAACGTTAGCCTACATGAAATTATTTGTCTGTTACAGAATGTGATAGTACCTGGCTTTTTAGCATTAAGCTAATGTTACACGATTCGGCAATTGCTAATCAATAAATAACTAGTTCTGTTTTAACGTCGGTTTAATATTGTGGAGGGGGCTAAATTGTTATAGAAAATAATAATGTAACGTTAGGTAATTACAGTACTCCCTGGTGTACAGTAATTTGTAAGTCTAATGCAATATTAAAAAGCACAAATAGAGAACTCTGTAGGATCCCCTTTTTTTGTAATATAGTTATTAAAGTCATACTGGTTTGATATCTTGTTTTGTGCAGTGCCTTATTTATATTGTATTTTTAATTTATTTTATGCAACTTGTTGACACGTTTTATTTTGTGTTTATGTATGTAAAAAATATTGTATTTCATATATTCATTTTTTATTTTTTGTATTCATTTATTTATCCATATTTTTTTTTATCTTGTTAACTGTTCTGATTTTTAATTTGCTTTCTTTAAGTAAAAAAAAAGGTCAAAGACAAAGCTATTCGGTTTCTTGTGAGTATATACACTTCACTGCCGATGTGGGGGGACGCCACCTAAAATCTTGCCTAGGGCGCCAGATTGGTTAGGGCCGGGCCTGACAATGACCGCCTAATTGTGGGTCAATGCTGCTTATTTCAATGGATATTCCATGAGGAGCTCCGATAAAACAATAAGAAATGTAGGACAGACACCCTGTAGGTCAGGGGTGTCCAAACTTTTTCCACTGAGGGCCGCATTCTGAAAAATCAAAGCAAGCGGGGGCCATTTTGATATTTTTTATTTTAAAAACCAATACAATATATGCATAAAAAATATACATTTAGGCCTCCACTCAGGCTGGATCCCGGGGACCCCAAAGGGTTTTGGTCAAAAATGTTTTAAAAATGTGTCATTATTCAGTATTATTATTTTTATTATTATTCAAGTTTTAAATCTCTAGATCAACATTAGGTCTATCTGTCAATATAACGGTTTTAACGATTTAAGTTGTAAGCTCTTGTTGTCAAAGAAAACCCTGTTTTTTGGGGGGGGAAAAAATACAAAATATGCAATATTTTCACACAATAACATTTTTAAGTGGAATATTTGAGATTATATAATAATTGGAGCCTTAAAAAGGTCATTAACTCATAACACCATTGATTTTAATGTATTATTATATTTTTGAGCAATGACACTTAAAAACAAATCACACTAAAATTATTGGGGATCCAAATAATTATAGTGTTAAAAAATAAATTCTATTTTTTTTTTTTACTGTTTACTTTTAACACAATAATCTCGAGGTCAATTTCAGATCTATCCGTCAATTATACGTTTGTTCGTTTTAGGCCCTTCTTTATAAAAAACAGCTCAGTTTTTTTATATGGCAAACACAAAATATGCAACATTTTCCCCCAAAATATCTCAGATGTGACGTAATTGGAGCCTTGAATAGGTCAATAATTCATAATGACATTGATTTTGATTCATTATTATTTTTTAAAGAAAGAAACCGCCTGCATGGCAGCTTTGTGTTATTAGAGTAAACATTGCGACATGTTCTTGTTACATGTCACCTGTTTGCTCTTTTATACCACTTATCATGTTTTTAATTGTTTTCAATCGTATTTCTAAAATGTGCCGTGGGGCCGTTAAAAAATGACCTGCGGGCCACAAATGGCCACCGGGCCGCACTTTGGACACCCCTGCTGTAGGTAATGCTATGGGCCTAAAAAAACCTCATTTTAATCGTACTTATTTGCCGAGGTGTTTGGCCAATAAAACCCAAGTTTTGCCTTAAAGGGGAACTGCACTTGTTTTGGAATTCATTCACAATCATTGTGTAAGACAAGCACACGTATGGTTTTCCTTTTTTTAATGCACTCCTAACTAGTCAGCTTACAAAGGAACCTATGGGAGTCTCTCTAATCCGTCTATAAAACCCTTAAAAAACTTCCAAACACTTCCATCAACGTTTTAGTTTATATGTATTGTACAAAACCCGTAACCAGTGAAATTGGCACGTTGTGTAAATGGTAAATAAGAACAGAATACAATGATTGGCTAATCCTTTTCAACTTATATACAATTGAATAGACTGCAAAGACAAGATATTTAATGTTCACACTCAGAAACTAAATTTTTTTTTTGCAACTAATCATTAACTTAGAATTTAATGGCAGCAACACGTTGCAAAAAAGTTGGCACAGGGGCATTTTTACCACTGTGTTACATGGCCTTTCCTTTTAACAACACTCAGTAAACAAAGATAAGACCTTCTGGAGGAAAGTTCTGTGGTCAGATGAAACAAAAATGGAGCTGTTTGGCCACAATACCCAGCAATATGTTTGGAGGAGAAAAGTTGAGGCCTTTAATCCCAGGAACACCATCCCTACCGTCAAGCATGGTGGTGGTAGTATTATGCTCTGGGCCTGTTTTGCTGCCAATGGAACTGGTGCTTTACAGAGAGTAAATGGTACAATGAAAAAGGAGGATTACCTCCAAATTCTTCAGGACAAGCTAAAATCATCAGCCCGGAGGTTGGGTCTTGGGCGCAGTTGGCAAATGACCCCAAACACACGTCAAAAATGGTGTAATCAGGCTAGAATGAAGGTTTTAGAATGGCCTTCCCAAAGTCCTGACTGAAACGTGTGGACAATGCTGAAGAAACAAGTCCATGTCAGAAAAACCCACAAATTTGGCCCGAACTGAACTCAAGACAGCCATGACATAATGTTCTTTGCATAACTTTTGACCACGACTATGACTCTTCGCATTCATCATTACACTGGATAGCATACGCCAGATTGTTTTTGTGGGTGTGTGGTGTTCGGTCTTTAGGATGCACCAGTCTCGGTCTCAGGGTGTTGCCTGGTTTGAAGTGTACTAGGATGTTCTGTTGGTTAAAGAATATTTTCACAGATAGACCTGATACATATGGAATGACAATATTTTCGCGTCAGTCACCTTTTTCTTCCTCATCCACTCTGTTGTTGTTATTTGTGGAACTGGATGCACTTTTCACACTAGCCAGCTGGGGTAACCACAGGTTTTGAGGTCTTCCCTGAAATGCCTCTGCTCTCTCTCTTTGGCCCGTGTGGCCTGGTAGGAACATTATCAGCTCTGTGGTGTATGGTTCTGATAATGCCCAGTTTGAGTTCCAGTGGGTAGTGTGAGTCAAAAAGTAGGTATTGATCGGTTTGTGTGGGTTTTCGGTAAATCCCAACATGGAGGCTTTGTTTTCATCAATGACATCACAGTCCAAAAAAGGCAACTTACTGTGTTTGATTTCCTCACGCCTGAACTTGATGTTTTTGTCCACTTAGGTAATGTGCTCGGTCAAGTCTTGCACTTCTTGGTGTCTGATTTTTACCCAAGTGTCTAAGATTAGATCTGACCAATCTACAAACGTTTGTAAGTAATCTAGCCTCTAGACTAGATCTGAACAACTAAGTCTAGAGGTTGAACTGATGAAGTCTATGGAGGTATTGGCACCAGCCTCTAGACCAGATCTGACCAATCTAAGTCTGGAGCTTGAACTATTGAAATCTATTGAGGTATTGGCACCAGCCTCTAGACTAGATCTGACCAATCTAAGTCTGGAGCTTGAACTGATGAAGCCTACTGAGGTATTGGCACCAGTCGCTAGACTACATTTGACAATCTAAGTTTAGAGCTTGAACTGTTGAAGTCTACTGAGGTATTGGCACCAGCCTCTAGACCAAATCTGACCAATCTAAGTCTAGAGCTTTAACTGTTGAAATCTATTGAGGTATTGGCACCAGCCTCTAGACTAGATCTGACCAATCTAAGTCTGGAGCTTGAACTATTGAAATCTATTGAGGTATTGGCACCAGCCTCTAGACTAGATCTGACCAATCTAAGTCTGGAGCTTGAACTATTGAAATCTATTGAGGTATTGGCACCAGCCTCTAGACTAGATCTGACCAATCTAAGTCTGCAGCTTGAACTGATGAAGCCTACTGAGGTATTGGCACCAGTCGCTAGACTAGATTTGATCAATCTAAGTCTAGAGCTTGAACTGTTGAAGTCTACCGAGGTATTGGCACCAGCCTCTAGACTAGATCTGACCAATCTAAGTCTAGAGCTTGAACTGTTGAATTCTATTGAGGTATTGGCACCAGCCTCTAGACTAGATCGGACCAATCTAAGTCTGGAGCTTGAACTGTTGAAGCCTACTGAGGTATTGGCACCAGTCGCTGGACTAGATCTGACCAAATCTAAGTCTGGAGCTTGAACTGATGAAGTCTACTGAGGTATTGGCACCACTTGCTAGACTAGATCTAACCAATCTAAATCTGGAGCTTGAACTGATGAAGCCAACTGTGGTATTGGCACCAGCCTCAAGACTACACCTGACCAATCTAAGTCTAGAGCTTGAACTGTTGAAGCCTACTGAGGTATTGGCACCAGCCGCTAGACTAGATCTGACCAATCTAAGTCTGGAGCTTGAACTGATGAAGCCTACTGAGGTATTGGCACCAGCCTCTAGACTAGATCGGACCAATCTAAGTCTGGAGCTTGAACTGATGAAGCCTACTGAGGTATTGGCACCAGTCGCAATACTAAATCTGACCAATCTAAGTCTGGAGTTTGAACTGATGAAGCCTACTGAGGTATTGGAACCAGTCGCTAGACTAGATTTGATTAATCTAAGTCTAGAGCTTGAACTGTTGAAGTCTACCGAGATATTGGCACCAGCCTCTAGACCAGATCTGACCAATCTAAGTCTGGAGCTTGAACTGATGAAGCCTACTGAGGTATTGGCACCAGCCTCTAGACCAGATCTGACCAATCTAAGTCTGGAGCTTGAACTGATGAAGCCTACTGAGGTATTGGCACCAGTCGCTAGACTAGATTTGATCAATCTAAGTCTAGAGCTTGAACTGTTGAAGTCTACTGAGGTATTGGCACCAGCCTCTAGACCAGATCTGACCAATCTAAGTCTAGAGCTTGAACTGTTGAAATCTATTGAGGTATTGGCACCAGCCTCTAGACTAGATCTGAACAACTAAGTCTAGAGGTTGAACTGATGAAGCTTACTAAAGTATTGACACCAGCCTCTAGACTAGATCTGACCAATCTAAGTCTGGAGTTTGAACTGATGAAGCCTACTGAGGTATTGGCACCAGTCGGTAGACTAGATCTGACCAAATCTAAGTCTGGAGCTAGAACTGATGAAGCCTACTGAGGTATTGGCACCAGCCTCTAGACTAGATCTGACCAATCTAAGTCTAGAGCTTGAACTTATGAAGCCTACTGAGGTATTGGCACCAGTCGCTAGCCTAGATCTGACTAATCTAAGTCTAGAGCTTGAACTGATGAAGCCTACTGAGGTATTGGCACCAGTCGCTAGACTAGATTTGATCAATCTAAGTCTAGAGCTTGAACTGTTGAAGTCTACTGAGGTATTGGCACCAGCCTCTAGACCAGATCTGACCAATCTAAGTCTAGAGCTTGAACTGTTGAAATCTATTGAGGTATTGGCACCAGCCTCTAGACTAGATCTGAACAACTAAGTCTAGAGGTTGAACTGATGAAGCTTACTGAGGTATTGGCACCAGTCGCTAGACTAGATTTGATCAATCTAAGTCTAGAGCTTGAACTGTTGAAGTCTACTGAGGTATTGGCACCAGCCTCTAGACCAGATCTGACCAATCTAAGTCTAGAGCTTGAACTGTTGAAATCTATTGAGGTATTGGCACCAGCCTCTAGACTAGATCTGAACAACTAAGTCTAGAGGTTGAACTGATGAAGCTTACTAAAGTATTGACACCAGCCTCTAGACTAGATCTGACCAATCTAAGTCTGGAGTTTGAACTGATGAAGCCTACTGAGGTATTGGCACCAGTCGGTAGACTAGATCTGACCAAATCTAAGTCTGGAGCTAGAACTGATGAAGCCTACTGAGGTATTGGCACCAGCCTCTAGACTAGATCTGACCAATCTAAGTCTAGAGCTTGAACTGTTGAAGTCTACCGAGGTATTGGCACCAGCCTCTAGACCAGATCTGACCAATCTAAGTCTGGAGTTTGAACTGATGAGGCCTACTGAGGTATTGGCACCAGTCGCTAGACTAGATCTGACCAAATCTAAGTCTGAAGCTTGAACTGATGAAGCCTACTGAGGTATTGGCACCAGCCTCTAGACTAGATCTGACCAATCTAAGTCTGGAGCTTGAACTGATGAAGCCTACTGAGGTATTGGCACCAGTCGCTAGACTAGATCTGACTAATCTAAGTCTAGAGCTTGAACTGATGAAGCCTACTGAGGTATTGGCACCAGTCGCTAGACTAGATCAGACCAATCTATGTCTGGAGTTTGAACTGATGAAGCCTACTGAGGTATTGGCACCAGTCGTTAGACTAGATCTGACTAATCAAAGTCTAGAGCTTGAACTGATGAAGCCTACTGAGGTATTGGCACCAGTCGCTAGACTAGATCAGACCAATCTACGTCTGGAGTTTGAACTGATGAAGCCTACTGAGGAATTGGCACCAGTCGCTAGACTAGATCTGACCAATCTGAGTCTAGAGCTTGAACTGTTGAAATCTATTGAGGTATTGGCACCAGCCTCTAGACTAGATCTGAACAACTAAGTCTAGAGGTTGAACTGATTAAGCTTACTGAGGTATTGGCACCAGCCTCTAGACTAGATCTGAACAACTAAGTCTAGAGGTTGAACTGATGAAGCTTACTGAGGTATTGGCACCAGCCTCTAGACTAGATCTGATCAATCTAAGTCTGGAGTTTGAACTGATAAAGCCTACTGAGGTATTGGCACCAGTCGCTAGACTAGATCTGACCAAATCTAAGTCTGGAGCTTGAACTGATGAAGTCTACTGAGGTATTGGCACCACTTGCTAGACTAGATCTAACCAATCTAAATCTGGAGCTTGAACTGATGAAGCCAACTGTGGTATTGGCACCAGCCTCAAGACTACATCTGACCAATCTAAGTCTAGAGCTTGAACTGTTGAAGCCTACTGAGGTATTGGCACCAGTCGCAAGACTAGATCTGACCAATCTAAGTCTAGAGCTTGAACTGATGAAGCCTACTGAGGTATTGGCACCAGCCTCTAGACTAGATCTGACCAATCTAAGTCTGGAGCTTGAACTGATGAAGCCTACTGAGGTATTGGCACCAGTCGCAATACTAAATCTGACCAATCTAAGTCTGGAGTTTGAACTGATGAAGCCTACTGAGGTATTGGAACCAGTCGCTAGACTAAATTTGATTAATCTAAGTCTAGAGCTTGAACTGTTGAAGTCTACCGAGGTATTGGCACCAGCCTCTAGACCAGATCTGACCAATCTAAGTCTGGAGCTTGAACTGATGAAGCCTACTGAGGTATTGGCACCAGCCTCTAGACCAGATCTGACCAATCTAAGTCTGGAGCTTGAACTGATGAAGCCTACTGAGGTATTGGCACCAGTCGCTAGACTAGATTTGATCAATCTAAGTCTAGAGCTTGAACTGTTGAAGTCTACTGAGGTATTGGCACCAGCCTCTAGACCAGATCTGACCAATCTAAGTCTAGAGCTTGAACTGTTGAAATCTATTGAGGTATTGGCACCAGCCTCTAGACTAGATCTGAACAACTAAGTCTAGAGGTTGAACTGATGAAGCTTACTAAAGTATTGACACCAGCCTCTAGACTAGATCTGACCAATCTAAGTCTGGAGTTTGAACTGATGAAGCCTACTGAGGTATTGGCACCAGTCGGTAGACTAGATCTGACCAAATCTAAGTCTGGAGCTAGAACTGATGAAGCCTACTGAGGTATTGGCACCAGCCTCTAGACTAGATCTGACCAATCTAAGTCTAGAGCTTGAACTTATGAAGCCTACTGAGGTATTGGCACCAGTCGCTAGCCTAGATCTGACTAATCTAAGTCTAGAGCTTGAACTGATGAAGCCTACTGAGGTATTGGCACCAGTCGCTAGACTAGATTTGATCAATCTAAGTCTAGAGCTTGAACTGTTGAAGTCTACTGAGGTATTGGCACCAGCCTCTAGACCAGATCTGACCAATCTAAGTCTAGAGCTTGAACTGTTGAAATCTATTGAGGTATTGGCACCAGCCTCTAGACTAGATCTGAACAACTAAGTCTAGAGGTTGAACTGATGAAGCTTACTGAGGTATTGGCACCAGTCGCTAGACTAGATTTGATCAATCTAAGTCTAGAGCTTGAACTGTTGAAGTCTACTGAGGTATTGGCACCAGCCTCTAGACCAGATCTGACCAATCTAAGTCTAGAGCTTGAACTGTTGAAATCTATTGAGGTATTGGCACCAGCCTCTAGACTAGATCTGAACAACTAAGTCTAGAGGTTGAACTGATGAAGCTTACTAAAGTATTGACACCAGCCTCTAGACTAGATCTGACCAATCTAAGTCTGGAGTTTGAACTGATGAAGCCTACTGAGGTATTGGCACCAGTCGGTAGACTAGATCTGACCAAATCTAAGTCTGGAGCTAGAACTGATGAAGCCTACTGAGGTATTGGCACCAGCCTCTAGACTAGATCTGACCAATCTAAGTCTAGAGCTTGAACTGTTGAAGTCTACCGAGGTATTGGCACCAGCCTCTAGACCAGATCTGACCAATCTAAGTCTGGAGTTTGAACTGATGAGGCCTACTGAGGTATTGGCACCAGTCGCTAGACTAGATCTGACCAAATCTAAGTCTGAAGCTTGAACTGATGAAGCCTACTGAGGTATTGGCACCAGCCTCTAGACTAGATCTGACCAATCTAAGTCTGGAGCTTGAACTGATGAAGCCTACTGAGGTATTGGCACCAGTCGCTAGACTAGATCTGACTAATCTAAGTCTAGAGCTTGAACTGATGAAGCCTACTGAGGTATTGGCACCAGTCGCTAGACTAGATCAGACCAATCTATGTCTGGAGTTTGAACTGATGAAGCCTACTGAGGTATTGGCACCAGTCGTTAGACTAGATCTGACTAATCAAAGTCTAGAGCTTGAACTGATGAAGCCTACTGAGGTATTGGCACCAGTCGCTAGACTAGATCAGACCAATCTACGTCTGGAGTTTGAACTGATGAAGCCTACTGAGGAATTGGCACCAGTCGCTAGACTAGATCTGACCAATCTGAGTCTAGAGCTTGAACTGTTGAAATCTATTGAGGTATTGGCACCAGCCTCTAGACTAGATCTGAACAACTAAGTCTAGAGGTTGAACTGATTAAGCTTACTGAGGTATTGGCACCAGCCTCTAGACTAGATCTGAACAACTAAGTCTAGAGGTTGAACTGATGAAGCTTACTGAGGTATTGGCACCAGCCTCTAGACTAGATCTGATCAATCTAAGTCTGGAGTTTGAACTGATAAAGCCTACTGAGGTATTGGCACCAGTCGCTAGACTAGATCTGACCAAATCTAAGTCTGGAGCTTGAACTGATGAAGTCTACTGAGGTATTGGCACCACTTGCTAGACTAGATCTAACCAATCTAAATCTGGAGCTTGAACTGATGAAGCCAACTGTGGTATTGGCACCAGCCTCAAGACTACATCTGACCAATCTAAGTCTAGAGCTTGAACTGTTGAAGCCTACTGAGGTATTGGCACCAGTCGCAAGACTAGATCTGACCAATCTAAGTCTAGAGCTTGAACTGATGAAGCCTACTGAGGTATTGGCACCAGCCTCTAGACTAGATCTGACCAATCTAAGTCTGGAGCTTGAACTGATGAAGCCTACTGAGGTATTGGCACCAGTCGCAATACTAAATCTGACCAATCTAAGTCTGGAGTTTGAACTGATGAAGCCTACTGAGGTATTGGCACCAGTCGCAATACTAAATCTGACCAATCTAAGTCTGGAGTTTGAACTGATGAAGCCTACTGAGGTATTGGCACCAATCGCTAGACTAGATCTGACCAATCTAAGTCTAGAGCTTGAACTATTGAAGCCTACTGAGGTATTGGCACCAGCCGCTAGACTAGATCTGACCAATCTAAGTCTAGAGCTTGAACTGATGAAGCCTACACGGGTGAGAGGCCAAACGTCTTCTAAGACAAACCAAACAGTCCAGTTGCGATCAATTGAATGCCCTGACTTTTATTTATGTTTATTTACATCCATTTAAAAAAGGCATATGTTTCTCGTCTGTCATAAAGATTGTGAATTATAGGCAAAATTCCCCAAAAAAGTGCATTTCTTCTTTGACAACAAAACCCCAGCATGGCAAAGTTCCATATTTCAAAGATTTAAAAGGAGGTGGGAATGTGTGAGAAGTTTCAAGTGTCAATAAAACATATTTTTAATTTTGTGCACCTTAGGATGAAATAGTGGGATGATTGGTTGGGAAATTCCAAGTCAAATCCAGAGAACACATGCCCAGGGTCTTCTTAATATGCCTTAACATGTGGGTAAATAGATTGGACCAGCCAGGACCAGCAGCCGCCGCCTGTTGCTAGGTAACCTCTTTAGTAATTCTCTCTCATCCTGAGTAACAAACAGCTTCTCTGTTGCCTGGTGTGCATGCATATATATATATATACACACTCTCATCACTCTCATACAGTATGTGCTCACACACACACACACACACACACACACACACACACACACACACACACACACACACACACACACACACACACACACACACACACACACACACACATACACACACATACACACACACTCTTGTATTTGTTACCTTCTTGAGACATCCGGGAAAAAATGCCTACCTCTTTAGGACCACCCTTTCTAGATATATAAAGATGTGTATTTACAACATCAATAATATATACATACTTTGCAAATATAAAAATGCTTATTGTTAAAAATGAGTTGGAATTTCACAGGAAAAAGGTCACAATTTCAAAAGAAAAACTTAGAATTTTGGCAGTATTATAATAAAAGTCATAATTTTACTAAACGCAAGTCAAAATTTTACAAGAGTAACTGAACAATTGTGCAATATTATGATAAAAGTTGGAATTGGCCTCAATAACAGTCGCAGTTTTACAAGAAAAGCTTAACATTTTGGCAATTTTAATGAAAGAGTCCTAATTTTACTCGACAAAAGTCACAATTTTCATAAGAAAACTTAAACATTCTGGCAATATTGTAATAATAATCTGAATTTTACTCTGCAAAATTATGACAAATTTCATAACTTTACTAAAAAATGTCACTATTTTACAAGAACAACAAAATACATCGGCAATATTGTGATGAAAGTCAGAATTTTATATGACAAATGTCACCATTTTGCATTAAAAAGTAATAATTTTACATACAAAAAGTAATAATTTTACGAGAAAATATTGCAATATTACAGAAACGGAAACAATATCTATACATATTTATTTAATTTTTTAAATTGATTTTGGCCAAAGGGGGCGCATTTCAATTTCTTACACACACTTGTTATTTCATATGTTGACCAGAGGGGGAGCACTTTTAAAAGCGACACACAGTCAATTTGAAAAATCCCTCCTTTTTGGGACCGCCCTCATTTTGATATATTTCACCACCAGGAGGTGCAAATGAGACATTCTCTATTAGATGCAATGTTATTGGGACCATGATTTAAGTCATCACTTGTTCACACCTCCTCATATGGAAGATACTTTTCCTTGTTGATGTCTCAAGAAGGGTAAATACAAGAACACACACACACACACACACACACACACACACACACACACACACACACACACACACACACACACACACACACACACACACACACACACACGCACACACACACACACGCGTGTTATCCATCAGTGTGGAGACAGAAAGCTTTATGAGTTTAATCTAAGGGAGAAGCGATGGTGAAAAGTGGGAACACTGGTCTGGTCTTACTTTCCGTCCACCTCCTCGCAGATAGGCTGCATATCGGGACAGCAAAGGGTTCGATGGAAATTATCATACTATTTGAAGAAAACAACTTATTTTATGAAAATTAAGTTGAATTCATAATTTAAAAAATCCACATTTTAAAAGAAATCCACATTTTACAGGATAGAGAAAAAACATTTAATTAGTGCTATCAAATGATGAATTTATTTAATCAGTTTAATAACACTTTTGAATTTGGATTAATCATGATTAATCACATTATTACTCTCTTAAATAATTTCAATTAACTCTAAAAAAAAAAAGACTAAATATTTTGACACAAACGCAATTTCATTGTCAGAATGTGTTTTACTTATTTTATGCGTCATTTATTTGCTAAAAACTTGGTAACAAATCATGATCCGTTGCCCGGATCATGATTTGTTTAGTTTTTCACTCCCTCAGTTCTGTTTTCAGCACCTACTGGGTTTGTGTTTTAGTTGTCATGGGAATAAGCGGTAGAAAATGGATGGATGGATGGATGGATGATGGGTGCTGATTAGTTTCACCTGCCTCTGATTAGTGTTTGGGGGACGCTCACCTGCTCCCGGGCACTAATCAGAGAGCTACTTATTCCTGTATTTCACCACAATCAGTGCCAATATCCGATATTCCGATATTGTCCAACTCTTTAATTACCGATACCGATATCAACCGATACCGATATCAACCGATATATACAGTCGTGGAATTAACACATTATTATGTCTAATTTGGACAACCAGGTATGGTGAAGATAAGGTCCTTTTAAAAAAAAATTATAAAATAAAATAAGATAAATAAATTCAAAACATTTTCTTGAATAAAAAAGAAAGTAAAACAATCTAAAAACAGTTACATAGAAACTAGTAATTAATGAAAACGAGTAACATTAACTGTTAAAGGTTAGTACTATTAGTGGACCAGCAGCACGCACAATCATGTGTGCTTACGGACTGTATCCCTTGCAGACTGTATTGATATATATTGATATATAATGTAGGAACCAGAATATTAATAAGAGAAAGAAACAACCCTTTTGTGTGAACGAGGAGGGAGGTTTTTTGGGTTGGTGCATTAATTGTAAGTGTATCTTGTGTTTTTTATGTTGATTTAATTTTTAAAAAAACAAAAAACGATACCGATAATAAAGAAACCGATACCGATAATTTCCGATATTACATTTTAACGCATTTATCGGCCAATAATATCGGCAGGCAGATATTATCGGACATCCCTAGTTTTCAGTCATTGTATTTGTTGGCATTGTAAATTGCGACATCACCTAAAGGTAGTTTAGCAGAGTCCGCTCTCAGTACTGCTGGAGTGATCACCAAGTGCTGAAGTACAAGTTGACATCACGCGCACCGTTTGATTTTGCACGAATCGGTCGGTGCCAAAAAAAGTACCGGATTCGGTACCCATTCCTATCAATGAGTGCCTTCTTATGCGGTATATTTCATTGTTTATCTCTCTAATCGGGCTGACTATAGCCTAAGGTTTACGAGTTAAATGAAAAATACTCTTTGTCATGTTCAAACACTGATGACATCTATTAAACAAGACAAGAAGCAAAGAATCAAACAGAGACAGAATTAAATTTGGACTCAGCAGTGTCTTAGCACGCTCTGACGAAAATGGTTTACGTCTCCTCCTTTATTTTGGACACTCCCTGTTTGCACAACAACATCTGCTTCCAAAGGAATGGGGGGGGGGGGGGTATGCAAACAGCGCTTGTTTTTGGTCACATTGAAAACAAAGGGAAAAGATGCCTCGGGCTTGGGCTAGTCCTGGATTCAGCTTGAGCAGGTCTTCGATGACAATAGATAACACCCCCCCATCTCCTCCCATCGTACACAATGGAATTTTCCAAGCCTTTGCTTGGTATAACAAAGACAGCCTCTTGTCTGTTCATTGGGAACTCAGAGAACGGAAAGTTCTTTGATAATTTACATGCCAATTTTTCTGACACTCTTTGTGATTGGCTTCTTATCATTTGACAAGATTGTAAACTGTAAGGAGGTTTAGATATAATTATTGAAAATTATTCAAATCAAGAGTAAGATTACTAATTCTGTGCCCCTTTGTAGTGGAAAAGGTGGGCCCTGAGGTCAAAAAAGGTTAAGAACCCCTTTGACCAGCGTTTTTTGCAGTAGGCCTTTTGAAAAGAGCAATGATGTCATCAAAAACACGGCGGCCTGGCAAGCTTCTGGTTGAATTTTTGACCACTCTTGACAAAATTGGTGCAGTTCAGCTCAATTTGTTGGTTTTCTGGCATGGACTGTGACAGAAATCTGTATGACTTTCCAAGTAAGCGGAGTAGTTGCTACTTATGGATCTCAGTCTGCGGGGTAAAATGACTCATACGACCCACACATACCTCGATATCAATGGTCAATGCTCACATGTATCATCTTACTCCTTACTCAAGTTCCATGCATAGTTGTCAGCCACCTGTTCTGCCCGCTGTGTAATACATACATATTCCGATATTGTCCAACTCTTAATTACCGATTCCGATATGAAGCGATACCGATATATACAGTCGTGGAATTAACACATTATTATGCCTAATTTTTAGGGATGTCCGATAATGGCTTTTTGCCGATATGCCGATATTGTCCAACTCTTTAATTACCGATACCGATATCAACCGATACCGACTTCAACCGATATATACAGTCGTGGAATTAACACATTATTATGCCTAATTTGGACAACCAGGTATGGTGAAGATAAGGTACTTTTTAAAAAAATGAATCAAATAAAATAAGATAAATAAATTAAAAACATTTTCTTGAATAAAAAAGAAAGTAAAACATAATAAAAACAGTTACATAGACACTAGTAATTAATGAAAATGAGTAAAATTAAGTGTTAAAGGTTAGTATTATTAGTGGACCAGCAGCACGCACAATCATGTGTGCTTACGGACTGTATCCCTTGCAGACTGTATTGATATATATTGATATATAATGTAGGAACCAGAATATTAATAACAGAAAGAAACAACCCTTTTGTGTGAATGAGTGTGAATGGGGGAGGGAGGTTTTTTGGGTTGGTGCACTAATTGTAAGTGTATCTTGTGTTTTTTATGTGGATTTAATAAAAAAAACACAAAAAAACAAAAAAAAACGATACTGATAATAAAAAAAACGATACCGATAAGTTCCGATATTACATTTTAACGCATTTATCGGCCGATAATATCGGCAGACCGATATTATCGGACATCTCTACTAATTTTGTTGTGATGCCCCGCTGGATGCATTAAACAATGTAACAAGGTTTTCCAAAATAAATCAACTCAAGTTATGGAAGAAAAAAAAGCCAACATGGCACTGCCATATTTATGATTGAAGTCACAAAGTGCATTATTTTTTTTAACATGCCTCAAAACAGCAGCTCGGAATTTGGGACATGCCAAAATATAGGTATCGGGACGACACTGATATATACATAATAATAATAATATATAGCAATTACTATGTACAATATTCCAGTATATGTAACAGCTGCAGCATAAAATAAAATAAAGAGTAGGTTCAGCAGAAAATAAACATTATAAACAAAGAGAGGTAGCTAACATGGAGACGAGAATGCATTTCTCACTTCTTTTACTTTCTTTCTCTCCTCTTTTCTTCTCCTGCAGCCAAAAACTGCTCCTACTTCAAACATTTCACGTCGGGAGAAGAAGCGGAAGTTTTCGAAGTCAAGACCCAGAAGGGTAGGTATGAGGGGCCGTTAGGGACATTATTCAGAATGACCTCTTACATACACTACTGAAATGCTCTCACATAAACAACTGAAATATGTTTCTCTCACTCACACTACTGAAACACTCTTATACACACTACTGAAACACCCTTATACACACTACTGAAACACTCTTACATACACTACTGAAACACTCTTATAAACACTACTGAAACACTCTTATACACACTACTGAAACACTCTTATACACACTACTGAAACACTCTTATACACACTACTGAAATGCTATAAGAGTGTTTCAGTAGTGTGTATAAGAGTGTTTCAGTCGTGTGAGTGAGAGAAAAACATTTCAGTTGTTTAGGTGAGAGCATTTCAGTAGTGTATGTAAGAGTGTTTCAGTAGTGTGTATAAGAGTGTTTCAGTAGTGTGTATAAGAGTGTTTCAGTAGTGTGTGTGAGAAAAAGATTTCAGTTGTTTATGTGAGAGCATTTCAGTAGTGTATGTACGAGTGTTTCAGTAGTGTGTATATGAGTGTTTCAGTGTGTATAAGAGTGTTTCAGTAGTGTGTATAAGAGTGTTTCAGTAGTGTGTGTGTGAGAAAAAGATTTCAGTTGTTTATGTGAGAGCATTTCAGTAGTGTATGTACGAGTGTTTCAGTAGTGTGTATATGAGTGTTTCAGTGTGTATAAGAGTGTTTCAGTAGTGTGTATAAGAGTGTTTCAGTAGTGTGTGTGTGAGAAAAAGATTTCAGTTGTTTATGTGAGAGCATTTCAGTAGTGTATGTAAGAGCGTTTCAGTAGTGTGTATAATTGTGTTTCAGTAGTGTGTATAAGAGTGTTTCAGTAGTGTGTATAAGAGTGTTTCAGTAGTGTGTGTGTGTGAGAAAAAGATTTCAGTTGTTTATGTGAGAGCATTTCAGTAGTGTATGTAAGTGTGTTTCAGTAGTGTGTATAGGAGTGTTTCAGTAGTGTGTATAAGAGTTTTTCAGTAGTGTGTATAAGAGTGTTTTAGTAGTGTGTATAAGAGTGTTTCAGTAGTGTGTATAATAGTGTTTCAGTAGTGTGTGTGTGAGAAAAAGATTTCAGTTGTTTATGTGAGAACGTTTCAGTAGTGTGTATAAGAGTGTTTCAGTAGTGTGTATAAGAGTGTTTCAGTAGTGTGTGTGAGAAAAATATTTCAGTTGTTTATGTGAGAGCATTTCAGTAGTGTATGTAAGAGTGTTTCAGTAGTGTGTATAAGAGTGTTTCAGTAGTGTGTATAAGAGTGTTTCAGTAGTGTGTGTGTGAGAAAAATATTTCAGTTGTTTATGTGAGAGCATTTCAGTAGTGTATGTAAGAGTGTTTCAGTAGTGTGCATAAGAGTGTTTCAGTAGTGTGTATAAGAGTGTTTCTGTAGTGTGTATAAGAGTGTTTCAGTAGTGTGTGTGAGAAAAGGATTTCAGTTGTTTATGTGAGAGCATTTCAGTAGTGTATGTAAGAGCATTTCAGTAGTGTGTATAATAGTGTTTCAGTAGTGTGTGTAAGAGTGTTTCAGTAGTGTGTATAATAGTGTTTCAGTTGTGTGTGTAAGAGTGTTTTAGTAGTGTGTGTGTGTGAGAAAAATATTTCAGTTGTTTATGTGAGAGCATTTCAGTAGTGTATGTAAGAGTGTTTCAGTAGTGTGTATGATAGTGTTTCAGTAGTGTGTATAAGAGTGTTTCAGTAGTGTGTATAAGAGTGTTTCAGTAGTGTGTATAAGAGTGTTTCAGTAGTGTGTATAAGAGTGTTTCAGTAGTGTGTATGATAGTGTTTCAGTAGTGTGTATAAGAGTGTTTCAGTAGTGTGTATAAGAGTGTTTCAGTAGTGTGTATGAGAGTGTTTCAGTAGTGTGTATAAGAGTGTTTCAGTAGTGTGTATAAGAGTGTTTCAGTAGTGTATGTAAGAGTGTTTCAGTAGTGTGTATAAGAGTGTTTCAGTAGTGTGTATAAGAGTGTTTCAGTAGTGTGTATAAGAGTGTTTCAGTAGTGTTTGTAAGAGTGTTTCAGTAGTGTGTATAAGAGTGTTTCAGTAGTGTGTATAAGAGTGTTTCAGTAGTGTGTATAAGAGTGTTTCAGTAGTGTGTATAAGAGTGTTTCAGTAGTGTGTGTATGAGAAAAAGATTTCAGTTGTTTATGTGAGAGCATTTCAGTAGTGTGTGTAAGAGTGTTTCAGTAGTGTATGTAAGAGTGTTTCAGTAGTGTGTGTAAGAGGTCATTCTGAATAATGTCCCTAACGGCCCCTCATAGGTATGTTGAAGCTCTGGCACGGCCATCACTATATAGGAGCTCATCAGTACATACCAGCATGAAGAAGAAGTGGAGGTTTCATCTAATATACTTTTCTCCTCTGGCCAGACTTTCAGTCCCTGTTTAATTTATATTTCCAATTCCAAGCCTCGTCACTGCAGACAGCCAGAGAGAAAGCAACATGTCAAAGTAGTCCTGGCACCCGGTTAGGGTTCTCAACAAAGGAAAAAAAAAGGCCACTTTGTTGTGTCCTTGGTGTTATTGTTGCACCAAGCTGTCATGCAAGTGATCCATCGCTACTTTGTACAAATTGTTTTGAGCTCATTTAAAGGCTAATTATGTGTCATGACTCAATTATGTAAGCCACGCTGGATTGCATCTGCCTTTTTGCTTTTTCTTGTGCCCGCTCTCCCTAACCATGGAGTCTCTGCTGTACTTTGTCAGAGTACAACATCTCTGCGGCGGCCATCGCCATTTTCAGTCTACTCTTCATGATCTTGGGGACCCTCTGTGTCATCTTCTCCTTCGGGAAGGGGCGGGACTACCTGCTGCGGCCTGCCGGGATGTTCTTTGCCTTTGCAGGTGCTCGTTGTCACACCATGTGTTTGGAAATGCTGAAGGATCTACACCAACCCAAAACCAGTGAAGTTGGCACGTTTTGTAATCCGTAAATTAAAACAAAATACAATGATTTGCAAATCCTTTTCAGCTTATATTCAATTGAATAGACACAATATATTTAATGTTCCGACTGAGAAACTTGAGTAACACGTGGCTCGGCATCGTCTTGCTAAAATAAGCAGGGGCGTCCATGATAACGTCGCTCGCTCGCTCCAAAACCTGTATGTACCTCGACATCGTCTTGCTAAAATAAGCAGGGGCGCCCATGATAACGTTGCTCGCTCGCTCCAAAACCTGTACGTACCTCGGCATTGTCTTGCTAAAATAAGCAGGGGCGCCCATGATAACGTCGCTCGCTCGCTCCAAAACCTGTATGTACCTCGGCATCGTCTCGCTAAAATAAGCAGGGGCGTACATGATAACGTCGCTCGCTCGCTCCAAAACCTGTATGTACCTCGGCATCGTCTTGCTAAAATAAGTAGGGGCGTCTGTGATAACGTCACTCACTCGCTCCAAAACCTGTACGTACTTCGGCATTGTCTTGCTTAAAATAAGCAGGGGCGTCCATGATAACGTCGCTCGCTCGCTCCAAAACCTGTATGTACCTCGGCATCGTCTTGCTAAAATAAGTAGGGGCGTCTGTGATAACGTCACTCACTCGCTCCAAAACCTGTACGTACCTCGGCATTGTCTTGCTAAAATAAGCAGGGGCGCCCATGATAACGTCGCTCGCTCGCTCCAAAACCTGAATGTACCTCGGCATTGTCTCGCTAAAATAAGCAGGGGCGTCCATGATAACGTCGCTCGCTCGCTCCAAAACCTGTATGTACCTCGGCATCGTCTTGCTAAAATAAGTAGGGGCGTCTGTGATAACGTCACTCACTCGCTCCAAAACCTGTACGTACTTCGGCATTGTCTTGCTTAAAATAAGCAGGGGCGTCCATGATAACGTCGCTCGCTCGCTCCAAAACCTGTATGTACCTCGGCATCGTCTTGCTAAAATAAGTAGGGGCGTCTGTGATAACGTCACTCACTCGCTCCAAAACCTGTACGTACCTCGGCATCGTCTTGCAAAAATAAGCAAGGGCGCCCATGACAACGTCGCTCGCTCGCTCGCTCGCTCCAAAACCTGTATGTACCTCGGCATCGTCTTGCTAAAATAAGCAGGGGCGCCCATAATGACGTTGCTTGCTCGCTCCAAAAACCTGTATGTACCTCGGCATTGTCTTGCTAAAATAAGCAGGGGCGCCCATGATAACGTTGCTCGCTCGCTCCAAAACCTGTACGTACCTCGGCATTGTCTTGCTAAAATAAGCAGAGGCGCCCGTGATAACGTTGCTCGCTCGCTCCAAAACCTGTATGTACCTCGGCATTGTCTTGATAAAATAAGCAGGGGCGTTCATGATAACGTCGCTTGCTCGCTCCAAAACCTGTATGTACCTCGGCATCGTCTTGCTAAAATAAGTAGGGGCGTCTGTGATAACGTCACTCACTCGCTCCAAAACCTGTACGTACCTCGGCATTGTCTTGCTAAAATAAGCAGGGGCGCCCATGATAACGTCGCTCGCTCGCTCCAAAACCTGTATGTACCTCGGCATCGTCTTGCAAAAATAAGCAGGGGCGCCCATGACAACGTCGCTCGCTCGCTCGCTCGCTCCAAAACCTGTATGTACCTCGGCATCGTCTTGCTAAAATAAGCAGGGGCGCCCATAATGACGTTGCTTGCTCGCTCCAAAAACCTGTATGTACCTCGGCATTGTCTTGCTAAAATAAGCAGGGGCGTCCATGATAACGTCGCTCGCTCACTCCAAAACCTGTATGTACCTCGGCATCGTCTTGTTAAAATAAGCAGGGGCGTCCATGACAACGTCGCTCGCTCGCTCCAAAACCTGTATGTACCTCGGCATTGTCTTGCTAAAATAAGCAGGGGCGTCCGTGATAACGTTGCTCGCTCGCTCCAAAACCTGTACGTACCTCGGCATCGTCTTGCTAAAATAAGCAGGGGCGCCCATGACAACGTTGCTCGCTCGCTCCAAAACCTGTACGTACCTCGGCATCGTCTTGCTAAAATAAGCAGGGGCGCCCATGATAACGTTGCTCGCTCGCTCCAAAACCTGTATGTACATCGGCATTGTCTTGCTTAAAATAAGCAGGGGCGTCCATGATAACGTTGCTTGCTCGCTCCAAAACCTGTATGTACCTCGGCATCGTCTTGCTAAAATAAGCAGGGGCGTCCGTGATAACGTCGCTCGCTCGCTCCAAAACCTGTATGTACCTCGGCATCGTCTTGCTAAAATAAGCAGGGGCGCCCATGACAACTTTGCTCGCTCGCTCCAAACTCTGTATGTACCTCGGCATCGTCTTGCTAAAATAAGCAGGGGCGCCCATGACAACGTTGCTTGCTCGCTCCAAAACCTGTATGTACCTCGGCATTGTCTTGCTAAAATAAGCAGGGGCGCCCATGATGACGTTGCTTGCTCGCTCCAAAAACCTGTATGTACCTTTCAGCATTAATGGTGCCTTCACAGATGTGTAAGTTACCCATGTCTTGGGCACTAATACACCCCCATACCATCACACATGCTGGCTTTTCCACTTTGCGCCTATAACAATCCGGATGGTTCTTTTCCTCTTTGGTCCGGAGGAACATGACGTCCAGAGTTTCCAAAAACAATTTGAAATGTGGACTCGTCAGACCACAGAACACTTTTACACTTTGCATCAGTCCATATTTGATGAACTCGGGTCCAGCGAAGACGGCGGCGTTTCCGGGTGTTGTTGATAAAAAGGCTTTGGCTTTGCATAGTACAGTTTTAACTTGCACTTACAGATGTAGCGACAAACTGTAGTTACTGACAGTGGTTTTCTGAAGTGGGTGGTGATATCCTTTACACACCGATGTCAATTTTTGATGCCTTTACCATTTACAATTTACACATCGTGCCAACTTCACTGGTTTGGGGGTTTTGTACATAGGAGCTACTCAACTTATGTATCCTGCATGTAGGTCTCTGCATCATCATCTCTGTGGAGGTCATGCGGCAGTCCGTCAAGCGTATGATTGACAGCGACGAGACCATCTGGATCGAGTACTACTACTCGTGGTCCTTCACCTGCGCCTGCGCCGCCTTCACCCTCCTCATCCTCAGCGGAGTGGCACTCCTCCTTATCTCCATGCCCCACATGCCCAGGAACCCCTGGGAGACCTGCATGGACGCTGAGCCTGACACCTTAGATTAGCGTCACACCCGCACAACCACCTGCATGATTTCACGTGCGCTCAAAAGAAGTTAGGAACCAATTATACAAGTGAAAAAGAACATCAACATTTTTAAAATAGTCGTAGTCATTTTGGGTTGTTTTTTTTGTACGTGAATCAAATTGCTTTATTGCTATTTAAACATTTTATGACATTTGTAATTAAAAGACAGAGAATAGTAGTGAGAGAAAAAAAAGGAAATTCTATGAAAAAATGTTTTTTTTTAGGGGAAAAATGTCAGAATATGCAAAGTAAAATTTATTTAATAATTTAAAATTAAATTTTCTTGTGGGATCTGAGCCGAGGATGTTGCTTGTGCAGCTTTTTGAGACACTTGTGATTTAGGGCTATATAAATAAACTGAATAAACATAGCAATTTTAATACTCATACTTAATACTCTAATAATCATAATTAATTAAATATAACTAGAGATGTCCGATAATATCGGTCTGCCGATATTATCGGCCGATAAATGCGTTAAAATGTAATATCGGAAATTATCGGTATCGTTTTTTTTATTAGCAGTATCGGTTTTTTTATTTATTTTTTATTTTATTTTATTTTTTTATTAAATCCACATAAAAAACACAAGATACACTTACAATTAGTGCACCAACCCAAAAAACCTCCCTCCCCCATTTACACTCATTCACACAAAAGGGTTGTTTCTTTCTGTTATTAATATTCTGGTTCCTACATTATATATCAATATATATCAATACAGTCTGCAAGGGATACAGTCCGTAAGCACACATGATTGTGCGTGCTGCTGCTCCACTAATAGTACTAACCTTTAACAGTTAATTTTACAAATTTTCATTCATTACTAGTTTCTATGTAACTGTTTTTATATTGTTTTACTTTCTTTTTTATTCAAGAAAATGTTTTTAATTTATTCATCTTATTTTATTTGATTCATTTTTTTTTTAAAGTACCTTATCTTCACCATACCTGGTTGTCCAAATTAGGCATAATAATGTGTTAATTCCACGACTGTATATATCGGTTGATATCGGTATCGGTTGATATCGGTATCGGTAATTAAAGAGTTGGACAATATCGGCATATCGGATATCGGCAAGAAGCCATTATCGGACATCCCTAAATATAACTCATTTTCATCAACAAAATATTGCATTTTTGTCCAATAAAAGTTGTATATTAAAAATTAAGTCAAACGATATTATGAAAAAATCTTATATTTAAAAATAATAATAATAATGGATTAGATTTTATATCGCGTTTTTCTATTGTTAGATACTCAAAAGCGCTCACAGAGAAGTGGGGATATTAATAATATAATAATTAAAATATTTCTTACGAAACTGTATTTCATACTTTTACACAAAACATTTTTTTTAAAACAAGAATAATCGTGATATTGTGTGAGAAGAAATAAATTCAAAAAAATCACATAATAAGAATACAATCACAGTATTTTGACTTAATTGATTAAAAAAACTTAACTAAATGAGGCAATTCCTGGAGGAACTGCATGTGCTGAAGTTGAACTGAAATCCTGGAATTTTTTTTTTTAGAATTGTTGAAGTAGAGCACACAATTCCTGAACAGGCTGAATATTTTAAAGTTGGAACAGTTTGATTTAAATGAAAAATGTGGGAATTGTGGAATTGAAGACTGTCCCATTGAAATTGAAATTCCCAAAAAATTGGGAATTTCGGGAAAAGCGGGATTTTTTTTAAAAATGGTATAAAAAAAAATTGAGTGGTCTGAATCAGTTGAAATGGTTGGTGTTGTAATTTTTCAAATCGATCGAGAAACGCTGACGTAGTAACATGTTGAATTGAGAAATGGTAAAACGGAATTCCTGGAATTTCGGGGAAACCGGGAATTTTTCCAGTTCAAAAAACAACTTTGATTTTTGTCATAATAAAGAGGAATGTTTTGAGGGTGGAACGGTTGAAATGGGTTGAAAAATGTGGGAGGAGTAGTCGCCAGAATAAAACGGTGTAAATAGGGCTTTGGAAAACCAGGAATTCAGGAAAATCCTGGAATTTTTTTTAACTTTAAAAAGGGTAGTTTGAATTTCCAGGACGTTGACGGTGGGATGGTTTGAATAGGTTGAAAAATGTGTAAATGGTGAAAGTTTGCAAAATGGCCAATTCATTTTAAATGCGAAAAAATATCCTGGAAAACCTAGAATCCTGGGAAATCTGGGAATTTTTGGAATTTGTCAAGGGAAAGCCTGTGATTCCCGAATAGGTTGAAATAGGTTGAAAAATGTGGGAGGGGGTAGTCGCCAGAAAAAAAGAGTGGAACTAGGGCTTTGGAAAACCAGGAATTCTGGAAAATCCTGGAATTTGTTTTTAACTTTAAAAAGGGTAGTTTGAATTTCCAGGATGTTGAAGATAGAATGGTTTGAATAGGTTGCAAAATGTGGAAATGGTGAAAGTTTGCAAAATGGCCAATTCATTTTAAATGGGAAAAAAAATGTCCTGGAAAACCTGGAATTCGGGGAAATCTGGAAATGTTTTGGAATTTGTCAAGGGAAAGCCCGCGATTCCCGAATAGGTTGAACTGGGTTGTAAAATGTGGGAGGAGTAGTCACCAGAAAAAAAGGGTGGAAATAGGGCTTTGGAAATCCAGGAATTCTGGAAAATCCTGGAATTTGTTTTAACTTTAAAAATGGTAGTTTGAATTTCCAGGATGTTGAAGGTTGAATGGTTTGAATAGGTTGCAAAATGTGGAAATGGTGAAAGTTTGTAAAATAGCCCATTCATTTTAAATGGGAAAAAATGTACAGGAAAACCTGGAATTCTGGGAAATCTGTGAATTTTTGGAATTTGTCAAGGGAAAGCCCGTGATTCCCGAATAGGTTGAAATGGGTTGAAAAATGTGGGAGGAGTAGTTGCCAGAAAAAAAGGGTGGAACTAGGGCTTTGGAAAACCAGGAATTCTGGAAAATCCTGGAATTTGTTTTTAACTTTAAAAGGGGTGGTTTGAATTTCCAGGATGTTGAAGGTTGAATGGTTTGAAAAGGTTGCAAAATGTGGAAATGGTGAACGTTTGTAAAACGGCCAATTCATTTTAAATGCAAAAAAATGTCCTGGAAAACCTGGGATCCTGGGAAATCTGGGAATTTTTGGAATTTGTCAAGGGAAAGCCCGTGATTCCCGAATAGGTTGAAATGGGTTGAAAAATGTGGGAGGAGTAGGAAATAGGGCTTTGGAAATCCAGGAATTCTGGAAAATCCTGGAATTTGTTTTAACTTTAAAAAGGGTAGTTTGAATTTCCAGGATGTTGAAGGTAGAATGGTTTGAATAGGTTGAAAATGTGGAAATGGTGAAAGTGTGTAAAATGGCCTATTCATTTTAAATGCGAAAAAATGTCCTGGAAAACCTGGAATCTGGGAAATGTGGAAATTTTTGGACTTTGTCAAGGGAAAGCCTGTGATTCCCGAATAGGTTGAAATGGGTTGAAAAATGTGGGAGGAGTAGTCGCCAGAAAAAAAGGGTGGTAATAGGGCTTTGGGAAACCAGGAATCCTGGAAAATCCTGGAAAAATGTTTAACTTTAAAAAGTGTAGTTTCAATTTCCAGGATTTTGAAGGTTGAATGGTTTGAATAGGTTGCAAAATGTGGAAATGGTGAAAGTTTGTAAAATGGCCAATTCATTTTAAATGGGAAAAAATGTACCGGAAAACCTGGAATTGTGGGAAATCTGGAAATGTTTTGGAATTTGTCAAGGGAAAGCCCGTTATTCCCGAATAGGTTGAAATGGGTTGAAAAATGTGGGAAGAGTAGTCGCCAGAAAAAAAGGGTGGAAATAGGGCTTTGGAAAACCAGGAATTCTGGAAAATCCTGGAATGTTTTTAAACTTTAAAAAGGGTAGTTTGAATGTCCAGGATGTTGAAGGTTGAATGGTTTGAATAGGTTGAAAAATGTTGAAATGGTGAAAGTTTGCAAAATGGCCAATTCATTTTAAATGCGAAAAATTTTCCTGGAAAACCTGGAATTCTGGGAAATCTGGGAATTTTTGGAATTTGTCAAGGGAAAGCCCGTGATTCCCGAATAGGTTGAAAAATGTGGGAGGAGTATTCGCCAGAAAAAAAGGGTGGAAATAGCGCTTTGGAAAACCTGGAATTCTGGGAAATCTGGGAATTTTTGGAATTTGTCAAGGGAAAGCCCGTGATTCCCAATTGGTTGAAATGGGTTGAAAAATGTGGGAGGAGTCATCGCCAGAAAAAAAGGGTGGAAATAGGGCTTTGGAAAACCTGGAATTCTGGAAAATTCTGGAATTTTTATTTTATTTTAAAAAGGGTAGTTTGAATTTCCAGGGTGTTGAAGGTGGAATGGTTTGAGTAGGTTGCAAAATGTGGAAATGGTGAAAGTTAGGAAAACGGCCAATTCATTTTAAATGCGAAAAAATGTCCTGGAAAACCTGGAATTCTGGGAAATCTGGAAATTTTTTGGAATTTGTCAAGGGAAAGCCTGTGATTCCCGAATAGGTTGAAATGGGTTGAAAAATGTGGGAGGAGTAGTCGCCAGAAAAAAAGGGTGGAAATAGGGTTTTGGGAAACCAGGAATTCTGGAAAATCCTGGATTTTTTTTTAACTTCAAAAAGGGTAGTTTGAATTTCCAGGATGTTGAAGATAGAATGGTTTGAATAGGTTGCAAAATGTGGAAATGGTGAAAGTTTGCAAAATGGCCAATTAATCTTAAATGGGAAAAAAATGTCCTGGAAAACCTGGAATTCGGGGAAATCTGGAAATGTTTTGGAATTTGTCAAGGTAAAGCCCGTGATTCTCGAATAGGATGAAATGGGTTGGAAAATGTGGGAGGAGTAGTCGCCAGAAAAAGGGTGGAAATAGGGCTTTGGGAAACCAGGAATCCTGGAAAATCCTGGAATTTGTTTTAACTTTAAAAAGGGTAGTTTGAATTTCCAGGATGTTGAAGGTAGAATGGTTTGAATAGGTTGAAAATGTGGAAATGGTGAAAGTTTGTAAAATAGCCCATTCTTTTTAAATGCGAAAAAATGTCCTGGAAAACCTGGGATCCTGGGAAATCTGGAATTTTTGGAATTTGTCAAGGGAAAGCCCGTTATTCCCGAATAGGTTGAAATGGGTTGAAAAATGTGGGAGTAGTAGTCGCCAGAAAAAGGGTGGAAATAGCGCTTTGGGAAACCAGGAATCCTGGAAAATCCTGGAAAAATGTTTAACTTTAAAAAGTGTAGTTTAAATTTCCAGGATGTGGAAGGTAGAATGGTTTGAATAGGTTGCAATATGTGGAAATGGTGAAAGTTGGAAAAATGGCCAATTCATTTTAAGTGCGAAAAATGTCCTGGAAAACCTAGAATTCTGGGAAATCTGGGAATTTTTGGAATTTGTCAAGGGAACGCCCGTGATTCCCGAATAGGTTGAAATGAGTTGAAAAATGTGGGAGGAGTCGTCGCCAGAAAAAAGGGTGGAAATAGGGCTTTGGAAAACCAGGAATTCTTGAAAATCCTGGAATTTTTTTTAACTTTGAAAAGGGTAGTTTGAATTTCCAGGATGTTGAAGGTTGAATGGTTTGAATAGGTTGCAAAATGTGGAAATGGTGAAAGTTTGTAAAATGGCCAATTCATTTTAAATGGGAAAAAATGTACCGGAAAACCTGGAATTCTGGAAATTTTTTGGAATTTGTCAAGGGAACGCCTGTGATTCCGGAATAGGTTGAAATGGGTTGAAAAATGTGGGCCGAGTAGTCGCCAGAAAAAAAGGGTGGAAATAGGGCTTTGGGAAACCAGGAATCCTGGAAAATCCTGGAAAAAATTTTAACTTTAAAAAGTGTAGTTTAAATTTCCAGGATGTGGAAGGTAGAATGGTTTGAATAGGTTGCAATATGTGGAAATGGTGAAAGTTTGCAAAATGGCCAATTCATTTTAAATGCGAAAAAATTTCCTGGAAAACCTGGAATTCTGGGAAATCTGGGAATTTTTGGGATTTTTCAAGGGAAAGCCTGTGATTCCCGAATAGGCTGAACAGTTTGAAATTGGAACGCTTTGAATCGGGTGAAAAATGTGGAAGGTAGAGTGCGCCAAAATCTGGAGAAGAAGAAGAAGACGTTTAAAAAACGTGTGTGAATGCTTTGGAGCATTCACACAATAAATAAAAAAATATAAAATTCAGATCATTTAAATGTGATTTTATGGAAACAAAGTTATTGTTGTTTAATAACTAAAAATGTGCAATATTTTTTTTCATGCCGACACCGATACAGGTAACTTTGAGGCCGATACCAATAACTTATTTATATCAATTAGTTTTACATTTCGATACAATTGTAGTGTGTGCACACCTTTCTTCTCGGCTGGCTTTGGATCAACTCCTTTAGCAGCGCAGGCATTTTTGCAGGCTTTCTAAACACTTTTTAATGTGTTGATGGGTTTTTTCTCACCTTTCGGATTATTTGGCGCACTAAGCGAGCGAAAAGTCTTCTTCTGAAACAGTGAAGAAGTCCCACAGGTTTGTTATTAACAGTGGTGTGCCGTCTCTGCTGGCCTAACATAAATCCTGATCATAAATTAATAAAAGTTCATTTTAATCTAATTTCCATAAAGTATTCATCATATTCTCTTCGTGTCTTATTAGGCTCCAGTGTTGCTTGTTTTTACGTTAGAGCTTTCATCCAATCAGAATTCAGCTGGCTTGTTGCCAGCGCTGTGTGAATTCTGCCAGATAGACAGTTGCGATAGCCAATCAAATCACGAGTTGTTGACAGTAGCCCATCTAGGTAGGACTTCCACTTGTCACTCCCAAGTGAGAATCCCATCAAAAGTTGTAGTTTGTGAAAAGCAGGAAGGGGCACCGGAGTCACACCCGGCCAACGGAGAAATCATCGGTTCTCACTTTTTTTAACTCACAAAGAAAAAGTTCAAATATTTGATTTGTTTATTTTTACACATTTAATATGTTCTTTACAATTATTTAAATGTTGACAGTTTTAAATGCTGATACGGGTTCATTGATTTTTAACCTCCAAAGGCCTTAGTGGCCACATACGTGGACACCACCTTTTAGCTCTTATTTCCAAAATTGTGTACACTACTGAATTGGGGTCTTATGCCGACATATGGACACTTATACTGCCATCTGGTGGTGTCAGAAGAGTATAACATACAATGGAATTTGGAAAAAAAAAAGTGTAAAAATAAAAATTAGCATGTCACTACACATGAAGTACACGTTTGTGCACTTATGGACTAAGTACATCATATAAAAAGATGATTTTTAGTTTTTATTCTAATTAGGGTCCAATAAGCCCAAATAGCAAAGAGAAATAAAAGAAATCATGTAAACAAACAGCTTGGGCCTTAAGAGGTTAAATATGCCGAAATGCCTGTTTTGTACACTGTTGAGGTGGTTCAATGCCCAGTAGTGCACACGTGTGTTCCTGTATAGTATTTCTCCCATCTGTGGTCATGTGGTGACATAAATCAGTGGTCCCCAACCACCGGGCCGTGGCCCAGTACCGGTCCGCGGACCGATTGGTACCGGGCCGCACAAGAAATTTAAAAAAAAAAAAAAAAAAAAAAATTTTTTTTTTTTTTTTTTTAATGAAATCAACATAAAAAACACAATATATACATTATATATCAATATAGATCAATACAGTCTGCAGGGATACAGTCCGTAAGCACACATGATTGTATTTATTTACGTTAAAAAAAAAAAAATCTTTTTTTTTTTTTTTTTTTTTTTTTTTTTAAATACACTAACACTACACGGACTAAGTAGGACATCACTGAAGGCCTAGGTGGGAAAACGCACAGCCCGCCACTGGTTAATAAAGAAATGGAAGTTAGAACAAAAAGGAGCGCTTAATTTGCTCACTCTAACCCACCTACAGCACGGTAAAGGAAACATTCCCTAATTATTTTTTTTTTAAAGTGCTAATTTTTAATGTTATCAGATAATGATAATGGAGGGAATAATGGGGAAATAGTCCTAATTTTACTTCCTGTTATTGTTATATAAAGAGAGTCCACAGCCTTAAAGCAGATAACAACAATAAATACCGTATTTTTCGGACTATAAGGCGCACTTAAAATCGTAGCATTTTCTCTAAACTCGACAGTGCGCCTTGTAGCCCGGTGCGCCTAATGTGCCGATTTTCAGAGCTTTTCAGGTGGAAGTGTTCCTGAGCCCATGTGGTGATATCCTTTACACACCGATGTCTCTTTTTGATGAAAAGCTTCAAAAATGTGTCTCCTCCGTTCCCAAAGGTTTACTGAGTGTTGTTAAAAGGAAAGGCCATGTAACACAGTGGTAAAAATGCCTTTTTTGCAATGTGTTGCTGCCATTAAATTCTAAGTTAATGATTATTTGCCACAAAAAAAAAGAAGTTTCTCAGTTGGAACATGAAATATCTTGTCTTTGCAGTCTATTCAATTGAATATAAGTTGAAAATGATTTTTAAATCATTGTATTCTGGTTTTATTTACCATTTACACAACGTGCCGACTTCACTGGTTTTGGGGTGTGTACGTCTAGAATCGCTGACTGTGACATGTAAAAAAACAAAATTTTGGGTCACTGCACACACAAAGAAGAAACCTTTCCAGCAGGAGACGTACTTGAAGAAGAAAACAAATTCCCATGGAGACTTCACACACTGCTGGTCACAGCTCTGGAGGAGGAGGACGTAATATATGCAGGAAGCTCGCTAAATCTTTCATGAGACCTTTATCGTCGGAGTGATGCAGCCCGGCTTGTATTTACTCACTGTCACTTTTCATTCCCGGAAGTCCCACATGCTGGTTCCGATATGGGAACCAGCATGCTTGGTCATTCGCAGATAAAGTTAGCGCGCATTAAAACACGTTTCTGAAAGCAGATTTGAAAGTCGAAACATGGCGACGATTCAAAGCTGTGGAACTGCCTCCAGCTGAAAAAAAAAAATGAAATCCTAATTATATTTGCACAAGTGCACGAGGCTTCACGCTGTCACATTTGTGGGTGTTCTGCTTGTGGGAAAGGTCAGGAAAATGTTGGTTAGATTGTTTTCTTCTGTAATTAGTTTAGGAAAGAAACACGGCGCCAGCAGACTTATTCATTAAAAAAAAGGTAATACTGACAGAGTAAAATTCTACACAACTATTTTTTTAAGCGAGCCTCTTTTTTCTTACTTAACCAGTTTGAATAAAAAGAGACAAATTAGGATAAATGGATTATGCTGATGTGTATTTCTGGTTTTGTCATGCTTGTCCGGACAGAAGGCCGACACGGCAATGCGGCTGGACCAAAAGAGACGTCGGGGATGCTTTACTGAACTAACAGTAGCTTTTTTTTTTTTACAAGCGAGCAACATTATACAGGACTGCAGTACCTGGAGGAGGTCAAGTCAAAAAATGAGGCACTCCTAACTTGGAGAAGCCAAACCATCAGTTTTATATTCCTACCTGTCTGTGTGTGTATGTTGGGTCACAAGAGCGCACCTGTTTGACATTTTAGATGCAGATAACAACAATGAATACCGTATTTTCCGGACTATAAGGCGCACTTAAAATCATTTAATTTTCTCAAAACTTGACGGTGCGCCTAATGTACGGAATTATTCTGGTTGTGCTTACCGACCTCGGAGCGATTTTATTTGGTACATGGTGTCATGATAAGTGTGACCAGTAGATGGCAGTCACACATAGGAGATACGTGTAGACTGCAATATGACGGCAGTAAACAACGCCAAAACTTTAAATGTTCCATTGAAAATAAAGAACATTACACACGGCAGTGTGGCTGGATCAAAAGAGACGTCGGGGACGCTTTACCGAACTAAAAGTTGCTTCTTTTTTTTTTTACAAGCGAGTGTCATTATACAGGACTGCAGTACCTGGAGGAGGTCAAGTCAAAAAATTAGACACTCCTAACTTGGAGAAGTCAAACCATTAGTTTTATATTCCTACCTCCTTTCTGTGTGTGTGTGTGTTGGGTCAGGAGAGCGCACCTATTTAACATATTAGATGCAGATAACAACAATAAATACCACATTTTCCGGACTATAAGGCGCACTTTCATTTCCTCAAAACTCGACAGTGCGCCTTGTAACCCGGTACGCCTAATGTACGGAATAATTCTGGTTGTGCTCACCGACCTCGAAGCGATTTTATTTGGTACATGGTGTAATGATAAGTGTGACCAGTAGATGGCAGTCACACATAGGAGATACGTGTAGACTGCAATATGACGCCAGTAAACAACACCAAAACTATAAATGTTCCATTGAAAATAAAGAACATTACACACGGCAGTGCGGCTGGATAAAAAGAGACGTCCGGGACGCTTTACCGAACTAAAAGTTGCTTTATTACAAGCGAGTGTCATTATACAGGACTGCAGTACCTGGAGGAGGTCAAGTCAAAAAATGAGGCACTCCTAACTTGGAGAAACCAAAACCAAAGGCTTATTTAGGGAAAGTAAATTAAAAATTACTTTCATCTTTAATAATAATCATGATTTCTGGTTATGTTAGGCCAGCAGAGAAGGCCTTGCTGGGTTTACATTTGACTGTGGAGCAGGATTGACACCGAAGCATATCCAGTACATATTATCTAGAGCAAAAGGAAGTGTTTTGAATGTAGATTAAATCCTCCTTGGTTTAACTTGTGTTCACCTCGCTACCATTTTGCACGAAGGCAAATGCTGAATGGCAAATAAGGCTGGGTCCACTGTACACTCAAACCTGTGTAGTGTTGTCGAAGTATAAAGTTGTATCCTTCATCTTTTCCTCCCGCCTTTGCACTCGTCTGTCACCTCTCCACTGCTTAATATCTGCCTGCGTTTTCTACTCTTTTGTCTATTTATTTATTCGCTCCAGCTCAAGCAGGCACTCGGGTAATGCCTCGCATCGGTGGTGAGATGGATGTGTACTAAAAGTCAATCCTTGTCGGCGTGTGACAAACTGCACTCTGGCTTGGAGGAAGAGGAGCTGCTGGATGTGAAGATGACATAAATCTGCTAAATAGCTCTAAGAAAAGTGGACAAGTGCTTGGTGATTTTTGAGCGAGCACCCGTGTACGGGGCTGCACAAAGTGACAGATAGCTAAGCATTGGCCCTTGGCACTGAAAAAGTGAATGATGACTTAGAACAGGGGTGTCAAACTCATTTTAGTAAGGGGCCGCATGGAGGGAAATCTATTCCCACGTGGGCAAAACGGGTAAAATCATGGCATGATAACTTAAAAACACAACTTCAGATGGTCGTTTTACTTCTTTTTTTTGTCCTGTCCAGCTTCTCAGGCAAATCATATAGTTGATGTAGATGCCCATATCGGCTGTACAAATTTACTTTACAAAAGAGAAGTGTGGGATACTTCTCTTGTTGCCTTATCTGTATTTGACTTTATTAAGTGGATGTATATTATTATTTGGTGAAGCCGGGCCGGAGCAATATTTTTGCCTAATTAAGGTTTGATTATACATGTTAAGATGTGCCCTCGAGTATTGTGTTTGGCCTAATTGTCTTTTATTTCCTAAACACTTGTTTTCATTATTGAAGGCTGACATGCACAGCTGAAATGCGTCCGTGGTTGATTGTTGATGTAGACGCCCCCAAATTTACTTTACAAAAGAGAAGTGTGGTATACTTCTCTTGTTGACTTTATTAAATTGATTTATATTATTATTTGGTGCAGCCGGGCCGGAGCAATATTTTTGCCTAATTAAGGTTTGATAATACATGTTAAGATGTGCCCTCAATTATTGTGTTTGGCCTAATTGTCTTTTATTTCCTAAACACCTGTTTTCATTATTGAAGGCTGACATGCACAGCTGAAAAACGTCCGTGGTTGATTGTTGATGTAGACGCCCCCAAATTGACTTCACAAAAGAGAAGTGTGGGATACTTCTCTTGTTGCCTTATCTGTATTTGACTTTATTAAATGGATGTATATTATTATTTCGTGCAGCCGGGTCGGAGCAATATTTTTGCCTATTTAAGTTTTGTTTATACATGTTAAGATGTGCCCTCAATTATTGTGCTTGGCCGAATTGTCTTTTATTTCCTAAACACCTGTTTTCATTATTGAAGGCTGACATGCACAGCTGAAATGCATCCGTGGTTGATTGTTGATGTAGACGCCCCCCAAATTTACTTTACAAAAGAGAAGTGTGGGATACTTCTCTTGTTGACTTTTTTGTATTTGACTTTATTAAATGAATGTATATAATTATTTGGTGCAGCCGGGCCGGAGCAATATTTTTGCCTAATTAAGGTTTGATTATGCATGTTAAGATGTGCCCTCAATTATTGTGTTTGGCCTAATTGTCTTTTATATCCTAAACACCTGTTTTCATTATTGAAGGCTGACATGCACAGCTGAAATGCGTCCGTGGTTGATTGTTGATGTAGACGCCCCCAAATTTACTTTACAAAATAGAAGTGTGGGATACTTCTCTTGTTGCCTTTTTTCTATTTCACTTTATTAAATGGATGTATATTATTATTTGGTGCAGCCGGGCCGGAGAAATATTTTTGCCTAATTAAGGTTTGATTATACATGTTAAGATGTGCCCTCAATTATTGTGCTTGGCCTAATTGTCTTTTATTTCCTAAACACCCGTTTTCATTATTGAAGGCTGACATGCACAGCTGAAATGCGTCCGTGGTTGATTGTTGATGTAGACGCCCCCAAATTTACTTTACTAAAGAGAAGTGTGGGATACTTCTCTTGTTGCCTTATTTGTATTTGACTTTATTAAATGGATGTATATTATTATTTGGTGCAGCCGGGCCGGAGCAATATTTTTGCCTAATTAAGGTTTGATTATACATGTTAAGATGTGCCCTCAATTATTGTGCTTGGCCTAAATGTCTTTTATTTCCTAAACACCTGTTTTCATGATTGAAGGCTGACATGCACAGCTGAAATGCGTCCGTGGTTGATTGTTGATGTAGACGCCCCCCGAATTTACTTTACAAAAGAGAAGTGTGGGATACTTCTCTTGTTGCCGTTTTTGTATTTGACTTTATTAAATGGATGTATATAATTATTTGGTGCAGCCGGGCCGGAGCAATATTTCTGCCTAATTAAGGTTTGATTATACATGTTAAGATGTGCCCTCAATTATTGTGCTTGGCCTAATTGTCTTTTATTTCCTAAACACCTGTTTTCATTATTGAAGGCTGACATGCACAGCTGAAATGCGTCCGTGGTTGATTGTCGATGTAGACGCCCCCCAAATTTACTTTACAAAAGAGTAGTGTGGGATACTTCTCTTGTTGCCTTTTTTGTATTTGACTTTATTTAATGGATTTATATTATTAATTGGTGCAGCCGGGCCGGATCAGGAGGGGATAGAAAGAGGAAAAAAAGGAAGACCGAGGGGGAAATTGTGGGACAAGAGGGGGATAAGACAGAGAGACAATAACAACAACAGCAAACACAACAATAACAACAACAACAACAACAACAATAGAGCAACATCAGCAAATAGGATATGTACAAATATGATGGTAAAAGTGATAGCAAAGAAGCAGAAATGACAATGAGCATTATTACACTACAAATGGAGCAATACAAATACCAATAGAAATATCACTATTGATAATTAACAATACCAATAATATAACTCTTTTATCAAAAATACAGTTGTTCAAATGCAACAATACATATACGTAATGATAACTAAAGATATAAAAGAAAGCAGAAAAATGGAGGGGAAGAAAGAGAAGCCAGCTATATTAACCTTGTAGATTGTTATAGTAACAATAGGTTAAGCTTTGTCAGTGTGCCATGAACCCTTTTCCACTTTGCATCAGTCCATCTTAGATGAGCTCAGGCCCAGCGAAGCTGGCGGCGTTTCTGGGTGTTGTTGATAAATGGCGTTTCTGGGTGTTGTTGATAAATGGCTTGACTAAAAGGTTTTGACTTGCACTTACAGATGTAGCGACGAACTGTAGTTAGTGACAGAGGGTTTTCTTAAGTGTTCCTGAGCCCATGTGGTGATATCCTTTACACACTGATGTCAGTTTTTGATGCAGTACCCCCTGAGGGATGGAAGGTCTGTCATATAATCGCTTACGTGCAGTGATTTCTCCAGATTCTCTGAACCTTTTGATGATATTACAGACTGTAGATGGTGAAATCCCTAAATTCCTTGCAATAGCTGGTTGAGAAATGTTGTTGTTAAACTGTTGGACAATTTGCTTACGTATTTGTTGACAAAGTGGTGACCCTCGCCCCATCCTTGTTTGTGAATTACTGAGCATTTCATGGAAGCTGCTTTTATACCCAATCATGGCACCCACCTGTTCCCAATTAGCCCGTTCACCTGTGGGATG
>NC_084755.1:9301457-9311457 GCF_033978785.1 Entelurus aequoreus
GGAGAGAATGGAGAGAAAACGTCTGAAAAGATTGTTATTTGAATTATAGGACCATTAAAACTCCGTTGAAAACGGCACGCCCGGCTCCCTGTGACGTGGTAACCGTGGAGCGGGTAGGGAACGACTTACAAATTTGGCGCCCAATGTGGGACGCTCGTTCAGCCTCTGCTCGGACCACAAGCTCCACCGCATGAAAGATACCAACGCACGGATCACCGGTTGGTATCTCGCTAATTTCAGAGTGATCCATAGGCCGGGGGCGCAGATGGCCGTGGCGGACTTCCTCTCCCGCTTTCACGCAAGGGGGATGGGGGGAGTAGGCCGTGGCCGGACGATGTCCTGGCCTAAGTCTGGCGGTGGAGGTATGTGGGGGGGAGAGTGTGATCAGCGCGCCTGCAGGAGCAAAGGTCACCGCCTCTGTCAATGGTGTTGAGGGCGAGACACAGCTGGCAGGTGATTAGATTTCACAGGTGGTACGTGGTGATCTAATCATCTGTTGTCTTTAACAGTGGATTTTCATTTTATTTTTTATTTTTTTCATAAAGAAATACAATCATGTGTGCTTACGGACTGTATCCCTGCAGACTGTATTGATCTATATTGATATATAATGTATATATTGTGTTTTTATGTTGATTTGATAAAAAAAAAAATATTTATTTTTATTTTTTTTTTTATTTCTTGCGCGGCCCTGTACCAATCGGTCCGGTGGTTGGGGACTACTGTTCTATGGGGTTCAGGTCAGGACTCGTTGTTTTGTCTTAAGGGCTCCTGTTTGTCGGCTCACAGAGCTGTTTTGGCCAGTTCCTTATCTGTTTTGAAGAAGCAGCTGTGCTCCCTTCTGGGCGAGATGGACTGTTTTCGCTCTCTTTGCCTCTTCTTGCTTATGCTATTATCACATTGTCAGGGCTGGTCTCCTAAAGCTTTAGTAAAACTTGGCCAAGTACTATTCTGTCTCGTTGGTCATTCTTACTCAACATATATGTCATCCAAAAGAATTTGGATGGACTAGTGTGTTTTATTCCACACTGGTCGCGCAACAATTATAATGCAATTAATTTTATGACTGTTCCTCACCAAGTCTGCCTAGCAACAACTAGCAGACATGACCAGGGGGGAAATGTAACACACCATGACACACATGCAGGGGTGCATAATGACCTGCCACAATGTTGGATAAGGGAAGTAATAAAAGAGGGTTTTCTTATTTCCTGTTCTTGGACGGATGATTTCATATGGTGCACTGGTCGGAAAGACAACAAACTAGAGAGACGCTATCAAAAATCCACACACCTGCAGTAGGGTTGTACGGTATACCGGTACTAGTATAGTACCGCGATACTAATGAATCATATTTGGTACTATACCGCCTCTAAAAAGTACCGGTCCCTTGCTCCCCACGTCATCGTCACGTCGTGACTTTGCTGGTTTTACGAGCAGAGGAGCATGTTCGGCAGCGCACAAACACAGATCCTCGCCTCCATGGCGATAAATAAAGTAAGTTTCTTAAAATAATCATTATCACTGCAGGACGAGGAAACATGCTTCACTACACACCGTAGCTCACTCGTGTCAAAATGGAAACAAACTACACCTGACATGCACTGTAATGATACCAAGTACAGGAGCGTATCTAGTCGATACTACAATATCTTTTTGGCATCACAATATCTTCTTTCATTTTTTTTTTAATGTATACTATGTTTATAAACTCAGGAAATATGTCGCCGGAATGAACGAGTGGATTAATCATTCATTTTCTACCACTTGTCCTTCATAATTTTGACAAAATGTAAACAAATGCCCTGCAATGAGGTGGCGACTTGTCCAGGGTGTACTCCGCCTTCCGCCCGATTGTAGCTGAGATAGGCTCCAGCGCCCCCCGCAACCCCGAAGGGAATAAGCGGTAGAAAATGGATGGATGGATAAACAAACGCCATTGGTGGATCTACACCTAACATCCACTGTAATGATACCAAGTACAGGAGCGTATGTAATCAATACTACTATGATTACTTCTTTTGTTATTTTCAAAATGTATATTATATTTATAAAGTCCCTGGACACATGAGGACTTTGAATATGACCAATGTATGATCCTGTAACTACTTGGTATCGGATTGATACCCACATTTGTGGTATCATCCAAAACTAATGTAAAGTATCAAACAACAGAAGAATAAGTGATTATTACTTTTTAACAGAAGTGTAGATAGAACATGTTAAAAGAGAAAGTAAGCAGATATTAACAGTAAATGAACAAGTACATTAATAATTCATTTTCTACCACTTGTCCTTCATAATTTTGACAAAATGTAAACAAACGCCATTGGTGGATCTACACTTAACATCCACTGTAATGATACCAAGTACAGGAGCGTATGTAATCGATACTACTATGATTACGTCCAAACTTTTGGCATCACAACAACTTCTTTTGTTATATTTAAATGTATATTATGTTTATAAAGTCAGGAAATATGTCCCTGGACACATGAGGACTTTGAATATGACCAATGTATGATCCTGTAACTACTTGGTATCGGATTGATACCCACATTTGTGGTATCATCCAAGTATCAAACAACAGAAGAATAAGTGATTATTACATTTGAACAGAAGTGTAGATAGAACATGTTAAAAGAGTATTAACAGTAAATGAACAAGTAGATTAATAATTCATTTTCTGCCACTTGTCCTTAATAATTTTGACAAAATAATAGAATGGAAATTGACACAATATGTTACTGCATGTGTCAGCAGACTAAATTAGGAGTCTTTGTTTGTTTACTTACTACTAAAAGACAAGTTGTCTTGTATGTTCACTATTTTATTTAAGGACAAACTTGCAATAATAAACATATGTTTCATGTACCCTAAGATTTTTTTGTTAAAATAAAGCCAATAATGCCGTTTTTTGTGGTACCCTTTATTAAGAAAAGTACAGAAAAGTATCGAAATACATTTTGGTACCAGTACCAAAATATTGGTATCGGGACAACACTAACCTGCAGTATTGCAAACTGTCGGCACATAATGTTGTTTTAAGGCAGGGGTGTCCAAAGTGCGGCCCGGGGGCCATTTGCGGCCCGCAGCTAATTGTTTACCGGCCCGCCACACATTCTGGAAATACTATTGTAAAAATAAAAAAGAACATTAAAAAAAGTGGAATGAGGTGAAATCTAACGAGAAAAAGTTGCAATGTTGACACAAAAGCTGCCATGCAGGCTGTTTTTTTTTTTCTTTTGTCTTTCTTTATTTTTCTTTTTTTGCCATTGCTCAAAAAAAAAAATTATGACAAAAAGTCCATGTTATAATGAATTATTTTCATTGCTCCAATTACTTCAAATATTTCACTTTAAGATGTTTTATGTGGTAAATATTGCATATTTCCTTGCCCGTATGTGGGCTCTGTACCGAGGATGTCGTTGTGGCTTGTACAGCCCTTTGAGACACTTGTGATTTAGGGCAATATAAATAAACATTGATTGATTGATTGATTGATTGATTGATATAGTGTGATATAGTGCCATATAAAAACATCAAAGTTTCCTTTGACAAAAGCGCATAAAACAAACAAAATAATAGTTCCAGCATAAAATGGACAGATATATCTGAAGTTGATCTCGTAACTTAAGTGTTGAAAGTAAAAGAAAAACCTAATAAAAATGTATCACTTTATGCGTGGGGCACCTTTTTGATCCCAAATATATTTAGTGATTTTTTATTTATCTTTTCACTGTGATTACTCAAAAATATGAAATAATTAAAATCAATGGTGTCCTGCATTATTGATATTTTAGGGCTCTAATTACTAAATACTGCATATTTCAATTTTACTATTAAAAAAAACTAAGTTTTTTTTGACAGAAAAGCCATAAAACATTTTTTTTAATTTGTATTACTTTATATCAACTTGAAGTTGATATAGAGATTTACTGTAAGCGTTAAATAATTAAAAAATAATAATAATCTGACTTATTTTTAACATTTTAATGACTGAAAACCCTTTATGGTCCCCGGGATCCCTAAAGGTAAAATAAATAAAAAATCCATATATTTTGTTATGGTTTGAAAATGAAAAGTATCAAAATGGCCCCCACATGCTTTAATTTTTCCGTGTGCGGCCCTCAGTGGAAAAAGTTTGGACACCCTTGTTTTAAGGGATACGAGGATAAAAGCACATTGGGAGATTTACTGTAAAATCTGAGATGGTCAAGAGGCTGGAAAAAAACAAAAACGGGTTCTCGGTAGGTAAATGTTACCAAACACACAAACACGGGCGTACACGCGCACACACCAGCGTCACCACCACCCACCTGCCGACGCAACTGCACACATGCAAATGTCATTTCAAAGGCAATTTGAATTGCAAAAACCAGGAAAGTCACTGGTGTGTATCGTCTTATTTGTGACATTTCCACATTTCAAACTGTGTCGTCAATGGAAAGTCAAATGAATCCTAAAGACCCAGATGAAGAACCACAGTGAGGGCTAATTGAAATGTGAGTGCAATCAGTTGCTAAGCTGTAAAGGTCACGTGTACATGTAAGAATATCACCCCAGTGACAAGCCAAAGTGTCTCTAAATCTACATTTTGTTCAATAACAAGACTTTCTAATTCCACTATGCTCTTAGTGTTGGCAGTCTACACTTAATATTTGCGGAATTCATCCATCAATGTGTGTGTTCTTGTATTTCTACCCCTTCTTGAGACATCAACAAGGAAAAGTAGCTTCCATATGAGGAGGTTTGAACAAGTTAGGACCGAAATCATGGTCCCAATACGGAAAACAATTGCATCTAATAGAGAGCCAAATACTAGAGTCCGTGAACATTGCTCCAAAGTCAGGATTTTTTTTGTCGATTTAATGTGCATGCAAAAGTAAACATTGACAGGTGCAAAGGCAGCAATATATGATAAAACAAGACGGCATAGGATGAACAAATACACTACGCTACTAAGACTATAGTGGCCATTAACAGTTAGCTTCTACAGCTGGGTTGCCCAAAGTGCGGCACAGGGGCCATCTGTGGTCCGTGACTCCTTTGTCATCGGTCTTAAGCACATTACAAAGAACAAAAAATAGAGATCTCATTTGCACACCCTGGTGGTGAAATCTATCAAAATGAGGGTGGTCCCAAAAGGGAGGGATTTTTCCAATTGACTATGTGTCGCTTTTAAAAGTGCTCCCCCTCTGGTCAACATATGTGACCTGTGCTGGCAAAAATGAGTCACAATGAGGACATTTTAAAAACGGAGTTATTGTTATTTACACATTCTCCATCTAAAGACCTTCAAAATGATATATGGTTCGTTGGAATCGGACAGAAAATGACCGAGTTACATCCGATTGAAGTCGACCAAGTTTGAGGGTCCGTTTTGAGGAAAACCAGCTTAAAGTTTACTGTTCCAGAACAGAATGTTCCAAAACAAAACTCCATAGCAACCATACCTTAAAAGTCCTTGGAGCAACACCAAAATTGGTACAATTAAAGTCAAATCCCATGTCTAAAGGAAAAATATATATTCAACTCTATTGAAAACGGTTATGTACAAAAATGTCAACACTGTTATGTCACAGTTTTTTTGTTCACTGGTCAGTTTGTCAGCTGGTCAGCTGTCCGTAATATTCCTGACCAGCAGCACTGTGTACCGCCTGTGTACCCTCTCCACCTTCTCAATCCATTACGGAATGTAAAACAGTCTAACCTTTTTGAAAGCAAGAGCTACTTCTTGGGTACTGATTAATGCGAAGGGCTACCAGTTTGATACACACTTCAATAAATTGCCAGAAATAGCCAATTTGCTCAATTTACCTTTAACTCTATGTTATTATTAATAATTAATGATATTTACATTTAATTGAACGGTTTAAAAGAGGAGAAAACACGAAAAAAAAATGACAATTACATTTTGAAACATAGTTTATCTTCAATTTCGACTCTTTAAAATTCAAAATTCAACCGAAAAAAGAAGAGGAAAAACTAGCTAATTCGAATCTTTTTGAAAAAATTTAAAAAAGAATTTATGGAACATCATTAGTAATTTTTCCTGATTAAGATTAATTTTAGAATTTTGATGACATGTTTTAAATAGGTTAAAATCCAATCTGCACTTTGTTAGAATATAGAACAAATTGGACCAAGCTATATTTATAACAAAGACAAATCATTATTTCGTCCAGAACAAAAATTAAAAAAAAAATTCAAAAGACCTTGAAATAAGATTTAAATTTGATTCTACAGATTTTCTAGATTTGCCAGAATACATTTTTTGAATTTTAATCATAATAGGTTTGAAGAAATATTTCACAAATATTCTTCGTCAAAAAAACAGAAGCTAAAATGAAGAATTAAATTAAAATGTATTTATTATTCTTTACAATAAAAAAAATAAATTTACTTGAACATTGATTTAAATTGTCAGGAAAGAAGAGGAAGGAATTTAAAAGGTAAAAAGGTATGTGTTTAAAAATCCTAAAATCATTTTTAAGGTTGTATTTTTTCTCTAAAATTGTCTTTCTGAAAGTTATGAGAAGCAAAGTAAAAAAATTAATGAATTTATTTAAACAAGTGAAGACCAAGTCTTTAAAATATTTTCTTGGATTTTCTAATTCTATTTGAGTTTTGTCTCTCTTAGAATTAAAAATGTCGGGCAAAGCGAGACCAGCTTGCTAGTAAATAAATACAATTTAAAAATAGAGGCAGCTCACTGGTAAGTGCTGCTATTTGAGCTATTTTTAGAACAGGCCAGCGGGCTACTCATCTGGTCCTTACGGGCTACCTGGTGCCCGCGGGCACCGCGTTGGTGACCCCTGGTCTAACTTATCCACAAAAATAATATATAAATGTTCGAAAATCACCTTTTTTCACCAAATATTCTGCTCGAATTACTGTGTTGTTTTTCATCAGGGCGCTGCCATGATACCACAATGCACCGCGCGGGGTGATTCAACCAATGAGGGTACGCCTCACAGCGACCGCTTAGCAACAAGCCGGATTTGTTTACGTCGGGACAGGTTTAAAAACTCGAATTCTATTGGTTCAGAATGGCGTCATCGGGAATTCCACGCTCATTTTTAGAAAGTAGGTCAACTTGGCGTCACAATGATACCAAATATGGCTAGGGGGATTCCCCCTTATTGCCGCGAGTGAGCGTTGAAAACACTGGATTTTCTCAAGGAATTTTAACACAAAGGACTAATTTCTGAAGACATACCTCGTACAAAACCTTCAAATAAAGGTGATTTAAGATGTTTTCTTGCTATTTCGATGATTGGGATCGCTAGATTGTGGCTTTATGGACTCATTTTTGTGAAAATCTCAATTTCAACCAAGATACATTTTTTTCCACTTATTTGCCTGTAGGTCAAAATTAGCCTGTGCGCATTCCGACTCATTTTGCCAGCACGGGTCACATATGAAATAACAACTGTGTGTAAAATGTTGAAGTGCTCCCCCTCTGGTCAACATATGTAATAACGAGTGTGTGTAAGACATTGAAATGCGCCCCCTTTGGCCAAAAATAATAAATAAATAAATAAAAATAATATGTTTATAGCAGGGGTCTGCAACCCGCGGCTCTTTCATGCCTCCGCCGTGGCTCCCTTTGGCTTTGAAACCGAATGTCAACAAATAATGGTTACTTGATTTGTTATATTTAATTCTATTTAGTTTATTTTAATTCGACATCTCTTGCTGCCATGCAATTGTATTGTTTTTAGCGGTCAACCCCCAGCAATGGACGGATCAAAAAAAGAAACATTTTATTTATTTACATTTTTATTAATTTGCTGTTTTTATTGATGACTTGGTAGTTGTTTGAAATTTTTTGTAAAATGAATATGCCGCAGTCGTATGCCTTCAGAACATTGGAATGAGTTGATTTTAATTGTTGTATTCATTAATAAGGGAAGGAACAGAGTATTTTTTTCTAATGTTCAAAATAATTTGATGATTTGCTTCGTTATACGCAGAAATACATCAAATAAGTGTTTATTTTCATAAACTATAAGTGGTGTTATCGTCATTGTAGGAATCTAACAGAGTTCGCGGCTCTGGGTGGGTTTTATTTGGGGGGAAATGGGCTCCAATGGCTCTTTGTGTGCTGAAGGTTGCCGACCCCGGGTTTATAGAGACATGCTGTAATAACGTGAAGTAAATAATGAAGATTAAAAAACAATTACAAACAAAAAATGAACTGAAAGCAGTCTTTTTCTCACAATGTGTCGACTTTATTCTTATAAAGTTGGGAACAATTTCTCATATTCTTTGTGTTTCTGTAATATTGCAATATTTTCTCGTAAAATTATTACTTTTTTATGTAAAATTACTACTTTTTAATGCATATGAAATTCTGAATTTTATCACAATATTGCCAATTTTTTTGTTGCTCTTGTAAAACAGTGACATTTTTTGAGTAATATTATGACTTTTGTCACAATTTTGCCAAGTAAAATTCCGATTATTATTATAATATCGCCAACATTTTAAAGTTTTCTTATAAAATTGTGACTTTTGTCGAGTAAAATGACGACTCTTTTCATAAAATCGCCAAAACGTTAAGCGTTTCTTGTAAAATTGCGAGTTATCGAGTAGAATTCCAACTTTTATCATAACATTGCACAAATGTTCAGTTTTTATTGTAAAATTTTGACCTGCGCCGAGTAAAATGACGACTTTTATTATAATACTGCCAAAATTAAAAGTTTTTCTTGTGAAATTGTGACCTTTTTCTTGTGAAGTTCTTTTTATATTTGCATAGTATGTATATATTATTAATGTTTTAAATACACATCTTTATATATCTAGAAAGGCTGGTCCTAAAGAGGTAGGCATTTTTCTCCGGTCTCAAGATAGTAACGGATACAAGAATGAGTGTGTGTGTGTGTGTGTGTGTGTGTGTGTGTGTGTGTGTGTGTGTGTGTGTGTGTGTGTGTGTGTGTGTGTGTGTGTGTGTGTGTGTGTGTGTGTGTGTGTGTGTGTGTGTGTGTGTGTGTGTGTGTGTGTGTGTGTGTGTGTGTGTGTGTGTGTGGACAGCTGCAATAAATCCTCTGGGATGAACTCATTACCCTCAAGGTTCTTAATGAACTTTTCCCATTTTATTAAAAAATGGTACCTCTGTCTTCCATTTAGAAGAAGTTCTACAGTGTAATGTTGTATGACATCATTTTTAAAGCTATTTAAGAGACAGTTAACTGTTTCATCAGAGTTTACCATTTGATTGGGACCTGATTCTGTTACACGTCCAAATGATGAACAATTAGATTTAGTTTGTTCCCAACTATGAATGTTGTTCAATTCAAGAAGGGATACACGATCTGTTTAGTAAAGAACCAAATAAAAGAGTGTGTACAATATGTATTATATCAGGGGTCACCAACCTTTTTGAAACCAAGAGCTACTTCTTGGGTAGTGATTAATGCGAAGGGCTACCAGTTTGATACACACTTAAATAAATTGCCAGAAATAGCCAATTTGCTCAATTTACCTTTAACTCTGTTATTATTATTATTAATTAATGATATTTACACTTAATTGAACGGTTTAAAAGAGGAGAAAACACGAAAAAAAATGACAATTACATTTTGAAACATAGTTTATCTTCAATTTCGACTCTTTAAAATTCAAAATTCAACCGAAAAAAGAAGAGGAAAAACTAGCTAATTCGAATCTTTTTGAAAAAATTAAAAAAATAATTTATGGAACATCATTAGTAATTTTTCCTGATTAAGATTAATTTTAGAATTTTGATGACATGTTTTAAATAGGTTAAAATCCAATCTGCACTTTGTTAGAATATAGAACAAATTGGACCAAGCTATATTTATAACAAAGACAAATCATTATTTCTTCCAGAACAAAAATTTTTAAAAAAATTCAAAAGACCTTGAAATAAGATTTAAATTTGATTCTACAGATTTTCTAGATTTGCCAGAATACATTTTTTGAATTTTAATCATAATAGGTTTGAAGAAATATTTCACAAATATTCTTC
>NC_084755.1:9316457-9328957 GCF_033978785.1 Entelurus aequoreus
TTATTTTTATTTTTTTTAATACACTGTAGCACTTTGAGGTTGTTTACTCAATGTAAAGTGCATTTTACAAATAAAATCTATTATTATTATTATTATTATTATTATTATACACGGCCCTGCAATGAGGTGGCGACTTGTCCAGGCTGTACCCCGCCTTCCGCCCGATTGTAGCTGAGATAGGCTCCAGCGCCCCCCGCCACCCCGAAGGGAATAAGCGGTAGAAAATGGATGGATGGATTATTATACACATCACTCATTTATACACACTAGTCTTCAAATAGACCCCTTTTTAGACCAGTTGACCTGCCTCTTCTCTTTTCTGCTCTGCCCCCTTCCCCCGCGTGGAGAGGTTATCAGGTGGCCACGGCTCAGTTTCCACGGTGGAGGCGCTAGCTGTTCCAAGTCAGGATCAGGGGTGGACCACTCCTCTATGCATCAGTTGGTGACGTATCTGCGCTCGTCTACATGCGAGAGGATCCCCTTCCTGACCTCCCTATGGACTGGACTCTCACATTATGAGTTTTTTCTTTGGCCAGATGTGACTAAGGGCTATATAAATACATTTTGATTGATTGATTGACAAAATACAAGCTGAGCCTCAAGATGCAGGAATGGAGCGGAGGAAGCAATAAATGGAGATTGTATTGTACATTATGCAAGAGGCAATCTTGTGCTTTGATACCTGGATGGCCATTTGGTGACCCGCTAGACTGAGGAACGGGGAAACGACCTGCATAAAACCACATGAGCGATGTCGCATCCCTTGAGCTTCCTCGATGGTTGAGTACAGGAACGTCTAAAAAAGTTGGATTGAATTGCCATGGTAACGGTGCGGACGGCAAAACTTCAATCACTCCAAAAGGTTGCGAAAGAAAGTGATAAAGTGAACAGCAATAATGCTTATTGGGGACGGCGTGGCTCGGTTGATGGAGCGGCCAGCAACTGGAAGGTTCCTGGTTCGATTCCCGGCTTACGCCATCCTGGTCACATTCGTAGCGTCGTAGTGCACAGGAAGCCAGTGCAGATAGAACATGTTAAAAGAGAATGTAAGCAGATATTAACAGTAAATGAACAAGTGGATTAATAATTCATTTTCTACCACTTGTCCTTAATAATGTTGACAAAATAAAAGACTGGAAAATGACACAATATGTTACTGCATATGTCAGCAGACTAAATTAGGAGTCTTTGTTTGTTTACTTGCTACTAAAAGACAAGTTGTCTTGTATGTTCACTATTTTATTTAAGGACAAACTTGCAATAATAAACATATTTTTAATGTACCCTAAGACGTTTTGTTAAAATAAAGCCAATAATGCCATTTTTTGATCCCCTTTATTTAGAAAAGTACCGAAAAGTATTGAAATAATTTTTGTACCGGTACCGGTATATTGGTATCGGGACAACACTAGTATGCTGGCATGTCTTACAAAACATTTTTGAGCCCAACAAATGTCCTTAACAGTCATGTATTGTCAACTGACCCACAAATAAGCAAATCATCCTGGACGATGGATCCAAGCAACACAAGTGAAGCACAAACGACACCCATCCTCACAGCTCCACGCTTGAATGCAACGTAAAACTAGACTGACCATACGTCCTCTTTTCCCCGGACATGTCCTCTTTTGCGGAGCTGTCCGGGCGGAGTTTCTTAAATGCCTCAAATGTCCGGCATTTTGAGTTAGGGTTGCGTGTATTTTTAGTGTACGTTCAGGGTTAAGAAGGGGTTAAAAACAAAACAAATTGTGAAGGTGCGCAGCAGCATTGGTGAGGGAGGGGCAGAGACAGAGAGAGCGAGAGAGTTATGATAAATGCGCATGCGTCGCCAGACTCTGCTTTTTATCCATACATTTATCAGATTAAATTTTTTATTATCTATAGCAGGGGTGTCAAAAGTGTTCCCCGGAGGCCATTTACGGCCCACAGCTAATGTTTTAAAGACCCACGGCACATTCTAAATCATTCTTGCCAACCCTCCCGTTTTTAGCGGGAGAATCCCGATATTCAGCGCCTCTCCCGACAACCTCCCGGCAGAGATTTTCTCCCGACAAACTCCCGGTATTCAGCCGGAGCTGGGGGCCACGCCCCCTCCAGCTCAATGCGGACCTGAGACTGAGTGGGGACAGCCTGTTCTCACGTCCGCTTTCCTACAATATAAACAGCTTGCCTGCCCAATGACGTCATAACATCTAGGGCTTTTAGAGAGTAGAGTGCACAACTGCGCACACAACAAGGAGACGAAGCAGAAGAACGAGCAAATTACAGACATGGCGACGCCGTCGACGAGCAAGATGAAGAAACATGCTTGCAAGTTCCAAAACAAATGGAAGCAAGAATTTCAGTTCATCCAGGACAGTTCGAAGGGGAAGGTGTATGTTGCCTGTAAATTTTGTAGAACAGACTTCTCCATTGAACACGGTGGCCGAAATGATATACTCATCATGAACGGAGAAGTTAAACAGGACAATACTGCCATCTAATGGATAGCCACCGGAACACTGAAATTCAAGTATTTCTTTTATTTATATGTAAATTAAATAAATATATATATATATAGCTACAATTCACTGAAAGTCAAATATTTCATACGTATATATATATATATATATATATATATATATATATATATATATATATATATATATGAAATATATATGAAATACTCGAGTTGGTGAATGCTAGCTGTAAATAACCACGCCCCCAACCACGCCCCCCGCCCCCAACCACCCCCACACACACACACCCCACCTCCCGATATTGGAGGTCTCAAGGTTGGCAAGTATGTTCTAAATATACAATTAAAATAAACAAAAACATAACAAAAGTGAAATAAAAAAGCTTAAAGGTGAAATGTAATTTAGAAAAAGTTGCAATGTTGACTAATATCAATCAATCAAACAATCAGTGTTTTATTTATATAGCCCTAAATCACAAAAGTCTCAAAGGGCTGCACAAGCCACAACGACATCCTTGGCACAGAGCCCACACAAGGGACGTCGATGTGAATGACTGAAGGATCGCATATGTGGGTGACCCCCCCTCTAAGTACAGTCCCTAGCGGATCTAACATAACAGTGAGAGTCCAGTCCATAGTGGGGCCAGCAGGAAACCGTCCCGAGCTGAGACAGGTCAGTAGCGCAGAGATGTCCCCAACCGATGCACAGGCGAGCGGTCCACCCCGGGTCCCAACTCTGGACAGCCAGCACCTCATCCATGGTCACCGGAACCGGAATAACCCGGCGAGGGGGCAAAGGAGAAAAGAAAACGGCAGATCAACCGGTCTAAAAAAGGGGGGTCGATTTAAAGGCTTGAGTATACAAATGAGTTTTAAGATGGGACTTAAATGCCTCTACTGAGGTAGCATCTCTAACTTTTACCGGGAGGGCATTCCAGAGTACTGGAGCCCAAACAGAAAACGCTCTATAGCCCGCAGACTTTTTTTGGGCTCTGGGAATCACTAATAAGCCGGAGTTCTTTGAACGCAGATTTCTTGCCGGGACATATGGTACAATACAATCAGCAAGATAGGATGGAGCTAGACCGTGTAGTATTTTATACGTAAGTAGAAAAACCTTAAAGTCACATCTTAAGGGCTTGTTTGGGGGCGTGGTTATTTACAGCTAGAATTCACCAACTCGAGTATTTCATATATATTTCATATATATGTATGAAATACTTGACTTTCAGTGAATTCTAGCTATATATATATATATATATATATATATATATATATATATATATATATATATATATATATATATATATATATATATATATATTATTTACATAGAAAAAAAAAAAACTTGAATTTCAGTGTTCCGGTGGCTATCCATTAGATGGCAGTATTGTCCTGTTTAACTTCTCCGTTCATGATGAGTATATCATTTCGGCCACCGTGTTCAATGGAGAAGTCTGTTCTACAAAGTTCTGTTCTAAGTCTGTTCTAAAAGCCCTTAAATGCTTCTACTTAAATGCTTCTACTGAGGTAGCATCTCTAACTGTTACCGGGAGGGCATTCCAGAGTACTGGACCCCGAACAGAAAACGCTCTATAGCCCGCAGACTTTTTTTGGGCTCTGGGAATCACTAATAAGCCGGAGTTCTTTGAACGCAGATTTCTTGCCGGGACATATGGTACAATACGATCAGCAGGATGGAGCTAGACCGTGTAGTATTTTATACGTAAGTAGAAAAACCTTAAAGTCACATCTTAAGGGCTTGTTTGGGGGCGTGGTTATTTACAGCTAGAATTCACCAACTCGAGTATTTCATATATATTTCATATATATATATATATATATGTATGAAATACTTGACTTTCAGTGAATTCTAGCTATATATATATATATATATATATATATATATATATATATATATATATATATATATATATATATATATATATATATATATATATATATATATATATATATATTTATTTTATTTACATAGAAAAAAAAAAAAATACTTGAATTTCAGTGTTCCGGTGGCTATCCATTAGATGGCAGTATTGTCCTGTTTAACTTCTCCGTTCATGATGAGTATATCATTTCGGCCACCGTGTTCAATGGAGAAGTCTGTTCTACAAAGTTCTGTTCTAAGTCTGTTCTAAAAGCCCTAGATGTTATGACGTCATTGGGCAGGCAAGCTGTTTATATTGTGGGAAAGCGGGCGTGAGAACAGGCTGTCCCCACTCAGTCTCAGGTCCGCATTGAGCTGGAGGGGGCGTGGCCTCCAGCTCCGGCTGAATACCGGGAGTTTGTCGGGAGGTTGTCGGGAGAGGCGCTGTATACCGGGATTCTCCCGCTAAAAACGGGAGGGTTGGCAAGTATGGATATCACAGAATAATGCATACATTCATCATTTGTTTTCAAAACGCTTACAAACAAGTGGGACCCCAAAAATGTACTGTGGGACCCCATTTTTATGACTTCATGGGGTCCCATCCCCCCCCCCCCCCCCCCCGTTGCTATTGAACATGCTGGGACTACGAGTCACTTTTCTGCACGGTAACAGCTATGGAAAGTGACAGCAAAAGCTAATGATGTTGAGAGGCCAGGAAGCCAGGGTCTCTTAGCAACAGCTTCTCCCCGCATCACACCGCCACGCCAACACCAGCTGGAACACACACTGTTTGTTTGTTTGTGTGCGTCCGGGCTATTAGTGTGTTGCTGACAGAATGTGCTGGCCAAGCTGTGGCAGGTATCAGCAGTCCGGGTGCTAACAGCTTTAGCACGGTGTCACATTGTAGCTGCGCTTTGATCCAATTAAAGGTGTTGCCCCGCGGTAACTAAGTGATGAAAAATGTTGAATTGGATATCTGCGTGGGAGCAAAACAGAACTATCGGTTACATTAGAGTAAGGTTATGCTTGTAGGCGTGTATTGAAATATATGTAAATGCGACAAAACGCTCTTAAGAGTTCACTGCAAAAAGTCGGTGTTCAAAAACAAGACCAAAAAAATACAAAAATGAGGGGTATTTTATTTGAACTCAGCAAAATTATCTGCCAATAGAACAAGAAAATTCGAAAACAAGTAAAATTAGCTAGCCTCAATGAACCCAAAAATACCTTAAAATAAGTATATTCTCACTAATAACAAGTGCACTTTTCTTGGTAGAAAAAAAATGTAGACCTTTTTGCTCAATATGTTGAAAAATATTCTTAAATGAAGTAAATGCTAGTGCCATTATCTTGACATAATGATATGCGCTTGGCATTACATTTCTTGAAACCAGCAAACTTATACTGAAAACTATTATATTGTTCTTAATGGAAATTCAACAAGGCAACCGCTTGTTACTCTCGGGGTCTCCTAGCCTCTCAGGCAAATCATATGGTCTAAAAATGCATTTTTCCATGGATAACATGACATCATCGCGCCAAGTGCGTGCTCTTTCAGGCAATTAGTGCACATACACTACCGTTCAAAAGTTTGGGGTCCACCCAAACAATTTTGTGGAATAGCCTTCATTTCTAAGAACAAGAATAGACTGTCGAGTTTCAGATGAAAGTTCTCTTTTTCTGGCCATTTTCAGCGTTTAATTGACCCCACAAATGTGATGCTCCAGAAACTCAATCTGCTCAAAGGAAGGTCAGTTTTGTAGCTTCTGTAACGAGCTAAACTGTTTTCAGATGTGTGAACATGATTGCACAAGGGTTTTCTAATCATCAATTAGCCTTCTGAGCCAATGAGCAGACACATTGTACCATTAGAACACTGGAGTGATAGTTGCTGGAAATGGGCCTCTATACACCTATGTAGATATTGCACCAAAAACCAGACATTTGCAGCTAGAATAGTCATTTACCACATTAGCAATGTATAGAGTGTATTTCTTTAAAGTTAAGACTAGTTTAAAGTTATCTTCATTGAAAAGTACAGTGCTTTTCCTTCAAAAATAAGGACATTTCAATGTGACCCCAAACTTTTGAACGGTAGTGTATATACAGCCCGGCCCCCGGCCCAAAAATTTTTTATTGTAATTTTGAAGAATTTATCTGAATGTGCATGAAATATTTCTGTTCAAAATTGTTAGAAATGTCACATGTTAAACCAGTGGTTCTTAACCTTGTTGGAGGTACCGAACCCCACCAGTTTCATATGCGCATTCACCGAACCCTTCTTTAGTGAAAAATAAAATGTTGTTTTTTTTCAAATTCAAGACAAAGTTATATGTTTTTGGTAACACTTTAGTATGGGGAACATATTCTAAGTAACAAAGACTTAATTTAGAGTTTTTTGGACACTAGGGGAACATATTCTTAGTAACAAAGACTTAATTTAGATTTATTTGGTTAGGGTTAGAGGGTTCGGGCCAGGATTAGAGGGTCAGGGTTATAATAAGGCCATGCCGAATAAGGTATTAATAAGTACTTAATAATGACTAGTTAAGAGCCAATATGTTACTAATTTGCATGTTAATAAGCAACTAATTAAGGGTGTATATGTTCCTCATACTAAAGTGTTACCATGTTTTTTTACTGGTGCACAAAATGAACCGTGCATGAACATCACCTTGTTCAAACAACAAAACCAACACAGTGCATAAACTCACAACAAATTACACACCTGCAAATCAGTCTGACTTCTGCTGTTGTCGTATCCGTAATACGCCGATATGGAGAAGTTTTTATTTACACGGGTGTGTCTTGACCTCCGCCGAACCCCTGAGCCCGACTCACCGAACCCCTAGTGTTCGATCGAACCCAGGTTAAGAACCACTGTGTTAAATTAACTGTCAGTTTACTGTACTGTGCCAACTGTACTACTATATGAGTACGTAGTTTCTATTGTTTCATTCGAAATACAACAGCAAAGTCTATTTGGCTGTCATCTGTTTTAATTATGAGACGCAATTGTGTCAAAGTCATGATTTTTGTTTTCATGCTTGAAATAAGAAATTATTACTTTACAAAAAGTAGTTTTCTACTTGTGAGTGTTGATGACACAGCTTTGCAACAGTTGATATTCTAGTTTCAAGCATGTTTTACTCAATATAGGTCATCAAATCTCAGCAACAAGCTGTAATATCTTACTGAGATCATTTAGGACCAAAACCCTTAAAACAAGTAAAACACTCTAACATAAAATCTGCTTAGTGAGAAGAATGATCTTATCAGACAGAAAATAAGCAAATATCACCCTTATTTGAGATGTTTAATCTTACTTAGATTTCAGTTTTTGCAGTGTTGTATAACAATTGTGCATTTTTTTGTTTGTTATTAATGTCAAAGGTCAGTTTCAAATATTTTACTTAAAAAAAACAAAAATATTTTTATCAAATTCTTGACTTACCGGTACTGTACTGCAAAACGTCCATACAACAATAAGCAAGAGCGTGGCGCCCCCGTGTGTTCAAATCTCCAAAAGGTGTCCCAAACTAATAGACAACAGTATTTATAACTCATATACAGTCGTGGTCAAAAGTTGACATACACTTGTAAAGAACATAATGTCTTGAGTTTCCAATCATTTCTACAACTCTTATTTTGTTGGGATAGAGTGATTGGAGCACATACTTGTTGGACACAAAATACATTCATGAAGTTTGGTTCTTTTATGAATTTATTATGGGTCTACTGAAAATGTGAGCAAATGTGCTGGGTCAAAAGTATACATACAGCAATGTTAATATTTGCTTACATGTCCCTTGGCAAGTTTCACTTTTGGTAGCCATCCACAAGCTTCTGCTTGAATTTTTGACCACTTCTCTTGACAAAATTGGTGCAGTTCAGCTAAATGTGTTGGGTTTTCTGACATGGACTTGTTTCTTCAGCATTGTCCACACGTTTAAGTCAGGACTTTGGGAAGGCCATTCTAAAACCTTAATTCTAGCCTGATTTAGCCATTCCTTTACCACTTTTGACGTGTGTTTGGGGTCATTGTCCTGTTGGAACACCCAACTGCGCCCAAGACCCAACCTCCGGGTTGATGATTTTAGGTTGTCCTGAAGAATTTGGAGGTAATCCTCCTTTTTCATTGTCCCATTTACTCTCTGTAAAGCACCAGCGTCACAAAAACTGAAAACAAGCCAGAGGAAAAATGTGCCGATCGCACTCGAAGCTAAGGCTAACACTTAGCATAGGCAAGAACATTGCCGTTGTTAGGCCTATTTTAGGGGCTCAAGCCCCCCTAAATAATTCGGTGTTCAATTTTTTATTTTTTTTTATTTTATTTAATTTTTTTTTTCAAATACATGCCGACATCTTCATTATAAAGTGGCCCGATTATGAGTTTCAATAAATAATCATATAACCCGTCATTATTCACTCAGTTTCCCCTCACTGGGAATGGCTTGTTAAACATTTCATAGGATTTTCAGGGGGAGGAAAAATCAAGACATTTAATATAAAATGTAAAATGAATAAATACAGAAAAAGAAAAAAAATGGTTAAAAGCCATCGTCCCGGGGAGCATTTCATTTCGTCCTGTGCATTTTTTTTTAAATAATAATAATAACAATGAATAATTTCTAAGTCTTTGTTAGCCGTTTGTGAAGTTTTGTGCTCGTGCGCTATGTTCGCTTGCATCCTGTGCATCTCCTGGGGGGGGGGGGGGGGTTCACAGTTTACTGCGGGGTTCGTTCCCCCGGGATGCAGACGGAAAACTCCGGACAGGACGTGCAGGTAGGAACATGGTTTATTTGTAGAAAGTCAAACAAGTACCAAAAACTGAAAACAAGCCAGAGGAAAAATGTGCCGATCGCACTCGAAGCTAAGGCTAACACTTAGCATAGGCAAGAACATTGCCGTTGTTAGGCCTATTTTAGGGGGGCTGAATTTAATATTTTTTTTAAAAATTCAAATACATGCCGACATCTTCATTATAAAGTGGCCCGAATATGAGTTTAAATAAATAATCATATAACCCGTCATTATCCACTCAGTTTCCCCTCACTGGGCATGGCTTGTTAAACATTTCATAGGATTTTCAGAGGGAGGAAAAACCAGGACATTTAATATAAAATGTAAAATGAATAAATACATAAAAAGAAAAAGAAAAACAATGGTTAAAAGCCATCGTCCCAGGGAGCATTTCATTTCGTCTTGTGCATTTTAAAAAAAATAATAATAATAACAATGAATAATTTCTAAGTCTTTGTTAGCCGTTTGTGAAGTTTTGTGCTCGTGCGCTATGTTCGCTCGCATCCTGTGCATCTCCTGGGGGGGGGGGGGTTCACAGTTTACTGCGGGGTTCGTTCCCCCTGGATGCAGACGGAACACTCCGGACAGGACGTGCAGGTAGGAACATGGTTTATTTGTCGAAAGTCAAACAAGTACCGAAAACTGAAAACAAGCCAGAGGAAAAATGTGCCGATCGCACTCGAAGCTAAGGCTAACACTTAGCATAGGCAAGAACATTGCCGTTGTTAGGCCTATTTAGGGAATAATTTGGTGTTATTTTTTTTTTTTTTCCTAATACATGCCGACATCTTCATTATAAAGTGGCCCGATTATGAGTTTCAATAAATAATCATATAACCCGTCATTATTCACTCAGTTTCCCCTCACTGGGAATGGCTTGTTAAACATTTCATAGGATTTTCAGGGGGAGGAAAAATCAAGACATTTAATATAAAATGTAAAATAAATAAATACAGAAAAAGAAAAAAAATGGTTAAAAGCCATCGTCCCGGGGAGCATTTCATTTCGTCCTGTGCATTTTTTTTAAATAATAATAATAACAATGAATAATTTCTAAGTCTTTGTTAGCCGTTTGTGAAGTTTTGTGCTCATGCGCTATGTTCGCTCGTATCCTGTGCATCTCCTGGGGGCTAAGCCCCCCCTGTCCTTAAAAGCTAGTGACGCCCCTGGGCAAGAAGACGAGGAATACTCACGTAACTGTAGCAAAAGCAAACAATGCCTCTGATTAGTGCTCGATTCAATATCGATTCTTGGGGACACGATTCGATTCAAAATCGTTTTTTTTCCGATTCAACACGATTCTCGATTCAAAAACGATATTTTCCCGATTCAAAAGGATTCTCTATTCATTCAATACATAGGATTTCAGCAGGATCTACCCCAGTCTGCTGACATGCAAGCAGAGTAGTAGCGGTTCTTGAACTCACCATAGTGTGGACTGTGGCGCAACAGTTTGTTTGAATGTAAAATGTTCCACTCCTTCTTTGTCTCGTTTTGTCCACCAAAGGTTTTATGCTGTGCGTGAATGCACAAAGGTGCGCTTTGTTGGTGTTATTGACTTGTTGGAGTGCCAATCAGGCATATTTGGTCAGTGCATGACTGCGAGCTAATCAATGCTAACATGCTATCTAGTGGGGCTGCGAATCTTTGGGTGTCCCACGATTCGATTCAATATCGATTCTTGGGGTCACGATTCGATTCAAAATCGTTTTTTTTCCGATTCAACGCGATTCTCGATTCAAAAACAATATTTTCCCGATTCAAAAGGATTCTGTATTCATTCAATACATAGGATTTCAGCAGGATCTACCCCAGTCTGCTGACATGCAAGCAGAGTAGTAGCGGTTCTTGAACTCACCATAGTGTGGACTGTGGCGCAACAGTTTGTTTGAATGTAAAATCTTCCACTCCTTCTTTGTCTCGTTTTGTCCACCAAAGGTTTTATGCTGTGCGTGAATGCACAAAGGTGCGCTTTGTTGGTGTTATCGACTTGTTGGAGTGCCAATCAGGCATATTTGGTCAGGGCATGACTGCAAGCTAATCATTGCTAACATGCTATCTAGTAGGGCTGCGAATCTTTGGGTGTCCCACGATTCGATTCAATATCGATTCTTGGGGTCACGATTCGATTCCAAATCGATTTTTTTTCCCGATTCAACGCGATTCTCGATTCAAAAACGATATTTTCCCGATTCAAAAGGATTCTCTATTCATTCAATACATAGGATTTCAGCAGGATCTACCCCAGTCTGCTGACATGCAAGCAGAGTAGTAGCGGTTCTTGAACTCACCATAGTGTGGACTGTGGCGCAACAGTTTGTTTAAATGTAAAATCTTCCACTCCTTCTTTGTCTCGTTTTGTCCACCAAAGGTTTTATGCTGTGCGTGAATGCACAAAGGTGCGCTTTGTTGGTGTTATTGACTTGTTGGAGTGCCAATCAGGCATATTTGGTCAGTGCATGACTGCAAGCTAATCAATGCTAACATGCTATCTAGTAGGGCTGCGAATCTTTGGGTGTCCCACGATTCGATTCAATATCGATTCTTGGGGTCACGATTCGATTCAAAATCGATTTTTTTTTCCCGATTCAACGCGATTCTCGATTCAAAAACGATATTTTCCCGATTCAAAAGGATTCTCTGTTCATTCAATACATAGATTTCAGCAGGATCTACCCCAGTCTGCTGACATGCAAGCAGAGTAGTAGCGGTTCTTGAACTCACCATAGTGTGGACTGTGGCGCAACAGTTTGTTTAAATGTAAAATCTTCCACTCCTTCTTTGTCTCGTTTTGTCCACCAAAGGTTTTATGCTGTGCGTGAATGCACAAAGGTGCGCTTTGTTGGTGTTATCGACTTGTTGGAGTGCCAATCAGGCATATATGGTCAGTGCATGACTGCGAGCTAATCAATGCTAACATGCTATCTAGTGGGGCTGCGAATCTTTGGGTGTCCCACGATTTGATTCAATATCGATTCTTGGGGTCACGATTCGATTCAAAATCGATTTTTTTCCGATTCAACGCGATTCTCGATTCAAAAACGATATTTTCCCGATTCAAAAGGATTCTCTATTCATTCAATACATAGATTTCAGCAGGATCTACCCCAGTCTGCTGACATGCAAGCAGAGTAGTAGCGGTTCTTGAACTCACCATAGTGTGGACTGTGGCGCAACAGTTTGTTTAAATGTAAAATCTTCCACTCCTTCTTTGTCTCGTTTTGTCCACCAAAGGTTTTATGCTGTGCGTGAATGCACAAAGGTGCGCTTTGTTGGTGTTATCGACTTGTTGGAGTGCCAATCAGGCATATTTGGTCAGTGCATGACTGCAAGCTAATCAATGCTAACATG
>NC_084755.1:9333957-9460644 GCF_033978785.1 Entelurus aequoreus
AAATCTACTCTCAAGTGGGCCGGACTGGTAAAATCACGGCACGATAACTTAGAAATAAAGACAACGTCAGATTGTTTTCTTATGGAAGTAAGAATTGTCTCACATCAATTATTATTAGTTATTTTCGCACTCCATCCAGCTCTATAATCACTCGCCATACAGCAATAGAAGTGTCTATTACTTAGCTATTTCTCTTTGTTTTTAATGTCTATTTTCTATTTTCTGCTGGATTTATTCTCTATTTTATGCTGCAGCTGTCACATATACTGTAATATTGTCGTCATGTGCGTGCATGGTAATCGTTATATTTTGTATATATGATATAGACATAATACAACATATCAGTATATATAATATACTATACATATATTCAGGGTTTCCCACACATTCATTTATTTGTGGCGGCCCGCCACGAAAGAATTACGTTCGCTACAAAAAAAAAATAAAAAAATAAAAAATTTTAATTTAAAAAAATTTTTATTTATTTTTTATTTTTTATTTTTTTGTCCTCTCCAGCTTTTCAGGCAAATCATATAGTTGATGTACTATACTTCTCTTGTTGCCTTTTTTGTATTTGACTTTATTAAATGTATTTATATTAGAAACACAACATGTGTATATAACAAAGGGTGCAAAGTCTGCAGGCAGTAGGAAACACATGGTTAAGTGTAGGGAGTAAAACTGATGGCAGTCTAAAGTTCAAGATTTTTGGAGCTCTTTGTTCAGTGGATCAGATGTTTGATGAAGCTCTGTGTCTATCTGCCACCACTACTGTTTTCTGTTTATTTGTTACTGACTGTGGCAGGACACCTCTGCCTCTGTTTCACTTTATGTTGCTGGTAAATAATATGGTTGTAGTAGTAGGCTAAAGTTAAATTATTTAGTATGCACTAATTAAAGGGGCAGAGCTTTGAGACATTTTAGCTTTTATATTTTATAAGATATATTTTTTGTAAGAACCACAATTAATACATATATTTCAGTGAATAACTTATTGTTCAAATCTGTATATAAATATGTACATAAAGTGTTGTAATTATATTGTAAAATGGATGGATGGATGGACGTTTAAAACAAAACTGTTATTATTAATTAGTAAGTGTACATTTTTTGAGCCTTTTTAGAGAAAATCAAATCATTGTAGTAAATTATGCAAATTACTCGATGATGTCATAGTGACCACGCCCATAGCCACGCCCCCACCGCCACAGGTATCTTGGCAGTTTATGGGAAACACTGATATTATGTAAATATTACGTATATACGTTATATTTTATATCGCTATATTTAGTCAGTCTATTTATACCTGCATTGTCCTTTCCATCCTTACACTTTCCATCATTGTAACTGAGCTACTGTGTGGAACAATTTCCCTTGTGGATCATTAAAGTTTGTCTAAGTCTAAGTCTAACTTATACATATCAATATGGTATTAATACATATGCATATATTAATAAATATACAAATACAAATGTGATATACAAATAAATCATTTATATAAAATATAAATAAATTAGTGAGATTTGGAAATATAAACAAATAAAATGTATAAATATAAAAATGTGGCATACAAAAAAATCAAGAATTTGTATAAATAAACGTGTATTTGTAAATATATTTTTGAGATTTGAATACAAATATGCTTGATTTTTGTATTTGTATTGAATGCATACTTGCCAAACTTGAGACCTCCAATATCGGGAGGTGGGGGGGGGGGGCGTGGTTAGGGGCGTGGTTATTTACAGCTAGAATTCACCAACTCGAGTATTTCATATATATTTCATATATATATATATATATATATATATATATATATATATATATATATATATATATATATATATATATATATATATATATATATATATATATATATATATATATATATATATATATATATGTATGAAATACTTGACTTTCAGTGAATTCTAGCTATATATATATTTTTTTTAATTTTATTTTATTTACATAGAAGAAAAAAAAAATACTTGAATTTCAGTGTTCCAGTGGCTATCCATTAGATGGCAATATTGTCCTGTTTAACTTCTCCGTTCATGATGAGTATATCATTTCGGCCGCCATGTCTGTAATTTCCTCGTTCTTATGCTTCGTCTCCTTGTTGTGTGCGCAGTTGTGCACTCTATAAAAGCCCTAGATGTTATGACGTCTTTGGGCAGGCGAGCTGTTTATTTTGTGGGAAAGCGGACGTGAGAACAGGCTGTCCCCACTCAGTCTCAGGTCCGCATTGAGCTGGAGGGGGCGTGGCCTCCAGCTCCGGCTGAATACCGGGAGTTTGTCGGGAGAAAATCTCTGCCGGGAGGTTGTCGGGAGAGGCGCTGAATATCGGGATTCTCCCGCTAAAAACGGGAGGGTTGGCAAGTATGATTGAATGTGCATATGTGGATCGCTTTTTTTTGCTTTTGTGTCGATGAGACATTCCTACCACAAACCAGATGCACAAGTAAATGTGACCAAGTTTGAATGTGGAGTTACACACTCCCCTGAACAACCAGCAGAGGGGAGTGTGTAATGTTCTATATTTTCAATGGAACATATAAAATGTTGGTGTTGTTTACTTGAGTCCTATTGCCATCATAGTGCAGTCTACAAGGTCGAGAAGGCCTGACTCTGAGGCTCCGTTCTAATTCATACCAAAGGTGTTCTATCGAGTTCAAGTCAGGACTCTGTGCAGGCCAGTCAAGTTCATCCACACCAGACTCTGTCATCCATGTCTTTATGGGCCTTGCTTTGTGCACTGGTGCACAGTCATGTTGGAAGAGGAAGGGGCCCGCTCCAAACTGTTCCCACAAGGTTGGGAGCATGGAATTGTCCAAAATGTTTTGGTATCCTGGAGCATTCAAAGTTCCTTTCACTGGAACTAAGGGGCCAATCATCAGATTGGCAGATTGAAAAGCGTGATTCATCACTCCAGAGAAGGCATCTCCACTGATCTAGAGTCCAGTGGTGACGTGCTTTACATCACCACGCTTTGCATTGGACTTGGTGATGTATGGCTTAGATGCAGCTGCTCGGCCATGGAAACCCATTCCATGAAGCTCTCTGCGTACTGTACGTGGGCTAATTGGAAGGTCACATGAAGTTTGGGGCTCTGTAGCAACTGACTGTGCAGAAAGTTGGCGAGCTCTTTGCACTATGTCAGTTTATGTGGCCGAGTTGCTGTTGTTCCCAAACTCTTCCATTTTGTTATAATAAAGCCGACGGTTGACTTTGGAATATTTAGGAGCGAGGAAATTTTACGACTGGATTTGTTGCATCAGGAAGTTGGCGACCTCTTTGCACTATGTCAGTTTACGTGGCCTACCACTTCGTGGCTGAGTTGCTGTTGTTCCCAAACTCTTCCATTTTGTTATAATAAAGCCGACGGTTGACTTTGGAATAATTAGGAGCGAGGAAATTTCACGTCTGGATGTGTTGCATCACAAAGTTGGCGACCTCTTTGCACTATGTCAGTTTACGTGGCCTACCACTTGGTAGCTGAGTTGCTGTTGTTCCCAAACTCTTACATTTTGTTATAATAAAGCCGACGGTTGACTTTGGAATATTTAGGAGCGAGGAAATTTCACGACTGGATTTGTTGCATCACAAAATGGCCACCTATTTGCACTATTTCAGTTTACGTGGCCTAGCACTTGGTGGCTGAGTTGCTGTTGTTCCCAACCTCTTCCATTTTGTTATAATAAAGCCGACGGTTGACTTTGGGATAATTAGGAGCGAGGAAATTTCACGACTGGATTTGTTGCATCACAAAGTTGGCGACCTCTTTGCACTATGTCAGTTTACGTGGCCTACCACTTGGTGGCTGAGTTGCTGTTGTTCCCAAACTCTTCCATTTTGTTATAATAAAGCCGACGGTTGACTTTGGAATATTTAGGAGCGAGGAAATTTCACGACTGGATTTGTTGCATCAGGAAGTTGGCGACCTCTTTGCACTATGTCGGTTTACGTGGCCTAGCACTTGGTGGCTGAGTTGCTGTTGTTCCCAAACTCTTCCATTTTCTTATAATAAAGCCGACGGTTGACTTTGGAATATTTAGGAGCGAGGAAATTTCACGACTGGATTTGTTGCATCAGGAAGTTGGCGACCTCTTTGCACTATGTCAGTTTACGTGGCCTACCACTTCGTGGCTGAGTTGCTGTTGTTCCCAAACTCTTCCATTTTCTTATAATAAAGCCGACGGTTGACTTTGGAATATTTAGGAGCGAGGAAATTTCATGACTGGATTTGTTGCATCAGGAAGTTGGCGACCTCTTTGCACTATGTCGGTTTACGTGGCCTAGCACTTGGTGGCTGAGTTGCTGTTGTTCCCAAACTCTTCCATTTTCTTATAATAAAGCCGACGGTTGACTTTGGAATATTTAGGAGCGAGGAAATTTCACGACTGGATTTGTTGCATCAGGAAGTTGGCGACCTCTTTGCACTATGTCAGTTTACGTGGCCTAGCACTTGGTGGCTGAGTTGCTGTTGTTCCCAACCTCTACCATTTTGTAATAATAAAGCCGACGGTTGACTTTGGGATATTTGGGAGCGAGGAAATTTCACGACTGGATTTGTTGCATCAGGAAGTTGCCGACCTCTTTGCACTATGTCAGTTTACGTGGCCTAGCACTTGGTGGCTGAGTTGCTGTTGTTCCCGAACTCTTCCATTTTCTTATAATAAAGCCGACGGTTGACTTTGAAATATTTAGGAGCGAGGAAATTTCATGACTGGAATTGTTGCATCAGGAAGTTGGCGACCTCTTTGCACTATGTCAGTTTACGTGGCCTAGCACTTGGTGGCTGAGTTGCTGTTGTTCCCAAACTCTTCCATTTTCTTATAATAAAGCCGACGGTTGACTTTGGAATATTTAGGAGCGAGGAAATTTCACGACTGGATTTGTTGCATCAGGAAGTTGCCGACCTCTTTGCACTATGTCAGTTTACGTGGCCTAGCACTTGGTGGCTGAGTTGCTGTTGTTCCCAAACTCTTCCATTTTCTTATAATAAAGCCGACGGTTGACTTTGGAATATTGAGGAGCGAGGAAATTTCACGACTGGATTTGTTGCATCAGGAAGTTGGCGACCTCTTTGCACTATGTCAGTTTACGTGGCCTACCACTTCGTGGCTGAGTTGCTGTTGTTCCCAACCTCTTCCATTTTGTTATAATAAAGCCGACGGTTGACTTTGGGATAATTAGGAGCGAGGAAATTTCACGACTGGATTTGTTGCATCAGGAAGTTGGCGACCTCTTTGCACTGTCAGTTTACGTGGCCTACCACTTCGTGGCTGAGTTGCTGTTGTTCCCAAACTCTTCCATTTTCTTATAATAAAGCCGACGGTTGACTTTGGAATATTTAGGAGCGAGGAAATTTCACGACTGGATTTGTTGCATCAGGAAGTTGGCGACCTCTTTGCACTATGTCAGTTTACGTGGCCTATCACTTCGTGGCTGAGTTGCTGTTGTTCCCAAACTCTTCCATTTTCTTACAATAAAGCCGACGGTTGACTTTGGAATATTTAGGAGCGAGGAAATTTCACGACTGGATTTGTTGCATCACAAAGTTGGCGACCTATTTGCACTATTTCAGTTTACGTGGCCTAGCACTTGGTGGCTGAGTTGCTGTTGTTCCCAACCTCTTCCATTTTGTTATAATAAAGTCGACGGTTGACTTTGGGATATTTGAGAGCGAGGAAATTTCACGACTAGATTTGTTGCATCAGGAAGTTGGCGACCTCTTTGCACTATGTCAGTTTACATGGCCCAGCACTTGGTGGCTGAGTTGCTGTTGTTCCCAACCTCTTCCATTTTGTTATAATAAAGCCGACGGTTGACTTTGGTATATTTAGGAGCAAGGAAATTTCACGACTGGATTTGCTGCATCACAAAGTTGGCGACCTCTTTGCACTATGTCAGTTTACGTGGCCTAGCACTTGGTGGCTGAGTTGCTGTTGTTCCCAAACTCTTCCATTTTCTTATAAAAAAGCCGACGGTTGACTTTGGAATATTTAGGAGCGAGGAAATTTCACGACTGCATGTGTTGCATCCTATGACAGTTCCATGCTGGAAATCACTGAGCTCCTGAGAGCGGCCCATTCTTTAACAAATGTTTGTAGGAACAGTCTCCATGCCTAAGTGCTTGATTTTATACACCTGTGGCCGGGCCAAGTGATTAGGACACCTGATTCCGATAATTTGGATACACAATATAGTGTATGTTTGCTCAAAATGTACACAAGCGGTAGTCTGAGAAGTGTAGAGAATGCATATAAATGTTTTAGTTATTTCTTTATTCATTCACAATTGTCATCCCGGACGAGCCCCCAAATTGTTGCGTCGGACCAGTTCTTCCTCCAAGGGAATCTAAGTTACTGGTCAATCCCAAATTCTTTCGATGACATATATGCTGAGTAAGAAGGACCATCAAGACAGAATTGGAATATTTTCTAGTTTATTCCAAAGCTTTGGGAGACCAACTTAATGAATACATTCGTATCGGCCGCTCTAGTTGATCTGACACTCAAAACGGAAGAGCCTACTTCTTGAATCCGCAAACAGCCCCCACCCTCTTCAGAAAGGAATACAACACTAGCTGCCTCAAACATGACTATGAATAAAGAAATAACTAAAACATTTATATGCCTTCTCCACAGAAGCCAATGAGTTATTGTTGGCCTTATAATAAATGTAAAGATGCTGGATTTTGCTTGCTGCCAAGATAAGTCAAAAGTGCTTGGAGACGACGATGCATTTCACTGTCGATTGAAAGTGAACACCAGATGTTACCCCTTCAAGTATTTTATTGAATGCAGCCTGGTCGTAAAGGTGCGCGTCGTGACCCTCCACCTCATGCAATCACGGCCACCTATAAATAAGCGTGTTGCCATACCGCTTCATAGACCTTTAAATCCTCTCGTACTGTTTGCGAGGCCATTTACTGCAGACCTTTTGTTTTTAATGGTCTTTACATTAGCCGCAGTTTGAAATTGAACTCATCCATAGGTTGGAAACCAGGCGGCCCCTCGTGAAGTCTATCGATCCTAATCTTGCTTGATGGTCCCGTTTTAAAGCCTTAAGTGGTTTTTCAGAGCTCGGTGTTTATAATGACCTCTTAGCTGCTTTATCGCATCTTGACTTTAAGGCATCTGGAGGTGGTGGAGGCACAGCTGCTCTCAAGACTATGTGTGTGTCTGTCACGATGAGAATAGACTGACCTATTGAGCTGTCAGCGACTTATATTATATTCGCTTCAAACACTTAGAGGTACTTTTTGTCACGAGGATGTCGGGACAGTACACACAATAGAGCGCATGTACCCCCCGAGGCCAAACAAAATGTACATAGTACACAGTGAAGCGCATACCTCCGCCAAGGCAAAACAAGCGTGCATCATCGGATCTGACAAAAACATATATAAGTCGCACTGGAGTATAAAGGCCTACTGAAAGCCACTACTACCGACCACGCAGTCGGATAGTTTATATATCAATGATGAAATCTTAACATTGCAACACATGCCAATACGGCCGGGTGAACTTATAAAGTGACATTTTGAATTTCCCGGGAAACTTCCGGCTGAAAACGTTTCGATATGATGACGTTTGCGCGTGACGTCAACCGTTGAAGCGGAAGTATTCGGAGCCCATTGAATCCAATACAAAAAGCTCTGTTTTCATCTCAAAATTCCACAGTATTCTGGACATCTGTGTTGGTGAATCTTTTGCAATTTGTTTAATGAACAATGGAGACTGCAAAGAAGAAAGTTGTAGGTGGGATCAGTGTATTAGCGGCGGACTACAGCAACACAAACAGGAGGACTTTGAGGATAGCAGACGCGCTAGCCGAACGACCTCACCTTGACTTCCTCCGTCTCCGGGCCGCCGACCGCATCGGTGATCGGGTGAAGTCCTTCGTCGTACCGTCGATCGCTGGAACGCAGGTGAGCACGGGTCGTGATGAGCAGATGAGAGCTGGCGTAGGTGCAGAGCTAATGTTTTTAGCATAGCTCTGTCGAGGTTCCGTAGCTAAGTTAGCTTCAATGGCGTCGTTAGCAACAGCATTGCTAAGCTTCGCCAAGCTGGAAAGCATTAACCGTGTAGTTACATGTCCAGAGTTTGGTAGTATTGTTGATCTTCGGTCCATCCTTCCAGTCAGGGGCGTATTTGTTTTGTTTCTATATACAGTTAAGCCCGATGCTATCACGTTAGCTCAGTAGCTAAAGTGCTTCACCGATGTATTGCCGTGGAGATAAAAGTCACTGTGAATGTCCATTTCGCGTGCTCGACTCTCATTTTCAAGAGGATATAGTATCCGAGGTGGTTTAAAATACAAATCCGTGATCCACAATAGAAAAAGGAGAGAGTGTGGAATCCAATGAGCCAGCTTGTACCTAAGTTACGGTCAGAGCGAAAAAAGATATGTCCTGCACTGCACGCTAATCCTTCACTTTCACGTTCCTCATCCACGAATCTTTCATCCTCGCTCAAATTAATGAGGTAATTGTCGCTTTCTCGGTCCGAATCTCTCTCGCTGCATTGAAAACAATAGGAAAATGTGAGCAGACCTTCCTCCGGTGACGTCACGCTACTTCCGGTAGGGGCAAGGCTTTTTTTCATCAGAGACCAAAAGTTGCAAACTTTATCGTCGTCGTTCTCTACTAAATCCTTTCAGCAAAAATATGGCAATATCGCGAAATGATCAAGTATGACACATAGAATGGATCTGCTATCCCCGTTTTAAATTTAAAAAATTCATTTCAGTAGGCCTTTAAGTCGCATTTTTTGGGGAAATGTATTTGATAAAAGCCAACACCAAGAATAGACATTTGAAAGGCAATTTAAAATAAATAAAGAATAGTGAACAACAGGCTGAATAAAGGCCTACTGAAATTAAATGTTCTTGTTTAAACGGGGATAGCAGATCCATTCTAAGTGTCATACTTGATCATTTCGCGATATTGCCATATTTTTGCTGAAAGGATTTAGTAGAGAACATCGACGATAAAGTTTTGGTCGCTGATAAAAAAAAGCCTTGCCTGTACCGGAAGTAGCATGGCGTCACAGGTTGAAAGGCTCCTCACATTTCCCCATTGTTTACACCAGCAGCGAGAGAGATTCGGACCGAGAAAGCGACAATTACCCCATTCATTTGAGCCAGGATGAAAGATTCGTGGATGAGGAACGTGAGAGTGAAGGACTAGAGTGCAGTGCAGGACGCATCTTTTTTCGCTCTGACCGTAACTTAGGTATAAGCTGGCTCATTGGATTCCACACTCTCTCCTTTTTCTATTGTGGATCACGGATTTGTATTTTAAACCACCTCGGATACTATATCCTCTTGAAAATGACAGTCGAGAACGTGAAATGGACATTCACAGTGACTTTTATCTCCACGACAATACATCGGTGAAGCACTTTAGCTACGGAGCTAACGTGATAGCATCGTGCTTAACTGCATATCGAAACAGACGAAATAAGCCCCTGACTGGAAGGATAGACAGAAGATCAACAATACCATCCATCCATCCATTTTCTACCGCTTATTCCCTTAGGCTCCAGCGCCCCCCGCGACCCCGATCTCAGCTACAATCGGGCGGAAGGCGGGGTACACCCTGGACAAGTCGCCACCTCATCGGAGGGCCAATCAACAATACTACTATTACTATTAAACCCTGGATTTGTAACCACACGGTTAATGCTGTACCGCCTGGCGAAGCCTAGCAATGCTGTTGCTAACGACGCCATTGAAGCTAACTTAGCTACGGGACCTCGACAGGGCTATGCTACAAACATTAGCTCTCCACCTACGCCAGCCCTCATCTGCTCATCACGACCCGTGCTCACCTGCGTTCTAGCGATCGACGGCGCGACGAAGGACTTCACCACGATGATCGGTGCGGTGGGCGGCCCGGAGACGGAGGAAGTCAAGGTGAGGACAGCGGCGCGGCGGCGGGCGTTGTAGCTTTCGACGACACCCCGGCCGCCATCAGAGTCGGCAAGAAACATATATTTCCCCAAAGTTACGTACGTGACATGCACATAGCGACACGCACGTACGGGCAAGCGATCAAATGTTTGGAAGCCAAAGCTGTACTCACGGTAGCGCGTCTGCTATCCAAGTCAAAGTCCTCCTGGTTGTGTTGCTGCAGCCAGCCGCTAATACACCGATCCCACCTACAACTTTCTTCTTTGCAGTCTCCATTGTTCATTAAACAAATTGCAAAAGACTCACCAACAGATGTCCAGAATACTGTGGAATTTTGCGAGAAAAACAGAGCTTTTTGTATTGGATTCAACGGTGTCCGAATACTTCCGTTTCAACCATCGACGTCACGCGCATACGTCATCATACATAGACGTTTTCAACCGGAAGTTTCCCGGGAAATTTAAAATTGCACTTTATAAGTTAACCCGGCCGTATTGGCATGTGTTGCAATGTTAAGATTTCATCATTGATGTATAAACTATCAGACTGCGTGGTCGGTAGTAGTGGCTTTCAGTAGGCCTTTAACGTAACATATTATGGTAAGAGTCATTCAAATAACTATAACATATAGAACATGCTATACGTTTACCAAACAATCTGTCACTCCTAATCGCTAAATCCCATGAAATCTTATACTTCTAATCTCTTACGTGAATGAGCTAAATAATATTATTAGATATTTTACGGTAATGTGTAAATAATTTCACACATAAGTCGCTCCTGAGTATAAGTCGCACCCCCGGCCAAACTGTGAAAAAAAACTGCGACTTATAGTCCGAAAAATACGGTAACCGTTCATGTCCGAATTGCAATCTTTAACTCTTGTGCTTTTATTTTGAAAGCAAGTTCTGTCACTTGCTCGCTCCTTCATTCCCCCGACTCTAGAGTGTTCGGTACAGGAGGAGAAAGGGCAACAGGTGATCTGCAAAAACGGGTGTGTAGGGAACGTTGCCAGGAATAATTGCTGGTTTATAGCATCTGGCTGTTTGTTTACCGGGGTGTGGTCACTCCTCCATTATTTAATTGCTGGCTTTGTCAGTGTTCCCAAGTAATGTCAACACGAGCTCCAATGTTTTGTCACCTCATTGAATTGAATGATTGAATGCAGGCTGTAAATTGAGTGCACACCGAGTTGTCAGTGAGGCACGAAAGTGATTTATTTATGAGGCTTATCTTAATTGACCAAACTACTTTGTTTAAATTGTGAGTTGTCATCATTTTGTAGATATTTTGCAGTGTATAGTTATTTCATGTATGACATATTTTTGCTCAAACTCCTTATGGATCTATCTGATAACACAAACCTTCCAATTGTTAGAAAGCCCACTGTTTAATATGTTTGTTTATGCTTCACTGAGGAGAGTATTTGTCCTACTAATTTTGCCGGTCCTTGAACTCACCGTAGTTGGTTTACGTGTACAACTTTCTCCGTCGCTGCCACAAAAAGACGTGTTTTATGCCACTCCTTCTTTGTCTCATTTTGTCCACCAAACGTTTTATGCTGTGCGTGAATGCACACAGGTGAGCTTTGTTGATGTTATTGACCTGCGTGGAGTGGTAATAATCCATGCTAACATGCTATTTAGGCTAGCTGTGTGTACATATACATGATGTTGTATAAAATGTTGGTGTTTTTTCACTTTTTTGTCTCATTTTGTCCACCAAACGTTTTATGCTGTGCATGAATGCACAAAGGTGAGCTTTGTTGATGTTATTGACTTGCGTGGAGTGGTAATAATCCATGCTAACATGCTATTTAGGCGAGCTGTGTGTACATATACATGATGTTGTATAAAATGTTGGTGTTGGTTACTTTTTTGTCTCATTTTGTCCGCCAAACGTTTTATGCTGTGCGTGAATGCACAAAGGTGAGCTTTGTTGATGTTATTGACTTGCGTGGAGTGGTAATAATCCATGCTAACATGCTATTTAGGCGAGCTGTGTGTACATATACATGATGTTGTATAAAATGTTGGTGTTTTTTTACTTTTTTGTCTCATTTTGTCCGCCAAACGTTTTGTGCTGTGCGTGAATGCGCAAAGGTGAGCTTTGTTGATGTTATTGACTTGCGTGGAGTGGTAATAATCCATGCTAACATGCTATTTAGTTGAGCTGTGTGTACATATACATGATGTTGTATAAAATGTTGGTGTTTGTTACTTTTTTGTCTTATTTTGTCCGCCAAACGTTTTGTGCTGTGCGTGAATGCACAAAGGTGAGCTTTGTTGATGTTATTGACTTGCGTGGAGTGGTAATAATCCATGCTAACATGCTATTTAGGCTAGCTGTGTGTACATATACATGGTGTTGTATAAAATGTTGGTGTTGGTTACTTTTTTGTCTCATTTTGTCCGCCAAACGTTTTGTGCTGTGCGTGAATGCGCAAAGGTGAGCTTTGTTGATGTTATTGACTTGCGTGGAGTGGTAATAATCCATGCTAACATGCTATTTAGGCAAGCTGTGTGTACATATACATGATGTTGTATAAAATGTTGGTGTTTTTTTACTTTTTTGTCTCATTTTGTCCGCCAAACGTTTTATGCTGTGCGTGAATGCGCAAAGGTGAGCTTTGTTGATGTTATTGACTTGCGTGGAGTGGTAATAATCCATGCTAACATGCTATTTAGGCGAGCTGTGTGTACATATACATGATGTTGTATAAAATGTTGGTGTTGGTTACTTGTTTGTCTCATTTTGTCCGCCAAACGTTTTGTGCTGTGCGTGAATGCGCAAAGGTGAGCTTTGTTGATGTTATTGACTTGCGTGGAGTGGTAATAATCCATGCTAACATGCTATTTAGGCTAGCTGTGTGTACATATACATGATGTTGTATAAAATGTTGGTGTTTTTTCACTTTTTTGTCTTTTTGTCCGCCAAACGTTTTGTGCTGTGCGTGAATGCGCGAAGGTGAGCTTTGTTGATGTTATTGACTTGCGTGGAGTGGTAATAATCCATGCTAACATGCTATTTAGGCTAGCTGTGTGTACATATACATGATGTTGTATAAAATGTTGGTGTTTTTTTACTTTTTTGTCTCATTTTGTCCACCAAACGTTTTATGATGTGCGTGAATGCACAAAGGTGAGCTTTGTTGATGTTATTGACTTGCGTGGAGTGGTAATAATCCATGCTAACATGCTATTTAGGCGAGCTGTGTGTACATATACATGATGTTGTATAAAATGTTGTTGTTTACTTTTTTGTCTCATGTTGTCCGCCAAATGTTTTATGCTGTGCGTGAATGTGCAAAGGTGACCTTTGTTGATGTTATTGACTTGCGTGGAGTGGTAATAATCCATGCTAACATGCTATTTAGGCTAGCTGTGTGTACATATACATGATGTTGTATAAAATGTTGGTGTTTTTTTACTTTTTTGTCTCATTTTGTCCGCCAAACGTTTTGTGCTGTGCGTGATAGCGCAAAGGTGAGCTTTGTTGATGTTATTAACTCGCGTGGAGTGGTAATAATCCATGCTAATATGCTATTTAGGCGAGCTGTGTGTACATATACATGATGTTGTATAAAATGTTGGTGTTTTTTTACTTTTGTCTCATTTTGTCTGCCACACGTTTTATGCTGTGCATGAATGCACAAAGGTGAGCTATGTTGATGTTACTGACTTGCGTGGAGTGGTAATAATCCATGCTAACATGCTATTTAGGCTAGCTGTGTGTACATATATACATGATGTTGTATAAAATGTTGGTGTTGTTTACTTTTTTGTCTCATTTTGTCTGCCACACGTTTTATGCTGTGCGTGAATGCACAAAGGTGAGCTTTGTTGATGTTATTGACTTGCGTGGAGTGGTATTAATCCATGCTAACATGCTATTTAGGCTAGCTGTGTGTACATATATACATGATGTTGTATAAAATGTTGGTGTTTACTTTTTTGTCTCATTTTGTCTGCCACACGTTTTATGCTGTGCGTGAATGCACAAGGGTGAGCTTTGTTGATGTTATTGACTTGCGTGGAGTGGTAATAATCCATGCTAACATACTATTTAGGCTAGCTGTGTGTACATATATACATGATGTTGTATAAAATGTTAGTGTTGTTTACTTGAGACATATCACCATTATAGTGCAGCCTACACTTATCTCTTATGTTTGACTGCCATCTAGTGGTCACACTTATCATTACACCATGTACCAAATTAAATAGTTTTGAGTTGGGTAAGCTCAACCAAACTTATTCCTTACATTATTAGGCGCACTGTGGAGTTTTGAGAGGGAAAAAAGGATTTTAAGTGTGCCCTGTAGTCCGGAAAATACGGTAAATCTGTTTTTTATTTTTCTACCATCGATGCACTTAAAAATGTTCCGTTCTGTTAATTTGTGAGGCAAAAAAAGTCTCCTCTTCATTACTCGTTGCTGTTTTTATTGAATGGTACCTGCTTCCGGGATGTAACCCACGCGTTGAGACTGGCGCATGCGCGATACGACCTGGAAATGATATCTGTCAATAAAGTACTTAATATTTTATCACTAAATGCAATTGATTTTTTTCACTTTGCCAGAAAAAAATATATGTACTGCTTGAAATTGCATACCTTTTAAACTTCAATAGTCTCCAATATTGCAACAAATATTACAGTATATTATCATACTTTCCAAACATGTTTCTGTCTAAATAAAATAAATAAAAATACTTAACTTTACAGCAAACTACCCATCAAATTAATAAAAATGACTATTAATTTTACGTTGTTCTTTACAGCATATTACTGTAAATTGAAAAAAACCGACTACTGTTTTTTTGCGTTAAAATTCTGTTGACTGAGCTGCCGGTTTTTGACTGTAAAATCTACGGTTGTTGTTTTTAATGGTGTATTACTGTAAATGGAAAGACGGTACATTTGTTTTTACGGTAGAAAAACCGGCGGCTAAGTTGCCAGAATTAAAAAAATAACTTGTACGGTTTTTCCGCTAACAATATAATGTTGTAGAAACCAATGTCAATTTAACAAAACAATTCTGGCTACTAAGCTGCCAGCTTTTTCCGTAAACCCCCCCCCAAAAAACAGTGATACTGTTTTTCCATTTACCGTATAATGTAAAAAAAAAAAAAAAAAACACTAGTTTACAGTAAAATGTTGTAAACAAGTTTCGTACGGGTGAAAAATGCTTGGATTTTAATGTTGTGTTTTCAAGGTTTAAAAAAATTCCTGAATTTTGGGTGAAGTGCTTGTAAATGCTTGGAAATGTTCATCATATTTCTCGGCAGTCTGGCTCAATAGGCAAAAATATAAAATGGAAAAAAATAAAATACGATTCCTTAAAAATGAAAGCTACACGCTTGATCTGTTGGCTTTGCACGAGCCCTTACATTAGGTTGTTGTCATGTACACTACCGTTCAAAAGTTTGGGGTCACATTGAAATGTCCTTATTTTTGAAGGAAAAGCACTGTACTTTTCAATGAAGATAACTTTAAACTGGTCTTAACTTTAAAGAAATACACTCTATACATTACTAATGTGGTAAATGACTATTCTAGCTGCAAATGTCTGGTTTTTGGTGCAATATCTACATAGGTGTATAGAGGCCCATTTCCAGCAACTATCACTCCGGTGTTCTAATGGTACAATGTGTTTGCTCATTGGCTCAGAAGGCTAATTGATGATTAGAAAACCCTTGTGCAATCATGTTCACACAGCTGAAAACAGTTTAGCTCGTTACAGAAGCTACAAAACTGACCTTCCTTTGAGCAGATTGAGTTTCTGGAGCATCACATTTGTGGGGTCAATTAAACGCTCAAAATGGCCAGAAAAAGAGAACTTTCATGTGAAACTCGACAGTCTATTCTTGTTCTTAGAAATGAAGGCTATTCCACAAAATTGTTTGGGTGACCCCAAACTTTTGAACGGTAGTGTATATATGGCTCTGTGTCGCCCCCAAGAGGACAGTGGTGCATCGGTCCATCAAGTGGTCAAAAATTCAAGCAGAAGCTTGTGGATGGCTACCAAAAGTGCCTTATTGCAGTGAAACTTGCCAAGGGACATGTAAGCAAATATTAACATTGTTGTATGTAGGGCTGCAACAACTAATCGATTAAATCGATTAAAATCGATTATAAAAATAGTTGCTGATTAATTTAGTCACCGATTCGTTGGATGTATGCTATGCGCATGCGCAGAGGCTTCTAAAAAAAAAAAAAATTTTTTTTTTTTTTTTTTTTTAAATAAACCTTTATTTATAAACTGCAACATGTACAAACAGCTGAGAAACAATAATCAAAATAAGTATGGTGCCAGTATGCTGTTTTTTTTTCAATAAAATACTGGAAAGGATAGAAATGTAGTTTGTCTCTTTTATCCGATTATTAATCGATTAATCGAAGTAATAATCGACAGATTGATCGATTATCAAATTAATCGTTAGTTGCAGCCCTAGTTGTATGTATACTTTTGACCCAGCACATTTGCTCACATTTTCAGTAGACCCATAATAAATTCATAAAAGAACCAAACTTCATGAATGTTTTTTGTGACCAACAAGTATGTGCTCCAATCACTCTATCACAAAAAAAAAAGAGTTGTAGAAATGATTGGAAACTCAAGACAGCCATGACATTATGTTCTTTACACGTGTATGTCAACTTTTGATCGTGACTGTATTTAGGCAAAGGGTTTTTCCATGCATTTGTCTCCGGACTCATGTTGAGTCACGATTGTGGCTTCAACTGCACATCACGATTCAAGAGAGTCACGAATCCAAGCCTTGTTGAACGGGGAGAGAAAAATGAAGTGGTATGTGTCATGTTATTACAAATCAGCGTCCAGACACATTTAAGTAACAAATGAGGGTCATTTCAAATCAGTGGTGCCACTGCGGGGCATGCAATGTATTTTATTCTGTGTTGTGGTTGACTCATGTTGCATGTTGTCCAACAGCAGGCGACATAAGGGCAGTTTTGTTTTTATTTATCATGCACATATGGAGATGGCCACCACTACATGACTTCTGGGCCGCCACCCAAAATGTTGCATTGGTTTCCTGCTGTTGTGGCCCGGCGGTCCGGCTAATGAGAGTCCTGCTCCCGTACTGTAGCTTGTGACCTCAAACAATCACGAAGCAGATGGCAAAGCCACACTGATGATAGTCCAGATGTCAAAGGATGAGACATTGGGGAGACTGTGGGTGTGCGTTACATTGTGCTGAAGTCAGCATCATTTACTTGTATTGGTTGCTTTATTTGCTCTTGCTTATCTTTCAGTGTTTCCCACACATTCATTTATTTGTGGCGGCTCGCCTTTTTTTTTTTTGTCCTGTCTCATACAGTTGATGTAGATGCCCCTATAGGCTGTTCAGATTTACTTTACAAAAGGGAAGTGTAGGATACTTCTCTTGTTGCCTTATTTGTATTTGACCACTACTGTTTTCTGTTTATTTGTTACTGACTGTGGCAGGACACCTCTGCCTCTGTTTCACTTTATGTTGCTGGTAAATAATATGGTGGTAGTAGTAGGCTAAAGTTAAATTATTTAGTATGCACTAATTAAAGGGGCAGAGCTTTAATAGACATTTTAGCTTTAATATTTTATAAGATATATTTTTTGTAAGAACCACAATTAATAAATATATTTTAGTGAATAACTTATTGTTCAAATCTGTATATAAATATGTACATAAAGTGTTGTAATTATATTGTATAGTGGATGGATGGATGGACTATTAAAACAAAACTGTTACTATTAATTAGTAAGTATACATTTTTTGAGCCTTTTTAGAGAAAATCATATCATTGTAGTAAATTATGCAAATTACTCGATGATGTCATGGTGACCACGCCCATACCCACGCCCCCACCGCCACAGGTATCTTGGCAGTTTATGGGAAACACTGTCTTTTACATACCGTATTTTCCGGACGACAAGTCGCACTTAAAATCTTCTTTTTTTCCCTCAAAACTCGACAGTGCGCCTTATAACCCGTTGCGCCTAATGTAAGGAATCATTTTGGTTGAGCATACCCACCTCGAAGCTATTTTATTTGGTACATGGCGTAATGATAATAATAATAATAATAATAGATTTTATTTGTATAAAGCAATTTATATTGAGTAAACAATCTCAAAGTGCTACAATGTTACCAGTAGATGGCCAATGATAAGTGTTACCAGTAGATGGCAGTCAAACATAAGAGATATGTGTAGACTGCACTATGTTTGGTCTCAAGTAAACAACACCAACATTTTAAATGTTCCATTGAACATAACACACGGCGCTCAAAAATCTATCAAAACGTTTTAGTACGACTTTGGTAAGCTATGAAGCCACACCGCTAGAAGGATTGTTGGCGCATTAAACATAGGAGTATTATTATGGTGTGTGTATAAGGTAAGACATATTATCTGGCGTTTTGTTTCGCAATATTATGCCCGTTGTGCATAAGCTATTTTATTTGGTACATGGCGTAATGATAAGTGTGACCAGTAGATGGCAGTCAAACATAAGAGATATGTGTAGACTGCACTATGATTGGTCTCAAGTAAACAACACCAACATTTTAAATGTTCCATTGAACATAACACACGGCGCTCAAAAATCTTATCAAAACGTTTTAGTACGACTTTGGTAAGCTATGAAGCCACACCGCTTGAAGGATTGTCGGCGCATTAAACATAGGAGTATTATTATGGTGTGTGTATAAGGTGAGACATATTATCTGGCGTTTTGTTTCGCAATATTATGCCTGTTGTGCCTAATGTAAGGAATAATTTTGGTTGAGCATACCAACCTCGAAGCTATTTTATTTGGTGCATGGTGAAATGATAAATGTGACCAGTAGATGGCAGTCAAACATAAGAGATATGTGTAGACTGCACTATGATTGGTCTTAAGTAAACACCAACATTTTAAATGTTCCATTGAAAATATAGAACATTACACACGGCGCTCAAAATCCATCAAAATGTTTTAGTAAGACTTTGGTAAGCTATGAAGCCACACCGCTAGAAGGATTGTTGGCACATTAAACATAGGAGTATTATTATGGTGTGTGTATAAGGTAAGACATATTATCTGGCGTTTTGTTTCGCAATATTATGCAAAAGAAACTTTTCTTAGCCTTCTGGTACCTGCTGATCTGTATTTGGGATCTGCATAAGTCCTAAAAATTTCGTCCGCCTTTGTAGTCCGCGCCGACACCGTAGTTGATAATCTTCTTTTTCTCTATCTTCTTGTTATGTGACATTCATCCTCCGCTGTTGCCATTTCTAATATAAAGTAGTGTAAAGTTCTTACTTATATCTGTCAGTAAACTCGCCATGAAAGCGCTAAAACATACCGGTGTAGTGAGTTGACATTATTCACCCAAGGAACTTTAGTTATCAGAGTGTTCCGGTCGGACGTTTTTTCACGGGACACATTTCCGGTGTGGTTGTTTCCGGATGAGGAGCAACTGCTCCGTTATTGATTGAAGTAAAGTCCGAATGTTATTAAAACAGTTAGCGCCATCTTTTGACACTTCTTCCACTCCCGTCCTTGCACGCCACACCGCTACAACAAAGATGACGGGGAGAAGACGCTGTCAAAGGTGAGCTTCTTAAGCCAGTGCAAACCTGCGTTCCGGGCCAGAACGTAGTTTCCTGTTTCGTACACACAGCATTCCTCTGTGTGTCTCGTCTCCCCGTATTCTCCTCTGGTTCCCTAGCCGCCCCTTTTGGATCTCGGCCTCCCGCCTCAACACTCCTGGCAACACTCCACATAGTCGCACACCACACATATTTGGATGAGTTTCGCACTTCATTTCTTATTTTATGTATAATTAGAGCTAAAACTACGGCCCGGCATTCTCTGCCGTCTTCTTCCTCCCCTGTACTGTAACACGACTGTCAGAAAGCAGCTTGAAGATGATCTGTAAAACATCATCTATGCAACATTTTGACCCAAGAACCACCATTCCATGCTATGTAGACCACAAGGAAGTCTTTTACATTTAGAAAAAAATCATAATAATATGATTACTTTAATGCGCCTTATAATCCGGTGCGCCTTATATATAAAAACAGATCAAAAATAGACCATTCATCGGCGGTGCGCCTTATAATCCGGTGCGCCCTATGGTCTGGAAAATAGGATAACTGAATGCTTAAATGTCAGCTCTGAGCTCCAGCATGATGAAACAACAGCCCAATGAGAACACAACCACACCGCTGGTTGCAGCCAATAGCAGTAGAGCCCTTCCTTAAACATTACATCACTTCAATCACATTTTTCTAGGCCTTTCTTTTAAATATGTTGTTTACTGAACAATTGTGGTTTCTCCCCTCACACTAAGAATGGATAGATAGGTCTTTATTGTCATTGCACAAGTACAACGAAACTTTGTTTTCAGCACAAACCCGTTGAAGATTAGACAAACAGTGTACAGGAACGCTGATGGGTCGCCACAAGGCGCCCCGCAAAAGATAGGGAAAAAGGTAAAACGCTGTGGAAGGATGAGTAAAAAAAATACAATCTAGACGGGGCTCCTAAGGGGGCCTAGTCTGGAGTGGGAAAAAACCTCCATAGCAAAGCACATATACATATTACAACATACATCTCGAGATATCTAGCAACAGAGGGAAGGGAGTGCGGGGTCATGGTGGTAGGCCGCAGCTCTCAGGCGCTGACCAATCTTTCATCACCCCTATGGGATTTGCGTCGGGGGTGTATGTGTGGCGTATATTTTTTTGGATGCATGTTTGTGTGTAAGCCAGCATTGTGTCTCTGTTCCGCGGCCTTGATCTTGTGCAGTCGCTAGTCCAAAGTAAACAACAACAGGTGTGTGTCCATAAGAGACGAGAAGGGAGTTGGTTGTGCCTTCGCTGCACTGTCCTTCGGGAGAGTCTTGAAGCCAGGGAAACAATCCAAGTTAGAATGTTTTGTATGCGAGTGAAAATTTAATTTGCTTTTCACTCTAAATTGTCTATGACTGGTCCTCAAAATCCTGCGGGGCAGACAGTCCGATGTTATCCAAATCATCTCAGAATCAGAATCAGCTTTATTGTCATTACGCAGGGTAACGAGATTGAGGCCATTCCATACAGTGCAATAAAACAAGTGTACACTCTATACCAGGGGTCACCAACGTGGTGCCCGCGGGCACCAGGTAGCCCGTAAGGACCAGATGAGTAGCCCGCTGGCCTGTTCTAAAAATAGCTCAAATAGCAGCACTTACCAGTGAGCTGCCTCTATTTTTTTAAATTGTATTTATTTGCTAGCAAGCTGGTCTCGCTTTGCTCGACATTTTTAATTCTAAGAGAGACAAAACTCAAATAGAATTTGAAAATCCAAGAAAATATTTTAAAGACTTGGTCTTCACTTGTTTAAATAAATTAATTATTTTTTTACTTTGCCTCTTATAACTTTCAGAAAGACAATTTTAGAGAAAAAATACATCCTTAAAAATTATTTTAGGATTTTTAAACACATATACCTTTTCACCTTTTAAATTCCTTCCTCTTCTTTCCTGACAATTTAAATCAATGTTCAAGAAAATTTATTTTTTTATTGTAAAGAATAATAAATACATTTTAATTTAATTCTTCTTTTTAGCTTCTGTTTTTTCGACGAAGAATATTTGTGAAATATTTCTTCAAACTTATTATGATTAAAATTTTTAAAAAATTATTCTGGCAAATCTAGAAAATCTGTAGAATCAAATTTAAATCTTATTTCAAAGTCTTTTGAATTTCTTTGAAAAAAATTTGTTCTGGAAAATCTTGAAGAAATAATGATTTGTCTTTGTTAGAAATATAGCTTGGTCCAATTTGTTATATATTCTAACAAAGTGCAGATTGGATTTTAACCTATTTAAAACATGTTATCAAAATTCTAAAATTAATCTTAATCAGGAAAAATTACTAATGATGTTCCATAAATTATTTTTTTAATTTTTTGAAAAAGATTCGAACTAGCTAGTTTTTCTCTTCTTTTTTTCGGTTGAAATTTTAAAGAGTCGAAATTGAAGATAAACTGTTTCAAAATGTAATTGTCATTTTTTTGTGTTTTCTCCTCTTTTAAACCATTCAATTAAGTGTAAATATCATTAATTATTAATACTAACATAGAGTTAAAGGTAAATTGAGCAAATTGGCTATTTCTGGCAATTTATTTAAGTGTGTATCAAACTGGTAGCCCTTCGCATTAATCAGTACCCAAGAAGTAGCTCTTGGTTTCAAAAAGGTTGGTGACCCCTGCTCTATACAGAGGGTGAAATGAATATGTACATGAAACAGGGTGGTTGGTGGAATGGGTTATTGCACCGAAGAGAAGGCAGTCATGAGGGTCAATGGGGAAGTCTGTTCAGGGTGGTTATGGCCCTGGGGAAGAAGCTGTTTTTTAGCCTGTTCGTCTTGGTTTTAATGCACCTGTAGCGCTTCCTAGAGGGCAGCAGGTGGAACAGGTCAGAGCCAGGGTGGGTGCTGTCCTTGATGATGGCACTGGCTCTGTTGAGGCAGCGGGAGGTGTAGATGTCCATCAGAGAGGGGAGAGGGCGGCCGATGATCTTTTGAGCCGTCTTGACCACTCTTTGCAGCCTCTCCCTGTCTGCTGCAGTGCAGCTGCCGTACCATACTGTAATACAGTAGGTCAGCAGGCTCTCGATGGACGAGCTTCCCGCATCCTCCAATCCTTTGTGGCAGCTTTGAGGTACTCTGAAGACTGCCAGCAACTTACAATTTGTCGACAAACCAGAGCAACGCTTACTCCAATCAGCAGATGTCCTGTTGTCATAATTCCGAATAGGTAGATATCTTCACGTCCTCGACAGAAAAGGGTCGCCAGGGACGTGGCACTCCTTCTTCTCCCAAGAGTCCATTGTGTGTCCAGCAACAACCGATCCGTCACGACAAGCAAGTTCCCCCAAACCCAAGATCTTGTCAATTTCGTTGAGGCCAGTTAAATAGTTCCAATGTTTAGATTTGGAGAACAGTGCAAGAGAGGCAACAAGAAAGTTAAGACAAGACAAGACAAAGAAGCAAGCAGGAGAGATAAGGGAGAGGAAAGGGGAGCGTCCACCCTCGAGGAGTGCCAGGGAGAAAGCAAGAACCAGATCTTCTAGCTGGTGTGCAGTTTCTTTGCAATAGTTGATCAGGTTACCTGTAGCATTGGCATTTCTTTCAATAAATCAAAGTTTACTTATATAGCCCTTCATCGCAAATGTCTCAAAGGGCTGCACAAGCCTCAGATCCTCGTCAGGGCAAGAAAAACACTCAAGCCAATGGGATCAACGAGAAACCTTGGTAGGGACCGCAGATGTGGGGTTATCCCCTGGGTGACCGGTGCAATGGATGCCGAGTGGATACAGTTAATAATTACAGAGTCCAGGAGGGCTTTGATCCCTTCAATAGAACTGTGGGCCGCAGGTCACATCTTACGGAGGGAGCAACTCAGTCATTTATCAGGCATGTGATTTGAACTTAATGAAAAAGACTGAAAATAAGCCGGGGGGGTCTGGGGGCCGCAGGTTCAGCCAGGTGTGGGGGGGACGGGACAAGGAACCACTCTATACAGTACTTGCAACCTTACTAGTGTTCACTTAACACGGGGACGGCGTGGCGCGGTTGAGAGAGTGGCCGTGCCAGCAACCTTGAGGGTTCCTGGTTCGATCCCCAGCTTCTACCAACCAAGTCACGTCCATTGTGTCCTTGGGCAAGACACTTCGCCCTTGCTCCTGATGGGTGGTGGTTAGCGCCTTGCATGGCAGCTCCCGCCATCAGTGTGTGAATGTGTGGGTGAATGTGGAAATAGTGTCAAAGCGCCTTGGAGTGCCTTCAAGGTAGAAAAGCGCGTATAACCATTTTTACCATTTAAAAAGTCGTTCTTGCAATTGTTGGGTATGACTTTAAAGCATAACCAAGCATGCATCACTATAGCTCTTGTCTCAAAGTAGGTGTACTGTCACGACCTGTCACATCACGCCCTGACTTATTTAGAGTTTTTTTGCTGTTTTCCTGTGTGTAGTGTTTTAGTTCTTGTCTTGCGCTCCTATTTTGGTGACTTTTCCCGTTTTGTTGGTATTTTCCTGTAGCAGTTTCATGTATTCCTTTGAGTGATATTCCCCGCAGCTACTTTGTTTTAGCAATCAATCAATCAATCAATCAATGTTTATTTATATAGCCCTAAATCACAAGTGTCTCAAAGGGCTGCACAAGCCGCAACGACATCCTCGGTTCAGATCCCACATAAGGGCAAGGAAAAACTCACAACGATGTCAATGTGAATGACTACGAGAAACCTTGGAGAGGACCGCAGATGTTCACGACTATTTCAGGTGTTATTATCCCTCGTTGTGTGGACATTGTTGATGTACGGATGTACTTTGTGGACGCCGTCTGCTCCACGCGCTGTAAGTCTTTGCTGTCGTCCAGCATTTTTTGTTTACTTTGCAGCCAGTTCAGTTTTAGTTTCGTTCTGCATAGCCTTCCCTAAGCTTCCATGCCTTTTCTTAGCGGCACTCGCCTTTTGTTTATTTTTGGTTTAAGCATTAGACACCTTTTTACCTGCACCCTGCCTCCCGCTGTCGTCTGCATATTGCGATCACGACAACCCACGTTCCCGACATCTACAAAGCATTTAGCTACCTGCTGCTCCCTACTGATATGGAAGAGTATTACACGGTTACTCTGCCGATCTCTAGACAGCACAGACACAACAACGACACGTTATTTGCAAATGATAATTACTGGTTCGCAATAAATGTTTTTAACCCAATTAGGTGAAATTATATCATCTCCCATGGCACACTTGACTGTATCTCATGGCACACTGGTTTAGACGGTATTTATTTTCACATACTTTGCGGATTGTAAACAGAATTGGATATGGTATAGTCCAGGGGTCACCAACGCGGTGCCCGCGGGCACCAGGTAGCCCATAAGGACCAGATGAGTAGCCCGCTGGCCTGTTCTAAAAATAGCTCAAATAGCAGCACTTACCAGTGAGCTGCCTCTATTTTTTAAATTTTATTTATTTACTAGCAAGCTGGTCTCGCTTTGCTTGACATTTTTAATTCTAAGAGAGACAAAACTCAAATAGAATTTGAAAATCCAAGAAAATATTTTAAAGACTTTGTCTTCACTTGTTTAAATAAATCCATAGATTTTTTTACTTTGCTTCTTATAACTTTCAGAAAGACAATTTTAGAGAAAAAATACAACCTTAAAAATTATTTTAGGATTTTTAAACACATATACATTTTTTACCTTTTAAATTCCTTCCTCTTCTTTCCTGACAATTTAAATCAATGCTCAAGTAAATTTATTTTTTTATTGTAAAGAATAATAAATACATTTTGATTTAATTCTTCATTTTAGCTTCTGTTTTTTCGACGAAGAATATTTGTGAAATATTTCTTCAAACTTATTATGATTAAAATTCAAAAAAAATATTCTGGCAAATCTAGAAAAATCTGTAGAATCAAATTTAAATCTTATTTCAAAGTCTTTTTAATTTCTTTTAAAAATTTTGTTCTGGAAAATCTAGAAGAAATAATGATTTGTCTTTGTTAGAAATATAGCTTGGTCCAATTTGTTATATATTATAACAAAGTGCAGATTGGATTTTAACCTATTTAAAATATGTCATCAAAATTCTAAAATTAATCTTAATCAGGAAAAATTACTAATGATGTTCCATAAATTATTTTTTTTATTTTTTCAAAAAGATTCGAATTAGCTAGTTTATCTCTTCTTTTTTTCGGTTGAATCTTGAATTTTATAGAGTCGAAATTGAAGATAAACTATGTTTCAAAATTTAATTGTCATTTTTTTTCGTGTTTTCTCCTCTTTTAAACCGTTCAATTAAGTGTAAATATCATTAATTATAAATAATAACAGAGTTAAAGGTAAATTGAGCAAATTGGCTATTTCTGGCAATTTACTGAAGTGTGTATCAAACTGGTAGCCCTTCGCATTAATCAGTACCCAAGAAGTAGCTCTTGGTGACCCCTGGTTTAGTGGATACAATGAAACACAATTAAGCGTATAAAGTCAACTTGTTTTTCCATTCTACTGGTACTTTAAGACCAATTTCAGCACAAATAATGCAATCAACCCTTTCAAATTCAATACACTTTAATTCCTCATTAGTCTTTTACCATTCTAATTGGATGGTCAAGAACTTTTAATTATCCTATAATTGACTCTTCAATCTCTGCCACTTCAAAATATTGACCATCTTGAAGTGAAGCTTTTTCCCCAATTGGAAAAACAATTGTTATCCCCTGTCGATCACCATTCCTCTATGTTGATATAGTCTCATTCCGTTTCAGGGCGAAATATTCCCATGACGGGACATTTGCTTTCCAATCATCTTTTTTCCTCCTAATTAAGCGACTAACGAGGCTCAGTAGCTGTCGGAATCTAGGATAGACTTGTATTTATCCTGCAATGGGGAAATTACATTGTTGCAGTGCAGGTTTTTACACACAGTAACAGAAGTAAAACGTAATGGAAAACAAAAAAATACTAATAAATACTACATATTGTGCACTAATATGTATAGATAAAAGATAGAATAACACAAGAAACACTAACATCCGTGGAGTGAGAGGGATTGGGCATTATGGATATCAACTTGGTCAGCCACCTCTTCAATGCTGCCTAGTGGGCAGCCTAGGACGGAGTCAGCTCTCTTAATTAGTTAATTAAGTCTGTTCCTGACTCTGACAGTGCTGTCGTCACCACGGCAAACAATGGCATAGAACACCGCGGAAGCCACCACCGTGGCGTAAAAAGTTAGCAGCAGCGACCCGCACACCCCGAAGAATCCGTGTATCGTTCGTTCATTCGCACTTTGACCCTTTCTTGTACACAGTATTTCAATTGTGAGTCCAGTCCAGTTTATTGTTTGAGGTAAACACCCGGGCGTTTACCGTATTTTCCGGACCAAAACACGTCATTAACTACAGTTCGTCTCTACATCTGTAAGTGCGAGTTAAAACTCTGCTATGCAAAGAGAAAGCCATTTATCAACAACACCCAGAAACGATTTCCCCATCTACGGTCCGTAATATCATCAAAAGGTTCAGAGAATCTGGAGAAATCACTGCACGTATGCGATGATATTACGGACCTTCCATCCCGCAGGCGCTACTGCATCAAAAAGCGACATCAGTGTGTAAAGGATATCACCACATGGGCTCAGGAACACTTCAGAAAACCACTGTCAGTAACTACAGTTGGTCGCTACATCTGTAAGTGCGAGTTAAAACTCTACTATGCAAAGAGAAAGCCATTTATCAACAACACCCAGAAACGACAATGCGTGAGCAAAATTGTCAAACAGTTTAAGAACAACATTTCCCAACCAGCTATTGCAAGGAATTTAGGGATTTCCCCATCTACGGTCCGTAATATCATCAAAAGGTTCAGAGAATCTGGAGAAATCACTGCACGTATGCGATGATATTACGGACCTTCCATCCCTCAGGCGCTACTGCATCAAAAAGGGACATCAGTGTGTAAAGGATATCACCACGTGGGCTCAGGAACACTTCAGAAAACCACTGTCAGTAACTACAGTTGGTCGCTACATCTGTAAGGTCGAGTTAAAACTCTACTATGCAAAGAGAAAGCCATTTATCAACAACACCCAGAAACGACAATGCGTGAGCAAAATTGTCCAACAGTTTAAGAACAACATTTCTCAACCAGCTATTGCAAGGAATTTAGGGATTTCACCATCTACGGTCCGTAATATCATCAAAAGGTTCAGAGAATCTGGAGAAATCACTGCACATATGCGATGATATTACGGACCTTCCATCCCTCAGGCGGTACTGCATCAAAAAGCGACATCAGTGTGTAAAGGATATCACCAGTGTGTAAAGGATATCACCACATGGGCTCAGAAACACTTCAGAAAACCACTGTCAGTAACTACAGTCGGTCGCTACATCTGTAAGTGCGAGTTAAAACTCTGCTATGCAAATAGAAAGCCATTTATCAACAACACCCAGAAATGACAATGCGTGAGCAAAATTGTCAAACAGTTTAAGAACAACATTTCTCAACCAGCTATTGCAAGGAATTTAGGGGTTTCACCATCTACGGTCCGTAATATCATCAAAAGGTTCAGAGAATCTGGAGAAATCACTGCACGTATGCGATGATATTACGGACCTTCCATCCCTCAGGCGCTACTGCATCAAAAAGCGACATCAGTGTGTAAAGGATATCACCACATGGGCTCAGGAACACTTCAGAAAACCACTGTCAGTAACTACAGTCGGTCGCTACATCTGTAAGTGCGAGTTAAAACTCTACTATGCAAAGAGAAAGCCATTTATCAACAACACCCACAAACGACAATCCGTGAGCAAAATTGTCAAACAGTTTAAGAACAACATTTCCCAACCAGCTATTGCAAGGAATTTAGGGATTTCACCATCTACGGTCCGTAATATCATCAAAAGGTTCAGAGAATCTGGAGATATCACTGCACGCAAGCGATGATATTACAGACCTTCCATCCCTCAGGCGATACTGCATCAAAAAGCGACATCAGTGTGTAAAGGATATCACCACATGGGCTCAGGAACACTTCAGAAAACCACTGTGAGTAACTACAGTTGGTCGCTACATCTGTAAGTGCGAGTTAAAACTCTACTATGCAAAGAGAAAGCCATTTATCAACAACACCCACAAACAACAATGCGTGAGCAAAATTGTCAAACAGTTTAAGAACAACATTTCCCAACGAGCTATTGCAAGGAATTTAGGGATTTCACCATCTACGGTCCGTAATATCATCAAAAGGTTCAGAGAATCTGGAGAAATCACTGCACGTATGCGATGATATTACGGACCTTCCATCCCTCAGGCGCTACTGCATCAAAAAGCGACATCAGTGTGTAAAGGATATCACCACATGGGCTCAGGAACACTTCAGAAAACCACTGTCAGTAACTACAGTCGGTCGCTACATCTGTAAGTGCGAGTTAAAACTCTACTATGCAAAGAGAAAGCCATTTATCAACAACACCCACAAACGACAATCCGTGAGCAAAATTGTCAAACAGTTTAAGAACAACATTTCCCAACCAGCTATTGCAAGGAATTTAGGGATTTCACCATCTACGGTCCGTAATATCATCAAAAGGTTCAGAGAATCTGGAGATATCACTGCACGCAAGCGATGATATTACAGACCTTCCATCCCTCAGGCGATACTGCATCAAAAAGCGACATCAGTGTGTAAAGGATATCACCACATGGGCTCAGGAACACTTCAGAAAACCACTGTGAGTAACTACAGTTGGTCGCTACATCTGTAAGTGCGAGTTAAAACTCTACTATGCAAAGAGAAAGCCATTTATCAACAACACCCACAAACAACAATGCGTGAGCAAAATTGTCAAACAGTTTAAGAACAACATTTCCCAACCAGCTATTGCAAGGAATTTAGGGATTTCACCATCTACGGTCCGTAATATCATCAAAAGGTTCAGAGAATCTGGAGAAATCACTGCACGTATGCGATGATATTACGGACCTTCCATCCCTCAGGCGCTACTGCATCAAAAAGCGACATCAGTGTGTAAAGGATATCACCACATGGGCTCAGGAACACTTCAGAAAACCACTGTCAGTAACTACAGTTGGTCGCTACATCTGTAAGTGCGAGTTAAAACTCTACTATGCAAAGAGATAGCCATTTATCAACAACACCCAGAAACGACAATGCGTGAGCAAAATTGTCAAACAGTTTAAGAACAACACTTCCCAACCAGCTATTGCAAGGAATTTAGGGGTTTCCCCATCTACGGTCCGTAATATCATCAAAAGGTTAAGAGAATCTGGAGAAATCACTGCACATATGCGATGATATTACGGACCTTCCATCCCTCAGGCGGTACTGCATCAAAAAGCGACATCGGTGTGTAAAGGATATCACCACATGGGGTCAGGAACACTTCAGAAAACCACTGTGAGTAACTACAGTTGGTCGCTACATCTGTAAGTGCGAGTTAAAACTCTACTATGCAAAGAGAAAGCCATTTATCAACAACACCCAGAAACGACAATGCGTGAGCAAAATTATCCAACAGTTTAAGAACAACATTTCTCAACCAGCTATTGCAAGGAATTTAGGGATTTCCCCATCTACGGTCCGTAATATCATCAAAAGGTTCAGAGAATCTGGAGAAATCACTGCACGTATGCGATGATATTACGGACCTTCCATCCCTCAGGCGGTACTGCATCAAAAAGCGACATCAGTGTGTAAAGGATATCACCACATGGGCTCAGGAACACTTCAGAAAACCACTGTCAGTAACTACAGTTGGTCGCTACATCTGTAAGTGCGAGTTAAAACTCTACTATGCAAAGAGATAGCCATTTATCAACAACACCCATAAACGACAATGTGTGAGCAAAATTGTCAAACAGTTTAAGAACAACATTTCCCAACCAGCTATTGCAAGGAATTTAGGGGTTTCCCCATCTACGGTCCGTAATATCATCAAAAGGTTAAGAGAATCTGGAGAAATCACTGCACATATGCGATGATATTACGGACCTTCCATCCCTCAGGCGGTACTGCATCAAAAAGCGACATCAGTGTGTAAAGGATATCACCACATGGGCTCAGGAACACTTCAGAAAACCACTGTCAGTAACTACAGTTGGTCTCTACATCTGTAAGTGCGAGTTAAAACTCTACTATGCAAAGAGATAGCCATTTATCAACAACACCCAGAAACGACAATGCGTGAGCAAAATTGTCAAACAGTTTAAGAACAACATTTCCCAACCAGCTATTGCAAGGAATTTAGGAATTTCACCATCTACGGTCCGTAATATCATCAAAAGGTTCAGAGAATCTGGAGATATCACTGCACGTATGCGATGATATTACGGACCTTCCATCCCTCAGGCGCTACTGCATCAAAAAGCGACATCAGTGTGTAAAGGATATCACCACATGGGCTCAGGAACACTTCACAAAACCACTGTCAGTAACTACAGTTGGTCGCTACATCTGTAAGTGCGAGTTAAAACTCTACTATGCAAAGCGAAAGCCATTTATCAACAACACCCAGAAACGCTGCCGGGTTCGCTGGGCCCGAGCCCATCTAAGATGGACTGATGCAAAGTGGAAAAGTGTTCTGTGGTCTGACGAGTCCACATTTCAAAATGTTTTTGGAAACTGTGGACCAAAGAGGAAAAGAACCATCCGGACTGTTACAGGCGCGAAGTTGAAAAGCCAGCATGTGTGATGGTATGGGGGTGTATTAGTGCCGAAGACATGGGTAACTTACACATCTGTGAAGGCACCATTAATACTGAAAGGTACATACAGGTTTTGGAGCAACATATGTTGCCACCCAAGAAACGTTATCATAGACGCCCCTGCTTATTTCAGTAAAAGAATGCGGGTACTAGACTGGCCTGCCTGTAGTCCAGACCTGTGGCGCAATATGAAGAATTCCACCCGAAAAGCTTCAAAAATGTGTCTCCTCAGTTCTCAAACGTTTACTGAGTGTTGTTAAAAGGAAAGGCCATGTAACACAGTGGTAAAAATGCCCCTGTGACAACATTTTTGCAATGTGTCGCTGCCATTAAATTCTAAGTTAATGATTATTTGCACAAAAAAAAAATAACGTTTCTCAGTTTGAACATTAAATATCTTGTCTTTGCAGTCTGAAAAGGATTTGCAAATCATTGTTTTCTGTTTTTATTTACGAATTACACAACGTGCCAACTTCACTGGTTTGGAGGTTAGTAATAACCTGTGATTAATCATGATTAATCACAGTTCAAGAGTGTGATTAATCTGATTAAAAAAGACAATCACTTGACAGCCCTAACATATTTATACATGTACTACATTTAAAAAACAACTATTCCCTAAATATTTAGTCTCCAATTAGCTAAACATGAATGTTTTTGGACTTTGGGGTAAAAAAAAACAGATTACCCTGACACAACCCACGCAAGCACAGGGAGAGACGGAGCATGTAACCAAGAACCATCTGGCCGTGAGGCCGTCGTGCTAACAACCACACGCCTTCACTGTGCTACCTCATGATAGATTGTTCCATTTGTAAATGTACAAACACTTCTTGATTAATTTCACCAGGCTGGGTTTCATAATGGATTATCACTGACATATTTCATTTTTAAAGAACTTGTTGCGTCACTTTACTGCCGCCTGTGGCTACGTGCTTTAAACCATGCAAACGCCAGAGGTTATTTTTGTATTTGTAAGCATAGGCTCTATTTAGAAAGATTGATATAATATGAAAATGTTTAAAAATGAATCAATAACAATGCAGCCTGACGATCATTAATAAAAGTGACTTGTCTGGCGCTGCAAGACAATTGGCAGATAACTTTGCTGAGTTCAAGTAAAATATATATTGTATATATGTTATAGACATAATATAATATACTTAGTCTAAAGTCTAAAATACCCCTAATTTTTGTATTTGTTTTAATAGACAAAAGAATTGGGACACCTAGACAAAAGTATTGGGACACTAAGGACTACCACTGGACAAAAGTATTGGGACACTAAGAACTAACTCTGGACAAAAGTATTGGGACATTTAGGACTACCACTGGACAAAAGTATTGGGACACTAAGAACTAACTCTGGACAAAAGTATTGGGACATTTAGGACTACCACTGGACAAAAGTATTGGGACACTAAGAACTAACTCTGGACAAAAGTATTGGGACACTAAGGACTACCACTGGACAAAATTATTGGGACACTAAGGACTAACTCTGGACAAAAGTATTGGGACATTTAGGACTACCACTGGACAAAAGTATTGGGACACTAAGAACTAACTCTGGACAAAAGTATTGGGACATTTAGGACTACCACTGGACAAAAGTATTGGGACACTAAGAACTAACACTGGACAAAAGTATTGGGACACTAAGGACTAACTCTGGACAAAAGTATTGGGACATTTAGGACTACCACTGGACAAAAGTATTGGGACACTAAGGACTAACTCTGGACAAAAGTATTGGGACACTAAGAACTAACACTGGACAAAAGTATTGGGACATTTAGGACTACCACTGGACAAAAGTATTGGGACACTAAGGACTAACTCTGGACAAAAGTATTGGGACACTAAGAACTAACACTGGTCAAAAGCATTGGGACACCTAGACAAAAGTATTGGGACACCTACACAAAAGTATTGGGACAGTAAGAAGTAACACTGGACAAAAGTATTGGGACACTTAGGACTACCACTGGACAAAAGTATTGGGACACTAAGAACTAACTCTGGACAAAAGTATTGGGACATTTAGGACTACCACTGGACAAAAGTATTGGGACACTAAGGACTAACTCTGGACAAAAGTATTGGGACATTTAGGACTACCACTGGACAAAAGTATTGGGACACTAAGGACTAACTCTGGACAAAAGTATTGGGACACTAAGAACTAACACTGGACAAAAGTATTGGGACATTTAGGACTACCACTGGACAAAAGTATTGGGACACTAAGGACTAACTCTGGACAAAAGTATTGGGACACTAAGAACTAACACCGGTCAAAAGTATTGGGACACCTAGACAAAAGTATTGGGACAGTAAGAAGTAACACTGGACAAAAGTATTGGGACACTTAGGACTACCACTGGACAAAAGTATTGGGACACTTAGGACTAACACTAGACAAAAGTATTGGGACACTTAGGACTACCACTGGACAAAAGTATTGGGACACTTAGGACTAACACTAGACAAAAGTATTGGGACACTAAGGACTAACTCTGGACAAAAGTATTGGGACACTAAGAACTAACACCGGTCAAAAGTATTGGGACACCTAGACAAAAGTATTGGGACACCTACACAAAAGTATTGGGACAGTAAGAAGTAACACTGGACAAAAGTATTGGGACATTTAGGACTACCACTGGACAAAAGTATTGGGACACTAAGGACTAACTCTGGACAAAAGTATTGGGACACTAAGAACTAACTCTGGACAAAAGTATTGGGACATTTAGGACTACCACTGGACAAAAGTATTGGGACACTAAGGACTAACTCTGGACAAAAGTATTGGGACACTAAGAACTAACACTGGTCAAAAGCATTGGGACACCTAGACAAAAGTATTGGGACACCTACACCAAAGTATTGGGACAGTAAGAAGTAACACTGGACAAAAGTATTGGGACACTTAGGACTACCACTGGACAAAAGTATTGGGACACTAAGAACTAACTCTGGACAAAAGTATTGGGACATTTAGGACTACCACTGGACAAAAGTATTGGGACACTAAGGACTAACTCTGGACAAAAGTATTGGGACATTTAGGACTACCACTGGACAAAAGTATTGGGACACTAAGGACTAACTCTGGACAAAAGTATTGGGACACTAAGAACTAACACTGGACAAAAGTATTGGGACATTTAGGACTACCACTGGACAAAAGTATTGGGACACTAAGGACTAACTCTGGACAAAGGTATTGGGACACTAAGAACTTACACCGGTCAAAAGTATTGGGACACCTAGACAAAAGTATTGGGACAGTAAGAAGTAACACTGGACAAAAGTATTGGGACACTTAGGACTACCACTGGACAAAAGTATTGGGACACTTAGGACTAACACTAGACAAAAGTATTGGGACACTTAGGACTACCACTGGACAAAAGTATTGGGACACTTAGGACTAACACTAGACAAAAGTATTGGAACACTAAGGACTAACTCTGGACAAAAGTATTGGGACACTAAGAACTAACACCGGTCAAAAGTATTGGGACACCTAGACAAAAGTATTGGGACACCTACACAAAAGTATTGGGACAGTAAGAAGTAACACTGGACAAAAGTATTGGGACACTTAGGACTACCACTGGACAAAAGTATTGGGACACTTAGGACTAACACTAGACAAAAGTATTGGGACACTTAGGACTACCACCGGACAAAAGTATTGGGACACTAAGGACTAACTCTGGACAAAAGTATTGGGACACTAAGAACTAACACTGGTCAAAAGTATTGGGACACCTAGACAAAAGTATTGGGACACCTACACAAAAGTATTGGGACAGTAAGAAGTAACACTGGACAAAAGTATTGGGACACTTAGGACTAACACTAGACAAAAGTATTGGGACACTTAGGACTACCACTGGACAAAAGTATTGGGACACTTAGGACTAACACTAGACAAAAGTATTGGGACACTAAGGACTAACTCTGGACAAAAGTATTGGGACACTAAGAACTAACACCGGTCAAAAGTATTGGGACACCTACACAAAAGTATTGGGACAGTAAGAAGTAACACTGGACAAAAGTATTGGGACACTTAGGACTACCACTGGACAAAAGTATTGGGACACTTAGGACTAACACTAGACAAAAGTATTGGGACACTTAGGACTACCACTGGACAAAAGTATTGGGACACTTAGGACTAACACTAGACAAAAGTATTGGGACACTAAGGACTAACTCTGGACAAAAGTATTGGGACACTAAGAACTAACACCGGTCAAAAGTATTGGGACACCTACACAAAAGTATTGGGACAGTAAGAAGTAACACTGGACAAAAGTATTGGGACACTTAGGACTAACACTGGACAAAAGTATTGGGACACTTAGGACTAACACTGGACAAAAGTATTGGGACACTTAGGACTAACACTGGACAAAAGTATTGGGACACTTAGGATTTTGATTGATTGATTGAGACTTTTATTAGTAGGTTGCACAGTGAAATACATATTCCGTACAATTGACCACTAAATGGTAACACCCCAATAAGTTTTTCAACTTTTTTAAGTCGGGGTCCACATAAATTGATTCATGATACAGATATATACTATCATACATACTATCATCATAATACAGTCATCACACAAGATAATCACATTGAATTATTTACATTATTTACAATCAGGGGTGTGGAGGGGGGGGGGTAGGATATGGACAGCAAGTAGTGGACATAGAGAGAGAGAGAGAGAGAGAGATCAGAAGGCATAAGAAAAAGTATCTACATTTGATTGTTTACATTTGATTATTAGCAATCCGGGGAGGGTGTTAGTTTAGGGTTGTAGCTGCCTGGAGGTGAACTTTTATTGCGGTTTTGAAGGAGGATAGAGATGCCCTTTCTTTTATACCTGTTGGACTACCACTGGACAAAAGTATTGGGACACCTAGACAGAAGTATTGGGACACTAAGGACTAACACTGGCCAAAAGTATTGGGACACTTAGGACTAACACTGGCCAAAAGTATTGGGACACTAAGGACTAACACTGGCCAAAAGTATTGGGACACTAAGGACTAACACTGGCCAAAAGTATTGGGACACTAAGGACTAACACTGGCCAAAAGTATTGGGACACTAAGGACTAACACTGGCCAAAAGTATTGGGACACTAAGGACTAACACTGGCCAAAAGTATTGGGACACTAAGGACTAACACTGGCCAAAAGTATTGGGACACTAAGGACTAACACTCGCCAAAAGTATTGGGACACTAAGGACTAACACTGGCCAAAAGTATTGGGACACTAATGACTAACACTGGCCAAAAGTATTGGGACACTAAGGACTAACACTGGCCAAAAGTATTGGGACACTAAGGACTAACACTGGCCAAAAGTATTGGGACACTAAGGACTAACACTGGCCAAAAGTATTGGGACACTAAGGACTAACACTGGCCAAAAGTATTGGGACACTAAGGACTAACACTGGCCAAAAGTATTGGGACACTAAGGACTAACACTGGCCAAAAGTATTGGGACACTAAGGACTAACACTGGCCAAAAGTATTGGGACACTAAGGACTAACACTGGCCAAAAGTATTGGGACACTAAGGACTAACACTGGCCAAAAGTATTGGGACACTAAGGACTAACACTGGCCAAAAGTATTGGGACACGAAGGACTAACACTGGCCAAAAGTATTGGGACACTAAGGACTAACACTGGCCAAAAGTATTGGGACACTAAGGACTAACACTGGCCAAAAGTATTGGGACACTAAGGACTAACACTGGCCAAAAGTATTGGGACACTAAGGACTAACACTGGCCAAAAGTATTGGGACACTAAGGACTAACACTGGCCAAAAGTATTGGGACACTAAGGACTAACACTGGCCAAAAGTATTGGGACACTAAGGACTAACACTGGACATAAGTTTTTGGACACTTAGTACTAGCACCAGCCAAATAAGCGGGCCCGACCAACGCTGCTTGCAACTTTAATTTTTTCTTGTTTTTGAACACTGACTTTTTGCAGTGTAGGCTCTATTTAGAAAGATGGGTATAATATGAAAATGTTTAAAAAATGAAATCAATAACAATGCAGCCTGAAGATCATTAATAAAAGTGACTTGTCTGGCGCTGCAAGGCTCCTAAAAGACTGCTGATATGTCATTTCAATTACCATTGAAGTCTTTTTGCATTTGTTGCAGCTTTGACCCTGCCTGTACTGCCTTTTAAATGTTGAATGCAGAGCTGTGCAGGCCTGCTCAGCGGGGGGGACTTTTAAATTGGAAGCCCCCCCCCTCACTCAGTGTAAAGTTGGTGCCCGTGCAGCTGTAAAGACAACACTGCATTTATCCTGCACAGACTGACACGCGGGGAATAAATGGCACACGGTGAATCGTGAATAAATCAGCCCTGCTGTGTTCTTGAAGATACGGGGAATCACTTTTAAATCTGCCATCTGTTGCTCTTGTTTCTGCAGAATGCCTTGGTTTTTACAAGTGTTTCTGTAACATTTGGTATCAATTCAGGAGGTCTTGAAATGCTCATTACTCTCCTGTTGTTCTTAGTTTATTGCTGAAGGCCAGGGTGGAAAGATGAGCTTCAATTGTAGCGTTGTTGTTTTCTTGCTACAGCACGTAATCATCCGCTCAAGCAGAGGCTTCCAGTCTTTAGAAAGCCTCTTCTTGCCATGTATTTATTTTATATAGAAGTCACAGTTTACTGGAATTTGAGAAATGGACGGCAAAAAAACAGATAGTCCAGGGGTGTCAAACTCATTTTAGATCGGGGGGCCCACGTGGAGAAAAATCCACTCCCAAGTAAAATCACGGCACGATAATTTAAAAATAAAGACAACTTCAGATTGTGTTATTTGTTTAAAAATAGAACAAGCACATTATGAAAATGTACAAATCATAATGTTGTTGGGGGTTTTTTACACTTACATGTTGCGGTTAACAGTATTCTATCTTTATTTGTCGTTATTTATATTTTCTGAATAAATTATGTGCTAATGTTCATTGGTGTTCATTTTCAGAATAAATTTTCATTTCATTTTCATTTTCATGTTTATTTCGAATATGTAGACAAAACAAAAACAACAAATTTTGAAAAAAAACCAACAAAAAAGCCATTCAAGAATGAATAACAAAAACAACAATAATAATAATAATAATAATAGTAATAATAAAAAGCAAAAGAAACAAGAAATGAAAATAAACATTTAATGTAAACATATCCGAAAAGGAGTGAGAAGAAGTAAAAACTTATGTACTCCCACCCCTCTTATTACTTACTGTATGTTTAATAATAATAATAATAATAGTATATAAAAATGTTATGTCATATAAATACATATACACATATAAGTACGTACACATATATACATACATACACACATACATATATACATATATATATACATATACATATACACATACATACATGTACATCCACAACACACATTTAACAAGTAACTATGAATGTGACACAACAGCGTGTATACATAGTATACATATACATACACATACAAACCCACTGACTCTTAGTGCAGTTCACTATATCCTGTGAACAATATATTTTTGTACATTCTTTTAAATTAATAAATTATGTGATAATGTTCATTGGTGTTCATTTTCAGAATAAATTATGTGATAATGTTCATTGGTGTTCATTTTCAGAATAAATTATGTGATAATGTTCATTGGTGTTCATTTTCAGAATAAATTATGTGATAATGTTCATTGGTGTTCATTTTCAATCTATCAAGATAAAAAAAAAATATCAAAATAGGATGTTATTTATGTAGTTTGATCATTTTCCACCATCATGTGTTTTTTTTTACATAAGTAGCATCATCTATAAAGATACAAAGAATTGCTATTGCGACATCTAGTGGACACATTTAGAACAGCAGTTTCTTTCATTCAAAAATGTTGGCTCATTTTTATACTTAGCAAACTCATCACGCGGGCCGGATCAAACCTGTTCAGGTCCGCGGGTCGTACGTTTGACACCCCTGAGATAGTCCCTCCTCGCTACATCGTGCTTCAAATCTCGTGGCTTGACTATATTGCAGAATTTTACAAACTTTTTTAAAGCATTTTCTACATGATTTTATCCTAAATTACCGTATTTTCCGGACCATAAGGCACACTTAAAATCCTTTAATTTTCTCAAAACTCAACAGTGCGCCTTATAACCCGGTGCGCCTAATGTACGGATTAATTCTAGTTTACCGACATCAAAGCTAAATTATTTGGTACATTATGTAATGATAAGTGTGACCAGTAAAACATTTCAAGACTTATGCAGATCCCAAATACAGATCAGCAGGTACCAGAAGTTGCTTATGAATAATATTGCGAAACAAAACGCCAGATAATATGTCTTACCTTATACACACACCATAATAATACTCCTATGTTGAAGCACAGTACAATCCATCAAGCGGTGCGGCTTCATAGCTTACCAAAGTCGCACTAAAACATTTTAATAGATTTTTGAACGCAGTGTGTAATGTTCTATATTTTCAATTGAACGCATACAATTTTGGTGTTGTTTACTTGGGTCATATTGCAGTCTACACATACCTCTTATGTGTGACTGCCATTATATTGCAGTCTACATGTATCTCTTAGGTGTCACACTTTATCATTTCATCATGTACCAAATAAAATAGCTTCGAGGTCGGTAAGCGCAACCAAAATGATTTCCGCACATTAGGCGCACCGGGTTATGAGGCGCACTGTCAAGTTTTGAGAAAATGAAAGCATTTTAAGTGCGCCTTATAGTCCGAAAAATACGGTAATAATCCTACTTTGCAGAAATCCGTTGGCGGTCATGTCAGGTCCTAATTAACGGTGATAAACTACAAAGTTCTTACTTCAAAAAAACACATTAACACCTAGCAGGACAGTAGGCAAGGTAAAATAGCTTAAGATAGCTCAAATATATATAGATAGACAATGATGAGCGGATGAGCTTGATAGACAAATGAAAGAGGTAAAGTTGGAAACAGGAAGTCAAAAATTCAAAAAGAAAACTCGCAATAATCCGTCACCTCAAGCCGTAGTCTTGTGTCAACACGCTGGCGAGTGGCGATAGCGGCGGCCAAGAATAGAAGCGTGGCTGACACGTCGGTGGTGAGGCAGCAGAGTTATGGGACAGGTGGTCAGGGAGATGCGGCGGTGTGAGGGGGAGCAGCTGGCCATGCCACGCTACAATACAATCACCATGTATCAGCACACATTGTGATTGGTGATGGACTCAGTAATGCGCTGATGAGAAGTGGTGCTCATCAGCGCTCATTTGGTTGAATGTGTCATCCAACGCGTTGGTTTGGTTTCCTTTTGGATATTGGACAGACGGTGGTTACTAAAGTATGGACAGGACAACAAAAACACATTCGACTGCAAAACATTGTGCACTTGATGCAATATGATAAATAAACAACGCTATTTTAGTCATCAAGCCAAATTACTATTTTTATAGATATACTATTTTCCCAACATTTTAAACTACCGTATTTTCCGGACTATTGTCATAACGGGGTTTTTGCAGCTTACTGCGAGGTTTGTTCTCCTGGGGTGCAAACGGACTATTCCGGACAAGGCTTGCAGGTAGGAACATATTTATTAATCTATCTACAAAATAACAGGAAAAACTCTCTAACTGTGGCATGAAATAAACAAGACTTACGTAGAGGGTTGCGTGACAATAGTGTGAAGCAAACAACTAACATAACTATGGCATGGAACGACTATGAAACTGTGGCATGAAACAACTAACATGAACTATGGCATAGAACAACATGAAACTGTGGCATGAAACAACATGAAACTGTGGCATGAAACAACTAACATGAACTATGGCATGGAACTACTATGAAACTGTGGCATGAAACAACTAACATGAACTATGGCATGGAACAACATGAAACTGTGGCATGAAACAACTAACATGAACTATGGCATGGAACAACATGAAACTGTGGCATGAAACAACTAACATGAACTATGGCATGGAACAACATGAAACTGTGGCATGAAACAACATGAACTATGGCATGGAACAACATGAAACTGTGGCATGAAACAACTAACATGAACTATGGCATAGAACAACATGAAACTGTGGCATGAAACAACTAACATGAACTATGGCATGGAACAACTATGAAACTGTGGCATGAAACAACTAACATGAACTATGGCATAGAACAACATGAAACTGTGGCATGAAACAACTAACATGAACTATGGCATGGAACAACATGAAACTGTGGCATGAAACAACTAACATGAACTATGGCATAGAACAACATGAAACTGTGGCATGAAACAACTAACATGAACTATGGCATGGAACAACTATGAAACTGTGGCATGAAACAACTAACATGAACTATGGCATGGAACAACTATGAAACTGTGGCATGAAACAACTAACATGAACGATGGCATGGAACAACATGAAACTGTGGCATGAAACAACTAACATGAACTATGGCATGGAACAACATGAAACTGTGGCATGAAACATAACATGAACTATGGCATGGAACAACATGAAACTGTGGCATGAAAGCAATAAGTAGCATAACTATAGAATCACACCTGAAACGAGCAATGACGCCAGGCCGACTGACTAGCAAAGGCGGTTTAAATAGTTTCTTGATTAGAGGCAGGTGAGCGCCCCAACACCAGCGGCAGGTGAAAATCATATGCTACCATGGCAACCAAAACAAACAAGAGTGCACAAAAAACAGGAACTATGGAGTTAAACTAACAGAACATAACGAAAACATGATCCGGACCACGGATCATGACAACTATAAGGCGCACTTGAAATCCTTTTTTTCCCCCTCAAAACTCGACAGTGCGCCTTATAACCCGGTGCGAATAATGTAAGGAATAATTCTGGTTTTGCTTACCGACCTCGAAGCATTTTTATTTGGTACCGGTACTAGTATAGGTATAGTACCGCGATACTAATGAATCATATTCTGTACTATACCGCCTCTAAAAAGTACCGGTCCCCGACCCCCTCCTTTTTTTTACGGGTATAAAGGCGTGTCATCACGTCGTGACATTGCTTCTTTTCCGAGCAGAGGAGCATGTTCGGCAGCGCACACACACAGAGTACTTACAAGCAGACACAGTGTGTAGACAGAAAAGTAAGAACGGACGCATTTTGGCTTAAAAACTGACGATAAAAGTGAAGTTATAACACTGAAACGCCCCCAGGAAGAGGTGCTTTAAGACATGGCTAGCTAGCTAGCGGCTAACGTCCATCCACAGTGTTTTAGCTACTTCTAAATCACTAATCCTCGCCTCCGTGGCGACAAATAAAGTACGCGACTTGTCCAGGGTGTACGCCGCCTTCTGCCCGAATGCAGCTGAGATAGGCTCCAGCACCCCCCGCGACTCCGAAATGGACAAGCGGTAGAAAATGGATGGATGGATGGATTCTTACAAGTATTATTATCACTGCAGGACGGGGAATAGCTAAACATGCTTCACTACACACCGTTACTTACCAGCGTCAAAATGTAAACAAACGCCATTGGTGGATCTACACCTGACATCGACTGTAATGATACCAAATATCTAGTCGATACTACTACGATTACATTGATATTTTTTCGCATTACAAAATCTTTTTTTTCGTTTTTAAAAAATGTATATTTTGTTTATAAACTCAGGAAATATGTCCCTGGACACATGAGGACTTTGAATATGACCAATGTATGATCCTGTAACTACTTGGTATCGGATTGATACCCAAATGTGTGATATCATCCAAAACTAATGTAAAGTATCCAAACAACAGAAGAATAAGTGATTATTACATTTTAACTAGAGATGTCCGATAATATCGGACTGCCGATATTATCGGCCGATAAATGCATTAAAATGCAATATCGGAAATTATCGGTATCGGTTTCAAAAAGTAAAATGTATGACTTTTTAAAACGCCGCTGTGTACACGGACGTAGGGAGAAGTACAGAGCGCCAATAAACCTTAAAGGCACTGCCTTTGCGTGCCGGTCCAATCACATAATATCTACGGCTTTTCACACACACAAGTGAATGCAAGGCATACTTGGTCAACAGCCATACAGGTCACACTGAGGGCGGACGTACAAACAACTTTAACACTGTTACAAATACGTGCCACACTGTGAAAGAATGACAAACACATTTCGGAAGAACATCCGCACCGTAACACAACATGAACACAACAGCACAAATACCCAGAACCCCTTGCAGCCCTAACTCTTCCGGGACGCTACAATATACACCCCCCCGGACAATATCGGAATATCTGATATGGGCAAAAAAGCCATTATCGGACATCTCTAATTTGAACAGAAGTGTAGATAGAACATGTTAAAAGAGAAAGTAAGCAGATATTAACAGTAAATGAACAAGTGGATTAATAATCCATTTTTACAGCTTGTCCTTTATAATGTTGACAAAATAATAGGTGTATAAATGACACAATATGTTACTGCATATGTCAGCAGACTAATTAGGAGTCTTTGTTTGTTTACTTACTACTAAAAGACAAGTTGTCTAGTATGAACACTATTTTATTTAAAGACTAAATTGCAATAATAAACATGTTTAATGTACACTAAGATTTTTTGTTAAAATAAAGCCAATAATACAATTTTTTGTGGTCCCCTTTATTTAGAAAAGTATCGAAATACAATCTAATTGATTACTTTTCCCATCTTTGAAAGAATGTTGCCGTTACTGCGAATGTGAAGTGGCTCCTTATTACAGTTTGGTTGAATGGAAGCGCGAGGTGTCAAGTTGGGGCCACACATCAGTTGCATGCAGAGAGGAGGAGGTGGGAATAATGACACCGTTGTAAATGTGTTGATGATGATTGACTGGGGTGGGCGGATCATGCCTGCTGCCGCTGACACCCGGTCTCACTGCACACACAACAACGCCACCATAATTGCCACGAGCGTTCTCAAGCTGCATTTACCGGCACTGCTTTTGGGCTCATTGAAATTAAAGGCCTACTGAAAGCCACTACTACCGACCACGCAGTCTGATAGTTTATATATCAATGATGAAATCTTAACATTGCAACACATGCCGATACGGCCGGGTTAACTTATAAAGTGCAATTTTAAATTTCCCGCTAAACTTCCGGTTGAAAACGTCTATGTATGATGACGTTTGCGCGTGACGTCACTAGTTAAACGGAAGTATTGGTACACCATTGAATCCAATAGAAAAAAGCTCTGTTTTCATCTCATAATTCCACAGTATTCTGGACATCTGTGTTGGTGAATCTTTTGCAATTTGTTTAATGAACAATGAAGACTGCAAAGAAGAAAGTTGTAGGTGGGATCGGTGTATTAGCGGCTGGCTGCAGCAACACAACCAGGAGGACTTTGAGATGGATAGCAGACGCGCTATACGCCGACCTCACCTTGAGTTCCTCCGTCTCCGGGCCGCCGACCGCACGGATGATCGGGTGAAGTCTTTCGTCGCTCCGTCGATCGCTGGAACGCAGGTGAGCACGGGTGTTGATGAGCAGATGAGGGCTGGCTGGCGTAGGTGGAGAGCTAATGTTTTTGGCATAGCTCTGTGAGGTCCCCTTGCTAAGTTAGCTTCAATGGCCTCGTTAGCAACAGCATTGTTAAGCTTCGCCAAGCTGGAAAGCATTAACCGTGTAGTTACATGTACATGGTTTAATAGTATTGTTGATCTTCTGTCCATCCTTCCAGTCAGGGGTTTATTTATTTTGTTTCTAAGAAATGTTGTTCTTAAACCGTTCGACAATTTGCTCACGCATTTGTTGACAAAGTGGTGACCCTCGCCCCGTCCTTGTTTGTGTATGACTGAGCATTTCATGGAAGCTGCTTTTTATACCCAATCATGGCACCCACCTGTTCTCAATTAGCCTGTTCACCTGTGTGTTTGATGAGCATTCCTCAACTTTCTCAGTCTTTTTTGCCACTTGTGCCAGCTTTTTTGAAACATGTTGCAGGCACCAAATTCCAAATGAGCTAATATCTGCAAAAAATAACAAAGTTTACCTGTTGGAACGTTAAATATTTTGTCTTTGCAGTTGATGGAACGAGATATTTTCCATATATCCATATTTTGTGTTATTTTTTACTTCCGTAGTCATATTATAAAACAACTAGTGCTTTTCCAAATTGTCTGGTTAGTAAAAGGTTGACTGTGTGTTTGAGGCCTTGGAGCTTCTGGAATGCAAGCGGTAGACAAAACAAGAGGGTGGAAGACACAGGAAGAGTGAGAGGAAGGTAGACCGATCTGGACCGGGCTAGGGAACGCTTGGGTGCTGGATTGGTCTCATTATTGCCAAAGCTTTGACAATAAACAACAAAATACCAACTACTGCTTTTGGTGGTCAATTTAACATCAGCTTATTTGCCATTAAAAGATCTTGGGAGTGGACAGCAGACTTTGACTTCCTTGGGAGGAAGAGCTGTCGACGCAACAATTGGGGGCTCGTCCGGGATCAGTTGAATATATAATGAAAAGGATTAGCAAATCATTGTATTCTGTTTTTATTTACCATTTACACAACATACCAACTTTACTGGTTTTTTGGTTTGTATATATGTATTTTTTTTAAAATGAAAAGATTTTAATTGTGCCTGAAAATCCGAAAAAATACGGTAATTATAAATTAAAATACACTCTGGTTGCTTTCAGTTGAATAGCATGTAAACAAATAAACAATACTCTGCACAACCCTTGTGTAGAGCATTGTTTCTTTTTGGGAAAATTAAAGCAATGGGTTTACTTATTAAGTCAATGAGGCACATGATTATCAAGCAAGCTTTTGAAATGTTAATGAATAAACGCCCGCCACAACAACCGCACCTGATCACAAGTGACATGGCATGTTTGTAAACTGAAGGCTTTTTATAGTTCTAATTGAACTTCCAGTTATAAATGGACTGACAATGTTTCATAAATGTGCTGTTTTTCATCCCACGTGATTGTATGCACAGATATACTGCATGTACATGTGACCCTGGTTGCTACGGAAACACACATGATTCGAGAGCTCCTTGATGAAGTGAAACTGTGTGTGTGTGTGTGTGTGTGTGTGTGTGTGTGTGTGTGTGTGTGTGTGTGTGTGTGTGTGTGTGTGTGTGTGTGTGTGTGTGTGTGTGTGTGTGTGTGTGTGTGTGTGTGTGTGTGTGTGTGTGTGTGTGTGTGTGTTCTTGTATTTCGACCCTTCTTGAGACATCAACAAGGAAAAGTAGCTTCCATATGAGGAGGTGTGAACAAGTGATGACATAAATCATGGTCCCAATAACATTGCGTCTAATAGAGAATGTCTCATTTGCACCCCCTGCTGGTGAAATCTATCAAAATGAGGGTGGTCCCAAAAAGGAGGGATTTTTCAATTTGACTGTGTCGGTTTTAAAAGTGCTCCCCCTCTGGTCAACATATGAAATAACAAGTGTGTGTAAGAAATTGAAATGCGCCCCCTTTGGCCAAAATGTATTTTTTTTAAATAAATAAATATGGATATAGAGACATACTGTAATAATTTGAAGTAAATAATGAAAATTAAAAACCAATACAAACAAAGCATAAAAAAAAATAAACTTAAAGCAGTCTTTTCCTTACAATGTCGACTTTCTCATATTCTTTCTGTTCCTTTAATATTGCAATATTTTCACGTAGAATTATTACTTTTTTATGTAACATCACCATTTTATCACAATATTGCTCATTTGTTTGTTCTTGTAAAATTGTGACATTTTTTTTGAGTAAAATTCAGATTGTTATTGTAATATTGCCAAAAGTTGAACGTTTTCTTATAAAATTGTGACTTTGGTCAAGTAAAATTACGACTCTTTTCATAAAACTGCCAACATTTTTAAGCTTTTCTTGTAAAACTGCGACTGTTGTCGAGTAAAATTCTGGCACAAGTGGCAAAAATGACTGAGAAAGTTGAGGAATGCTCATCAAACACTTATTTGGAACATCCTACATGTGAACAGGCTCATTGGGAACAGGTGGGTGCCATGATTGGGTATAAAATTAGCTTCCATGAAATGCTCAGTCGTTCACAAACAAGGACGGGGCGAGGGTCACCACTTTGTCAACAAATGCGTGAGCAAATTGTTGAACAGTTTAAGAACAACATTTCTCAACCAGCTATTGCAAGGAATTTAGGGATTTCACCATCTACGGTCCGTAATATCATCAAAAGGTTCAGAGAATCTGGAGAAATCACTGCACGTAAGCGACGATATTACGGACCTTCAATCCCTCAGGCGGTACTGCATCAAAAAGCGACATCAGTGTGTAAAGGATATCACCACAAGGGCTCAGGAACACTTCAGAAAACCACTGTCAGTAACTACAGTTGGTCGCTACATCTGTAAGTGCAAGTTAAAACTATACTATGCAAAGCGAAAGCCATTTATCAACAACACCCAGAAACGCCGCCGGTTTCGCTGGGCCCGAGCTCATCTAAGATGGACTTTTCCAAAGCTGTGGTCTGACGAGTCCACATTTCAAAGTGTTTTTGGAAACTGTGGACGTCGTGTCCTCCGGAACAAAGAGGAAAAGAACCATCCGGATTGTTACAGGTGCAAAGTTCAAAAACCAGCATCTGTGATGGTATGGGGGTGTATTAGTGCCCAAGGCATGGGTAACTTACACATCTGTGAAGGCGCCATTAATGCTGAAAGGTACATACAGGTTTTGGAGCAACATATGTTGCCATCCAAGCAACGTTACCATGGACGCCCCTGCTTATTTCAGCAAGACAATGCCTCTAATAGTAGTCTCCAGTTTAGACCGCACAAGGCATAAACGTGTGCATGGTTCTACCTTCTCCCCGAGTCTTCTTCTGCATGTCTCCGCTTTATGTACTCACTCTTTTCCATCTGTCCCTATCTGAGCAGGAGAGACGTGCAGACAAGCACACTGTGTGCCCCATATGCATAATAAATAAGATGGAGTCTCCAAAGCCGCCTGAAATTCAAGTTGTACCAAAACACCCCAGAGTGGTAGGAGAGGAGGCGGTAGGGGTGGGAGGGTTTGTTCATCAAGCTCAGGTGTCGGCAACCCAGAATGTTGAAAGAGCCATATTGGACCAAAAATAAAAATCTGTCCGGAGCCGCAAAAAAATAAGTCTTATATAAGTGTTATATAAGTGTTATAATGAAGGCAACACATGATGTAAGTGTCTATGTTAGCTATTTTAGCCTACTATCAAAATGACTTTAAAAGTCCTTTATAAGTGTTATAATGAAGGCAACACATGATGTAAGTGTCTATATTAGCTATCTTAGGCTACTATCAAAATGACTTTAAAAGTCTTATATAAGTGTTATAATGAAGGCAACACATGATGTAAGTGTCTATATTAGCTATCTTAGGCTACTATCAAAATGACTTTAAAGGTATTATATAAGTGTTATAATGAAGGCAACACATGATGTAAGTGTCTATATTCGCTATATTAGCTTACTATCAAAATAAATTTAAAAGTCTTATATAAGTGTTATAATGAAGGCAACACATGATGTAAGTGTCTATATTAGCTATAATAGCCTACTATCAAAATAAATTTAAAAGTCTTACATAAGTGTTATAATGAAGGCAACACATGATGTAAGTGTCTATATTAGCTATAATAGCTTACTATCAAAATGACTTTAAAAGTCTTATATAAGTGTTATAATGAAGGCAACACATGATGTAAGTGTCTATATTAGCTATAGTAGCCTACTATCAAAATAAATTTAAAAGTCTTATATAAGTGTTATAATGAAGGCAACACATGATGTAAGTGTCTATATTAGCTATAATAGCCTACTATCAAAATACATTTAAAAGTCTTACATAAGTGTTATAATGAAGACAACACATGATGTAAGTGTCTATATTAGCTATATTAGCTTACTATCAAAATGACTTTAAAAGTCTTATATAAGTGTTATAATGAAGGCAACACATGATGTAAGTGTCTATATTAGCTATATTAGCCTACTATCAAAATAAATTTAAAAGTCTTACATAAGTGTTATAATGAAGACAACACATGACGTAAGTGTCTATATTAGCTATAATAGCCTACTATCAAAATAAATTTAAAAGTCTTACATAAGTGTTATAATGAAGACAACACATGATGTAAGTGTCTATATTAGCTATATTAGCTTACTATCAAAATGACTTTAAAAGTCTTATATAAGTGTTATAATGAAGGCAACACATGATGTAAGTGTCTATATTAGCTATAGTAGCCTACTATCAAAATGACTTTAAAAGTCTTATATAAGTGTTATGATGAAGGCAACACTTAATGTAAGTGTCTATAGCAACACATAATGTAAGTATCTATATTAGTTATATTAGCCTACTATCCAAATTACTTTACAAGTCTTATAAGTGTTATAATGAAGGCAACACATGATGTAAGTGTCTATATTATCTATATTAGCCTACTATCAAAGGCTGATGCAAATCTTCGTTGACAGAAATGTTGTATTTTAATTCTCATTCTACACATTTTTGCAACATTGGAAATCGTTAGTAAAATGGAGGCTTCACACAGGATGAGATAACTTCTAGAACTTACTGGATCAGACTGGCCAAAAGGTATTGATGTATGTGCCCAAGTTGAAGGAAACGCAAATCTTATTTTCGCATTAATTAATGGTTAATTAATGGATCTAATGGATTTATTACAATCTTTGCAAGCTGGGTAACGTTTGCTGTGGTCTGGAACAACATGGCACACAAACAACTATCAGACATGCAGCCAATATGTCATGAGACATGTAAATATAAATTAAATACACATAGGACACATTAAATGAGTTCAAATATACCTACAAATGAGGCATAATGATGCAATATGTACATACAGCTAGCCTAAATAGCATGTTAGCATCGATTAGCTTGCTGTCATTGATTGACCAAATATGTCTGATTAGCACTCCAACAAATCAATAACATCAACAAAGTTCACCTTTGTGCATGCACGCACAGCATAAAACGTTTGGTGGACAAAACGAGACGAAGAAGGAGTGGCATAAAACACGTCTTTCTGTGGCAGCGTCGGAGAAAGTTGTACATGTAAACAAACTGCGGTGAGTTCAAGGACTGTCGAAATTAGTAGGACAAAACGGTGCTTGCCAAATACCCTCATCAGTGAAGCCTCTATAACATAAACAGTGGGATTTATAACCTTCACTGGCTTCCTGTTCCACTCAGGATTGAATACAAAGTCTCCCTACTTACCCACCAGTGCCTCCATGGAAATGCCCCCCTCTACCTCAAAGAACTACTCACCCCAAATCCTCCACACGACACCTCCGCTCCGGACAGGCTAACCTTTGAGGACCAAGCTATGAACAATGGGAGACCGGGCTTTCTGCTCCACCGCTCCCAATCTGTGGAATGCTCTCCCTGACCCCCTGAGGGCACCCCAGACTGTAGATGCTTTTAAAAAAGGCTTAAAAACCCTTCTTTTAAAAAAAGTTATATATACATTTGCATACTAGTTCTAGCTATTAGGCTGTTCTAGTTTTTATTAGGGACTGAATGTCCCTTTGGGACAGAGGACCCTATTATATTGTGTGCGTTTTTATTATTCTTTATTATTATTATACCGCCGCCTCTTTGAGCTGTAATTTGACGCCCTTAACATGCTTCAAAACTCACCAAATTGGACACACACATCAGGACTGGCGAAAATTGCCATCTAATCAAAAAACCAAACCCCAAAACTCAAAATTGCGCTCTAGCGCCCCCTAGGAAGAAAACACAGACAAAACTACCTCTAACTCCCAGTAGGAATGTCGTAGAGACATGAAACAAATACTTCTATGTAAGTCTCACTTAGACCTATATTTCATTCATTGACAACCCCCAGCAAAAATCAACAGGAAGTTTGCAATCCCCCTTCAAAACAAAAGTTGTTATTATTATTATACCGCCGCCACTTTGAGCTGTAATTTGACCCCCTTAACATGCTTCAAAACTCACCAAATTGGACACACACATCAGGACTGGCGAAAATTGCCATCTAATCAAAAAACCAAACCCCAAAACTCAAAATTGCGCTCTAGCGCCCCCTAGGAAGAAAACACAGACAAAACTACCTCTAACTCCCAGTAGGAATGTCGTAGAGACATGAAACAAAAACCTCTATGTAAGTCTCACTTAGACCTATATTTCATTCATTGACAACCCCCAGCAAAAATCAACAGGAAGTTTGCAATCCCCCTTCAAAACAAAAGTTGTTATTATTATTATACCGCCGCCTCTTTGAGCTGTAATTTGACCCCCTTAACATGCTTCAAAACTCACCAAATTGGACACACACATCAGGACTGGCAAAAATTGCGATCTAATCAAAAAACCAAACCCCAAAACTCAAAATTGCGCTCTAGCGCCCCCTAGGAAGAAAACACAGACAAAAGTGCCTGTAACTTCCAGTAGGAATGTCGTAGAGACGTGAAACAAATACTTCTATGTAAGTCTCACTTAGACCTATATTTCATTCATTGACAACCCCCAGCAAAAATTAACAGGAAGTTGATTCAAAACAAAAGTCGGGTAAAACGTCACCTTTTTTCAAACATTATCTCCTCTGAGCGCGTTTGTCGTTTTGGCTTCAACTAGCACAGGAGAGAGATTGAACCCTTCTGATTAAAAGTTGACGAAAGAGTTTTAATTACTGCTCCGGTTTGGATTTTTATTTTTATTATTTATTTTTATTATCTTTTTATTTTATTTTTTATTTTTTTAATACACTGTAGCACTTTGAGGTTGTTTGCTCAATGTAAAGTGCTTTTTTACAAATAAAATATATTATTATGATTATTATGGTGTTAAGTCACCTGGTTCTTGTCTCCAGGCTTCCCAAAATGGAAAGAAAGAATACGATAGGTCAGAATATAATTTATTATATTCTACAAGTGTTGTTTTGTGGCATTTGCTGATGAAGGGCATAAAAAAAATTCTGAGAAAAAGTGTTTTTCCCATCTATCAGGAGCATCAGTGACTGGTACATACTGTATCCACTCTAATGACACACCTTGGAAAAAGGTGGATGTGAGCAAGGTAATGGGAAATAGTGCAGGTAAATAAAATGTCTTGTCACAGTGTAAGTCAATTCTCTTATGTAATGGCTCGCCTCTTCCTCTCTGCATTGCTATACCTTTTCCTCCTAGTCTCTGTCATTCTCCCTCCTCATCCTCGCCCCCCTTCCTCCTCTCATCCAACATCCAGTCATCCGGCCAGTGTGCCGCGAGGTAGCGAGTTAAAAAAAAATGTAATGATGTGCAGCGGAAGGATCGGTAGGGATCTTGATGTTATGCAAGACGTGGTTCATTGACCTCAGACACTGCAGAGGTGCGGGACTAAAACTGGAGAAGGCAAGGACAGGCCACACCTGCAGAGATCGGGATAAATAAGTTCTATTTGTTGAATGCTCTAGCGCGGGGGTGTCCAAAGTGAGACCCGCGGGCCGATTTATTGCTGGGCATTGAATCCCCTCAACAGTGTACAAAATGGTCTATTTTTCGGCGCATTTAACATTCAATAACCCGCTTCAGCAATTAAAACATATCTTACGTGGTAAATGAAAAGAATTGTATAAAAGAAATGAAACGTAAAAAAATTCAGTTGAACTCACAATTTGTAGCGCCCATATAAGCTATACCGCTCGTAGTAGTCGGGTAATTCGTGGGAAAGTCGCGGGCAAAACCTTTTTCACCGCTTTTGGTAGCCATCCACAAGCTTCTGCTTGAATTTTTGACCACTCCTCTTGACACAATTGGTGCAGTTCAGCTAAATTTGTTGGTTTTCTGACATGGACTTGTTTCTTCAGCATTGTCCACCTGTTTAATTAAGTCAGGGCTTTAGGTTGTCCTGAAGAATTTGGAGGTAATCCTCCTTTTTCATTGTCCCATTTACTCTCTGTAAAGCACCAGTTCCATTGGCAGCAAAACAGGCCCAGAGCATAATACTACCACCACCATGCTTGACTGTAGGGATGGTGTTCCTGGGATTAAAGGCCTCACCTTTTCTCCTCCAAACATATTGCTGGGTATTGTGGCCAAACAGCTCCATTTTTGTTTCGTCTGACATCACATTGACAAAGATAAGACCTTCTGGAGGAAACTAGAATTGAGCTGTTTGGCCACAATACCCAGCAATATGTTGGTAAGCACGGTGGTGGTAGTATTATGCTCTGGGCCTGTTTTGCGGCCAATGGAACTGGTGCTTTACAGAGAGTAAATGGGACAATGAAAAAGGAGGATTACCTCCAAATTCTTCAGGACAAGCTAAAATCATCAGCCCGGAGGTTGGGTCTTGGGGGGAGTTGGGTGTTCCAACAGGACAATGACCCCCAAACACACCTCAAAAGTGGTAAAGGAATGGCGAAATCAGGCTAGAATTAAGGTTTTGGAATGGCCTTCCCAAAGTCCTGACTTAAACGTGCGGACAATGCTGAAGAAACAAGTCCATGTCAGAAAACCAACACATTTAGCTGAACTGCACCAATTTTGTCAAGAGGAGTGGTCAAAAATTCAACCAGAAGGTGGTGGATGGCTACCAAAAGCGCCTTATTGCAGTGAAACTTGCCAAGGGACATGAAAGTAAATATTAACATTGCTGTATGTATACTTTTGACCCAGCACATTTGCTCACATTTTCAGTAGACCCATAATAAATTCATAAAAGAACCAAACTTCACGAATGTTTTTTTTGTGACCAACAAGTATGTGCTCCAATCACTCTATCACAACAAAATAAATGTATGTGGCTTTCTATGACTCGTATGGCCACTTCCTGTTTTCGCAACTCGTGATTGGATGCTCACTTGGGACTCCCAAGTGAGTATCCAATCACAGGACGCGTAAATGTCACGTTCAACGTGAGGCCAGCTAGAAGACCTTACTGACAAAAACGTGTGATCCGATTGGCTATCGCAACTGTCTATCAACTGTATGTCCCCGTTCACTTACAGTGCACGGACGCCCGCATTGTTGATTCTGAAGGCCTCGGGCAGATTTGGTACAGCACGGCAACATAAGCTAGCTGAATTCTGATTGGATACAAACTCTAACCCAGGGGTGTCCAAACTGTATCCCCTGAGGGACACACATGAAAAAATGTAAGCATACGGGGGCCATTTTGATATTTTCCATTTTCAAACCATAACAAAAGATATATATATTTTTTTTTTTTTTTAACCTTTAGGGCTCCCGGGGACCAGTCAACGGTCAAGGGTCTCAGTCATTAAAATGTTAAAAATAAGTCAAATTATTATTTTTTTTTACAGTATATCTCTATATCAACTTCAGGTTGATATCAAGTAAAAAAACCAAAACAGGTTTTATGGCTTTTCTGTCAAAGACAACTTTGTTTTTTATAGTAAAACTGAAATATGCAGTATTTAGTAATTAGAGCCCTAAAAGATCAACAATGCAGGACACCATTGATTTGAATTCTTGAATATTTTTGAGTAATCACAGTGAAAAGTTAAATAAAATCCCACTAAATATATTTGGGATCCAAATGGTCTCCCACTCATAAAGTGATACATTTTTATTAGTTGTTTTTTTTACTTTTCACACTTAAATTACGAGATTAACTTCAGATATATCTCTCGATTTTACGTTTCAACTATTATTTTGTTTGTTTTGTGCTCTTTTGTCAAAGAAAACTTTGATGTTTTTATATGGCAACCACACAATATATGCAATATTTTTTCCACATAAAACATTTTAAAGTGAATTTTTTTAAGTAATAATTCATTATAACATAGATTTTTTGTCTTTTTTTTTTTTTTTTTTTTTTTTCAAGCAATGGCAAAAAAAATAAAAATAAACAAAGACAAAAGACAAAAAAAAACAGCCTGCATGGCAGTTTTGTGTCAACATTGCAACGTTTTCTCGTTAGATTTCACCTCATTCCACTTTTTTAAAATGTTTATTTTTTATTTTTGCAATACTATCAATTTTGCAATTTTTGCAGAATGTGTGGGGGGCCGACAAATGGCCCCCGGGCCGCACTTTGGACACCTCTGCTCTAACCTAAAACAAACAGCACTGGAAGGAGCTTAATATGACATGAAGAGAATATGAATACTTTTAGATATTTAGGGAAAGTAAATTAAAAATGACTTTATCTTTAATTATGATCATAATTTCTGATTATGTTAGTCCAGGAGAGAAGGCCTTGCTGGCCCTTGACGGCACACCACTGGCTTTGAATAACAAAAACAATGTGGTGTGCATGCATTGGTGTGACACACACTGTAATACATTAATGCCTGCCCAATTCTTGCAAGATATTATTGAAAATATTCCTAACTTTAAGATGATCAAAGTTGACTATGGTATATTCAAGAGTTTCTTCCTGAAGAAAAAGCCACAGTGTTGACAGCTTTATTACTCTTGATCGTATCTTCTAATGGAGATGCTTAAGTGAGGCAGTGCAATTAGAAGAAAAAAAGGCCCTGCCTGCCATTCCCCTGGCATCTTGCTCCACTGCGCATGTACCCTGCTGACATTGGATCAAACTATTACAGAGAGCTTCACTTTTTTGCTGAATCGTCCAAATGCGGTCAGTCATGCGCTTGCTCTCTATAGCCCCAAACTATTGGGGGATCTGCTGAAACAGCAAAGGACACACTGAAATAGTCCTTGGAAGGAAAGAAGTGGGAGTCTTGGAGCCCAAGATTACAATGACGGGACCAAAAAAAAAAAAACCTCAAGTCACCATTACTGTTTTAATAAGATCAACTCATGTCTGCACCTATAAAGGTCATCTGAAAGTGAAACATGTGCAGTAGTTGTTGAATAATCTCCGATGACTCTGCAGTTCTGCATTATTAAAGGCCTACTGAAAGCCACTACTACCGACCACGCAGTCTGATAGTTTATATATCAATGATGAAATCTTAACATTGCAACACATGCCAATACGGCCGGGTTAACTTATAAAGTGACATTTTAAAATTCCCGGGAAATATCCGGCTGAAACATCGCGGTATGATGACGTATGCGCGTGACGAAGTCCGAGTAACGGAAGTTATGGTACCCCGTAGAATCCTATACAAAAAGCTCTGTTTTCATTTCATAATTCCACAGTATTCTGGACATCTTTTGCAATTTGTTTAATGAACAATGAAGGCTGCAAAGAAGACAGTTGTAGGTGGGATCGGTGTATTAGCAGTGGACTACAGCAACACAACCAGGAGGACTTTGTTGGAGCGCTAGCCGCGCTAGCCGCCGACTTCACCTTGACTTCCTACGTCTCCGGGCCGCCAAACGCATCGGGTGAAGTCCTTCGTCCTTCTGCCGATCGCTGGAACGCAGGTGAGCACGGGTGTTGATGAGCAAATGAGGGCTGGCTGGCGTAGGTGGAGAGCTAATGTTTTTAGCATAGCTCTGTGCAGTCCGGTTGCTAAGTTAGCTTCAATGGCGTCGTTAGCACAGCATTGTTAACCTTCGCCAGCCTGGAAAGCATTAACCGTGTATTTACATGTCCACGGTTTAATAGTATTGTTGATTTTCTATCTATACTTCCAGTCAGGGGTTTATTTCTTTTGTTTCTATATGCAGTTAAAGCACGATGCTATCACGTTAGCTCGTAGCTAAAGCATTTCGCCGATGTATTGTCGTGGAGATAAAAGGCACTGAATGTCCATTTCGCTTTCTCGACTCTCATTTTCAAGAGGATATAGTATCCGAGGTGGTTTAAAATACAAATCTGTGATCTACAATAGAAAAAAGGAGAGTGTGGAATCCAATGAGCCAGCATGTACCTAAGTTACGGTCAGAGCGAAAAAAGATACGTCCATCGCTGCCTCTCAAGTCATTCACTCTCACGTTCCTCATCTACGAATCTTTCATCCTGGCTCAAATTAATGGGGTAATCATCACTTTCTCGGTCCGAATCTCTCTCGCTCCATTGTAAACAATGGGGAATTGTGAGGAATCCTAGCTCCTGTGACGTCACGCTACTTCCGGTACAGGCAAGGCTTTTTTTTTATCAGCGAGCAAAAGTTGCGAACTTTATCGTCGATTTTCTCTACTAAATCCTTTCAGCAAAAATATGGCAATATCGCGAAATGATCAAGTATGACACATAGAATGGATCTGCTATTCCCGTTTAAATAAAAAAAAATCATTTCAGTAGGCCTTTAAATGATATTAGTTATGGTATTAGTTTTAACCTTCATAACAATTGTGCATACATATTTTTTGTCCCTCTACACCAGGGGTCACCAACCTTTTTGAAACCAAGAGCTACTTCTTGGGTACTGATTAATGCGAAGGGCTACCAGTTTGATACACACTTCAATAAATTGCCAGAAATAGCCAATTTGCTCAATTTACCTTTAACTCTATGTTATTATTAATAATTAATGATATTTACACTTAATTGAACGGTTTAAAAGAGGAGAAAACACGAAAAAAATGACAATTAAATTTTGAAACATAGTTTATCTTCAATTTCGACTCTTTAAAATTCAAAATTCAACTGAAAAAAAGAAGAGAAAAACTAGCTAATTCGAATCTTTTTGAAAAAATTAAAAAAAGAATTTATGGAACATCATTAGTAATTTTTTCCTGATTAAGATTGATTTTAGAATTTTGATGACATGTTTTAAATAGGTTAAAATCCAATCTACACTTTGTTAGAACAAATTGGACCAAGCTATATTTCTAACAAAGACAAATCATTATTTCTTCTAAATTTTCCAGAACAAAATTTTTAAAAGCAATTCAAAAGACTTTGAAATAAGATTTAAATTTGATTCTACAGATTTTCTAGATTTGCCAGAATATTTTTTTTGAATTTTAATCATAAGTTTGAAGAAACATTTCACAAATATTCTTCGTCGAAAAAACAGAAGCTAAAATGAAGAATTAAATTAAAATGTATTTATTATTCTTTACAATAAAAAAAATTAATTTACTTGAACATCGATTTAAAATGTCAGGAAAGAAGAGGAAGGAATTTAAAAGGTAAAAAGGTATATGTGTTTAAAAATCCTAAAATCATTTTTAAGGTTGTATTTTTTCTCTAAAATTGTCTTTCTGAAAGTTATAAGAAGCAAAGTAAAACAATTAATGAATTTATTTAAACAAGTGAAGACCAAGTCTTTAAAATATTTTCTTGGATTTTCAAATTCTATTTGAGTTTTGTCTCTCTTAGAATTAAAAATGTCGGGCAAAGCGAGACCCGCTTGCTAGTAAATAAATACAATTTAAAAAATAGAGGCAGCTCACTGGTAAGTGCTGCTATTTGAGCTATTTTTAGAACAGGCCAGCGGGCTACTCATCTGGTCCTTTACGGGCTACCTTGTGCCCGCGGGCACCGCGTTGGTGACCCCTGCTCTACACAATCTGTTACAGGAACAATTTAACAAAGTAAATAACTGTTAGAATACTTGTTTCTAAATTATCACAACAACTTTGTGTTACATTGAGGGTCTGGTGAGAAGACAAAAGCTGTCTTTGAAACTTACCAAGAGTAAGGCTCGTAAAACTCCACTGTGTAGGGGGGGAAGCAAGATGAAGGTGTTCCTGTTTTCTCTCATGTATGGTAATCAACAGAAAGATTGTTCTAACCCAAGGACTTCAAAGCGGAGACATAGCAGGATCTGCCCAATTTCCAGACAAACTCTTTTTGAACTATTTTATGGACTATTTTACGAACTCTTTTTTAACTGTTTTATACAACTCTTTTTGAACTGACCTTTTCTGTGAATTGTTTACGACCTTTTCTGTGAACTTTTTGCCACCTTTGTCCTTTGGAAACAGCGGTGGCCAGGTGGTCGGGTAGGGTCCAAAATAAAAGAAGGAGGCGTGCAATCTTTTGGCAGAGCGTGCCGAGATACTGTAATACAAGGGTACAGTGTAAAGGCGACTCTCCTCGATATTGAGTCCAAATTGAATTATGTCTCTGTTTGCTTCTTGTCTTGTTTAATAGATGTCATCAGTGTTTGAACCTGACAATAACATTTACCATATTTTTCGGACCATAAGGCGCACTGCAGCGGAGCGGGTCTATTCAGGTCTGTTTTCATACAACAAGCACGTTATATTTCTTCTATTTTGTTGAGAAGTGTTGCATTGTTGGGTAGCAATAAAGCAATTGAATGTATAATTTCCATTATGTATTATTGTAACTAGGGCTGGGCGATATATGGAATATACTCGATATATCGCGGGTTTGTCTCTGTGCGATATAGAAAATGACTATATCGTGATATTCGAGTATACGTTCTCACGCGGTTGCTTTTAGCTGCGGGCATTACACTACAGGCTCTTCTCACTCTTTCTTGTCTCTCCTTCTCACAGAGACATAAAACAAGGGCACCTTCTTACATACAGTACGTCACATACGTGCAACGTCATACACCCTCGTTCTGTGGTTACTTCTTGGTTGGCCAAGCGGACGTGACGACAGGCTGTCCTCACTCAGGTCCGCACGGACCTGGAGGGGGCGTGCCTTAAGTCCGGCTGGAAATCGGGAGAAATTCGGGAGAATGGTTGTCCCGGGAGATTTTCGGGAGAGGCACTGAAATTCCGGGAATCTCATGGGAGATTAATGGAGGGTTGGCAAGTATGTGGAGTGCTAATCAGGCATATTTGGTCAGTGCATGACTGCAAGCTAATCAATGCTAGCATGCTATTTAGGCTAGCTGTATGTAAATATTGCGTCATTATGCCTCATTTGTAGGTATACTTTAGCTAATTTATTATCCTTTACTTTTATCCTTTGTAGGGATGTCCGATAATGGCTTTTTGCCGATATCCGATATGCCGATATTGTCCAACTCTTTAATTACCGATACCGATATCAACCGATACCGATATCAACTGATATATACAGTCGTGGAATTAACACATTATTATGCCTAATTTGGACAACCAGGTATGGTGAAGATAAGGTACTTTTTTAAATAATGAATCAAATAAAATAAGATAAATAAATTTAAAAAAAATTCTTGAATAAAAAAGAAAGTAAAACAATATAAAAACAGTTACATAGAAACTAGTAATTAATGAAAATTTGTAAAATTAACTGTTAAAGGTTAGTACTATTAGTGGACCAGCAGCACGCACAATCATGTGTGCTTACGGACTGTATCCCTTGCAGACTGTATTGATATATATTGATATATAATGTAGGAACCAGAATATTAATAACAGAAAGAAGCAACCCTTTTGTGTGAATGAGTGTAAATGGGGTGGGTTGGTGCACTAATTGTAAGTGTATCTTGTGTTTTTTATGTGGATTTAATTAAAAAAAACAAAAAAAACAAAAACAAAAAAAAACGATACTGATAATAAAAAAAAAACGATACCGATAATTTCCGATATTACATTTTAACGGATTTATCGGCCGACCGATATTATCGGACATCTCTAATCCTTTGTGTATAATTCAGTTTTGCATGTCTCATGACACATTATCTGTATGTAATATTGGCTGCATTTCAGATAGTTGTTTGTGTGCCATGTTGTTCCAGACCTCAGCAAACATTACCTTGCTTGCCAAAGATTGTAATACATCTATTAAAAGAAGACAGCCTGCTGTTTCCTTTAACTTGGACACACACCGATCTATACCTTTGGCTATTAAAAGCCAGTCATTTCCAGGAGTTATCTCACCTTCTGAGTAGCCTCAGATTTACTAATGTTTTCTAATGCTGTAAAAATGTGTAGAATAAATATTACATTTCAACATTTCTGTCAACGAAGATTTGCTTCAGCCTGAGACACATAGCCATTTTGATAGTAGGCTAATATAGCTAATATAGACACTTACATCATGTGTTGCCTTCATTATAACACTTATATAAGGCTTTTAAGTTTTTGCGGCTCACTTATATCAGACTTTTAAAGTCATTTTGATAGTAGGCTAATATAGCTAATATAGACACTTACATCATGTGTTGCCTTCATTATAACACTTATATAAGGCTTTTAAGTTTTTGCGGCTCCAGACAGATTAGTTTTTTGTATTTTTGGTCCAATATGGCTCTTTCAACGTTTTGGGTTGCCCCTGGTCTAGGCTGATGCTTGTGTCTCCTATACTTAACAGCCAGAAAAAGGATAAGAACCCCCCAAAAATATTAGTTACGTTATTAATCAGCGCCATACTTGCCAACCCTCCCGTTTTTAGCGGGAGAATCCCGCAATTCAGCGCCTCTCCCGACAACCTCCCGGCAGAGATTTTCTCCCAACAAACTCCTGGTATTCAGCCGGAGCTGGAGGCCACGCCCCCTCCAGCTCAATGCGGACCTGAGACTGAGTGGGGACAGCCTGTTCTCACGTCCGCTTTCCCACAATATAAACAGCTTGCCTGCCCAATGACGTCATAACATCTAGGGCTTTTAGAGAGTAGAGTGCACAACTGCGCACACAACAAGGAGACGAAGCAGAAGAACGAGGAAATTACAGACGTGGCGACGCCGTCGACGAGAAAAATGAAGAAATACGCTTGCAAGTTCCAAAACGAATGGAAACAAGAATTTCAGTTCATCCAGGACAGTTCGAAGGGGAAGATGTATGTTGCCTGTAAATATGTAGAACAGACTTCTCCATTGAACATGGTGGCCGAAATGATATACTCATCATGAACGGAGACGTTAAACAGGACAATACTGCCATCTAATGCAGTGGTCTCCAACCTTTTTGTCGCTGCGGACCGGTCAACGCTTGAAAATTTGTCCCACAGACCGGTGGGGGGGAAGGGGGGGTGTATTTAAAAAAAAAAATAATAAAATACAATTTAATACAATCATGTGTGCTTACGGACTGTATCCCTGCAGACTGTATTGATCTATATTGATATATAATGTATATATTGTTTTTTATGTTGATTTCTTTAAAAAAAAAAAAAAAAAAAATTTTTTTTTTTTTTTTTAAATTTCTTGTGCGGCCCGGTACCAATCGTACCGGTCCGGCCCGGTGGTTGGGGACCACTGATCTAATGGATAGCCACCGGAACACTGAAATTCAAGTATTTCTTTTATGTAAATAAAATAAATATATATATATATATATATATATATATATATATATATATATATATATATATATATATATATATATATATATATATATATATATATATATATATATATGAAATACTCGAGTTGGTGAATTCTAGCTGTAAATAACCACGCCCCCAACCACGCCCCCCGCCCCCCACCTCCCGATATTGGAGGTCTCAAGGTTGGCAAGTATGATCAGCGCTGTGCTGTGTGGCGAACAAAGGGTTGTTGTGTGTGTCTATGTGTGTGTTTGTGTTGCGCACAAGCAAGTCCATAAGTCAGCGCATTGGCGAGTTCCCCCGGAAATCAGGCTTTATCACAGGTTGCACTGTATTTTTACATGTTTTATCATGTTTGGCAAACTTGTATGATTTTAACCAAATATGACATCCAATAATCAGTGAAGCTTATGTCCTGATTATTTACATTTTAACGATATTAGTACCAAAATCAGTAGAGATGTCCGATAACATCGGTCTGCCGATATTATCGGCCGATAAATGCGTTAAAATGTAATATCGGAAATTATCGGTATCGGTTTTTTTATTATTAGTATCGGTTTTTTTTTGTTTTTTTTTTGTTTTTTTTATTAAATCCACATAAAAAACACAAGATACACTTACAATTAGTGCACCAACCCAAAAAACCTCCCTCCCCCATTTACACTCATTTACACTCATTCACACAAAAGGGTTGTTTCTTTCTGTTATTAATATTCTGGTTCCTACATTATATATCAATATATATCAATACAGTCTGCAAGGGATACAGTCCGTAAGCACACATGATTGTGCGTGCTGCTGGTCCACTAATAGTACTAACCTTTAACAGTTAATTTTACAAATTTTCATTCATTACTAGTTTCTATGTAACTGTTTTTATATTGTTTTACTTTCTTTTTTATTCAAGAAAATGTTTTTAATTTATTCATCTTATTTTATTTGATTCATTTTTTTAAAAAGTACCTTATCTTCACCATACCTGGTTGTCCAAATTAGGCATAATTATGTGTTGATTCCACGACTGTATATATCGGTTGATATCGGTATCGGTTGATATCGGTATCGGTAATTAAAGAGTTGGACAATATCGGCATATCGGATATCGGCAAAAAGCCATTATCGGACATCCCTAAAAATCAGTACTTTAAAAAACAGTGCCCAGACCGGTACTTAAAAACATTGAAAACATTCAAGTTCAACAGACTTAACAATGTAAATACTGTAGTGATATAAATGACATAAAACAAAGTAGTTCAATAAAAAATAAGAACTAACATCTACGACAAATTGTCAATTATTGCAGGACAAAATGACTTGAGTTGGAATGTTTAATGCTCAAAATTCCGGATGTTCCAGAATGCAACCTTGCTTGCCGTAACCATCATGAGGAAGTGGTGTGTTGTTTTTGTTGTGTTCATGGACGGGTCTAGCTGTGGTGCTGCTAGGGTGTAATGAGGGCTGCTCTTGGCATGTTAAGGATGGCAATAACCTTTTCAAAATTCAAACAGACTGTCAGGATGCTACATTACTTACAAGAATGTTATTTGCACATTTTTTCCACCGGGGAGAGCATCCCCTTAGCACTGGAATAAGGCACAGATAGCTTCTCGTTAGTACGGATACTAGTCAGTGGCCGATGAGGTTAAAGTGGGTCAATGCCAATGTCAATTTTTGTTTCGTCTGACATCACGTGGACAAAGATAAGACCTTCTGGAGGAAAGTTCTGTGGTCGGATGAAACAAAAACAGAGCTGTTTGGCCACAATACCCAGCAATATGTTTGGAGGCCTTTAATCCCAGGAACACCATCCCTACCGTCAAGCATGGTGGTGGTAGTATTATGCTCTGGGCCTGTTTTGATGGTGCTTTACAGAGAGTAAATGGGACAATGAAAAAGGAGGATTACCTCCAAATTCTTCAGGACAAGCTAAAATCATCAGCCCGGAGGTTGGGTCTTGGGCCCAGTTGGGTGTTCCAACAGGACAATGACCCCAAACACACGTCAAAAGTGGTAAAGGAATGGCTAAATCTGGTTAGCATTAAGGTTTTAGAATGGCCTTCCCGTTGCCGCCCCTAAGCTCCGGAACAGCCTTCCCCTCCACATTTGGTCAGCCCAGAGCCTGGGGGTCTTCAAAACCCTTCTTAAGACCTATCTCTTCTCGCTGGCCTTTGACCTGAGCTGAGTCCGCCCACTAGGCCACCATTTCTAGTCACCCCCTTCGCTTTAGTTTTATTTTTCAATTTGTCGCACTTTTATTTTTTTTATTTTTTTTGTTTAGCAAATTTGTACTTTTTATTCGACCCCTTTTACCATATTGTTTTTGCACTTTTATTATTATTTTTATTTAGCAAATTTTTGCTTTTTATTCGACCCCTTTTACCGTATTGTTTTTGCACTTTTATTATTATTTTTATTCAGCAAATTTTTACTTTTTATTCGACCCCTTTTACCGTATTGTTTTTGCACTATCTTGTTCAGCTCATTCATTGTTTACGTTCTTTGTTTGTTTTTTTTGTTTTTTTGTTTTTTGTTTTTTGCTCCATGCTTTTTTTAACCTGTAAAGCACTTTGGTTCAATTTAAAAGTTGTCGTAAACGTGCTATATAAATAAAGTTGACTTGACTTGACTTCCCAAAGTCCTGACTTTAACGTGTGGACAATGCTGAAGAAACAAGTCCATGTCAGAAAACCAACGAATTTAGCTGAACTGCACCAATTTCGTCCATAGGAGTGGTCAAAAACTCGACCAGAAGCTTGTGGGTGGCTACCAAAAGTGCCTTATTGCAGTGAAACTTGCCAAGGGACATGTAAGCAAATATTAACATTGCTGTATGTATACTTTTGACCCAGCACATTTGCTCACATTTTCAGTAGACCCATAATAAATTCATAAAAGAACCAAACTTTATGAATGTTTTTTGTGACCAACAAGTATGTGCTCCAATCACTCTATCACAAAAAAATAAGAGTTGTGGAATGGATTGGATTTGTTTCATGTCCATAGTTTACGCTACGTGTTAGTTTTTGTTTCCTTCGTTAAGTTGTGCCTTCGCCTTTTTGTTTTGTAGTACTTTGAGTTTTGAGATTAAATCATGTTTTTACCTGCACGCCTTGTCCAGAGTAGTCCGTTTGCTTCCCGGGAAAACAATCCTCGCAGTAAGCTGCGAAAACCTCCACGCTACGACACACACATTACATGACAATCAACAATGTCCACGCAAAAAAAGATAGCGACAACTTGTTTGCTAAAACAACGCAGGTGCGGGGAATAGCGCTCAAAGGAAGACATGAAACTGCAACAGGAAAATACCAAAAAAAGAGAAAAAGCCACCAAAAATAGGAGCGCAAGACAAGAACTAAAACACTACACACAGGAAAACAGCAAAAAAGTCAAAATAAGTCAGGGTGTGATGTGACAGGTGGTGACAGTACACCAGGGGTCACCAACGCGGTGCCCGCGGGCACCAGGTAGCCCGTAAGGACCAGATGAGTAGCCCGCCGGCCTGTTCTAAAAATAGCTGAAATAGCAGTACTTACCAGTGAGCTGCCTCTATTTTTTAAATTGTATTTATTTACTAGCAAGCTGGTCTCGCTTTGCCCGACATTTTTAATTCTAAGAGAGACAAAACTCAAATAGAATTTGAAAATCCAAAAAAATATTTTAAAGACTTGGTCTTCACTTGTTTAAATTCATTAATACTTTCAGAAAGACAATTTCGGAGAAAAAATACAACCTTAAAAATGATTTTAGGATTTTTAAACACATATACCTTTTTACCTTTTAAATTCCTTCCTCTTCTTTCCTGACAATTTAAATCAATGTTCAAGTAATTATTTTTGTTTTTTTTATTGTAAAAAATAATAAATACATTTTAATTTAATTCTTCATTTTAGCTTCTGTTTTTTCGACGAAGAATATTTGTGAAATATTTTTTCAAAGTTATTATGATTAAAATTCAAAAAAATTATTCTGGCAAATCTAGAAAATCTGTAGAATCAAATTTAAATCTTATTTCAAAGTCTTTTGAATTTCTTTGAAAATTTTTGTTCTGTAAAATCTAGAAGAAATAATGATTTGTCTTTGTTAGAAATATAGCTTCGTCCAATTTGTTATATATTCTAACAAAGTGTAGATTGGATTTTAACCTATTTAAAACATGTCATCAAAATTCTAAAATTAATCTTAATCAGGAAAAATTACTAATGATGTTCCAAAAATTTTTTTTTTTTTTTTTTCAAAAAGATTCGAATTAGCTACTTTTTCGGTTGAATTTTGAATTTTAAAGAGTCGAAATTGAAGATAAACTATGTTTCAAAATTGAATTGTCATTTTTTTCGTGTTTTCTCCTCTTTTAAACCGTTCAATTAAGTGTAAATATCATTAATTATTAATAATAACATAGAGTTAAAGGTAAATTGAGCAAATTGGCTATTTCTGGCAATTTATTTAAATGTATATCAAACTGGTAGCCCTTCGCATTAATCAGTATCCAAGAAGTAGCTCTTGCTTTCAAAAAGGTCGGTGACCCCTGCAGTACACCTACTTTGAGACAAGAGCTATAGTGATGCATGCTTGGTTATGTTTTAAAGTCATATCCAACAATTGCGACGACCACTTTTTATTGTCAACTGAGTTTCATTTCTTATTGAGTTCTGCTAGTGGTGTGCCTCCGCATTTTTTCAATTAAAAAAATGCGCCTCGGCTGAAAAAAGGTTGAAAAACACTGGCCTAAACAATCATGAGAAAATGACCTTGATAGAGGTCTGCGCTCTCCAAACGCTCTTGTGGAATGATATATTTAGTCGTACTCTTTTCCTAGAAACCAGTTATGTGTCCTCCTTTCCCTCCTCCTTAGTTCTCTGGTAAGACCACCTCAGTCCAAATAGATGTTTTTTTTCTTTCCCCCAACTTGCTTTCTCCTGTTCACGTGTTTATTTATAGCAGCGGTACTTTGTTATACACTTTAATTTCCCTTGCATAGCCCAGAGCACAACGTAGTTTATTGCAACGTGAACCTGTTGGCCTCCTGCACCACGACTGATGAGATGGTGGAGTTGCATGGTTTTGATGTTTGGCTCCTTTGTGTGCCTGGGATTGATGTTGCTGCCTTTCATTACCAGAAAGAATGTAGTGTGTAGTTTGTTGAGACCTGAAGCCTTTTTCAACTTATATTCAATTGAATAGACTGCAAAGACAAGATATTTTATGTTCCAACTGAGAAACTTCATTTTTTTTGCATGTAATCATTAACTTAGACAACACATTGCAAAAAAAGTTGTCACAGAGGCATTTTCACCACTGTGTTACATGGCCTTTCCTTTTAACAACACTCAGTAAACTGAGGAGACACATTTTTGAAGCTTTTCAGGTGGATTTCTTTCCCATTCTTGCTTGATGTACAGCTTAAGTTGTTCAACAGTCCGGGGGTCTCCGTTGTGCTATTTTAGGCTTCATAATGCGCCACACATTTTCAATGGGAGACAGGTCTGGACTGTCTTGCTGAAATAAGCAGGGGCGTCCATGATAACGTTGCTTGGATGGCAACATATGTTGCTCCAAAACCTGTATGTACCTTTCAACATTAATGGTGCCTTCACAGATGTGTAAGTTACCCATGTCTTGGGCTCTAATACACCCCCATACCATCACACATGCTGGCTTTTCAACTTTGCGTCTAGAACAATCCGGATGGTTCTTTTCCTCTTTGTTGCGGAGGACACAGCGTCCACAGTTTCCAAAAACAATTTGAAATGTGGACTTGTCAGACCACAGAACACTTTTACACTTTGCATCAGTCCATCTTAGATGAGCTCGGGCCCAGCGAAGCCGGCGGCATTTCTGGGTGTTGTTGATAAAATGCTTTCGCTTTTAATTGTAGAGTTTTAACATGCACTTACAGATGTAGCGACGAACTGTAGTTACCGACTGTGGTTTTCTGAAGTGTTCCTGAGCACATGTGGGTTCAATCCCCACCTTCTACCATCCTAGTTACGTCCGTTGTGTCCTTGGGCAAGACACTTCACCCTTGCTCCTGATGGCTGCTGGTTAGCGCCTTGCATGGCAGCTCCCGCCATCAGTGTGTGAATGTGTGTGTGAATGGATGAATGTGGAAATACTAAAAGCGCTATACAAGTATAACCCATTTATCATTTATTTATTTATGTGGTGATATCCTTTACACACTGATGTCGCTTTTTGATACAGTACCGCCTGAGGGATCCAAGGTCCCAGGCATTCAATGTTACGTGCAGTGATTTCTCCAGATTCTCTGAACCTTTTGATGATATTACGGACCGTAGATGGTGAAATCCCTAAATTCCTTGCAATAGCTGGTTGAGAAATGTTGTTCTTAAACTGTTCGACAATTTGCTCACGGATTTGTTGACAAAGTGGTGACCCTCGCCCCATCCTTGTTTGTGAATGACTGATAATTTAATGGAAGCTGCTTTTATACCCAATCATGGCACCCACCTGTTCCCAATGAGCCTGTTCACCTGTGGGATGTTCCAAATAAGTGTTTGATGAGCATTCCTCAACTTTCTCAGTCATTTTTGCCACTTGTGCCAGCTTTTTTGAAACATGTTGCAGGCATCAAATTCCAAATGAGCTAATATTTGCAAAAAATAACGTTTTCCAGTTCGAACTTTAAATATCTTGTCTTTGCAGTCTATTCAATTTAATATAGGTTGAAAAGGATTTGCAAATCATTATATTTTGTTTTTATTTACCGATTACACAACGTGCCAACTTTATGCTCTTTACAAGTGTATGTAAACTTTTGACCACGACCGTATGTATTAAGTTAGCTGTTTGCTACTTTTGTTTTACCTCTCTTTTTGAAATGAAGCTGTTCCGTGCCCTTCATGTTGTGGCATGTGCGGGTTGCTGCGCGTCTTCATGTTGCAACATTTTCTGTGCGTGCCTTAGGCTAGCAGTTAGCACTCGGGAGTAGCTGTGAGGTGTAGCGACGAACTGTAGTTACCGACTGTGGTTTTCTGAAGTGTTCCTGAGCACATGTGGTGATATCCTTTACACACTGATGTCGCTTTTTGATGTAGTACCACCTGAGGGATCCAAGGTCACGGGCATTCAATGTTACGTGCAGTGATTTCTCCAGATTCTCTGAACCTTTTGATGATATTACGGACCGTCGATGGTGAAATCCCTAAATTCCTTGCAATAGCTGGTTGAGAAATGTTGTTCTTAAACTGTTGGACAATTTGTTCACGCATTTGTTGACAAAGTGGTGACCCTCGCCCCATCCTTGTTTGTGAACGACTGAGCATTTCACGGAAGGAGCTTTTATACCCAATCATGGCACCCACCTGTTCCCAATTAGCCTGTTCACCTGCTGGATGTTTCAAAATAAGTGTTTGATGAGCATTACTCAACTTTCTCAGTCTTCTTTGCCACTTGTGCCAGCTTTTTGATGCATGTTACAGGCATCAAATTCCAAATGAGCTAATATTTGCAAAAAATAACTCAAGTTTTCCAGTTCCAACATTAAGTATCTTGTCTTTGCAGTTTATTCAATTAAATACAAGTTGAAAAGGATTTGCAAATCATTGTATTCTGTTTTTATTTACCATTTACACAAGGTGACAATTTCACTGGTTTGGGGGTTTGTACATTGACAATCTACAACTAATCCTGGGACTTTAGAGTAAGGTTTAGACCTCCATGCAGAGAGTGAGGTAAAATCTTAATAAATATAGTTAGTTATTTGTTACAAGTAGGGATGTCCGATAATGGCTTTTTGCCGATATCCGATATTCCGATATTGTCCAACTCTTTAATTACCAATACCGATATCAACCGATACCGATACTGATATATACAGTTGTGGAATTAACACATTATTATGCCTAATTTGGACAACCAGGTATGGTGAAGATAAGGTCCTTTTTTTTTTTAAATTAATAAAATAAAATAAAGAAATAAATTAAAAACATTTTCTTGAATAAAAAAGAAAGTAAAACTATATAAAATCAGTTACATAGAAACTAGTAATGAATGAAAATTAGTAAAATTAACTGTTAAAGGTTAGTACTATTAGTGGACCAGCAGCACGCACAATCATGTGTGCTTACGGACTGTATCCCTTGCAGACTGTATTGATATATATTGATATATAATGTAGGAACCAGAATATTAATAACAGAAGGAAACAACCCTTTTGTGTGAATGAGTGTAAATGGGGGAGGGAGGTTTTTTGGGTTGGTGCACTAATTGTAAGTGTATCTTGTGTTTTTTATGTGGATTTAATAAAAAATAAAAAAAATAAAAAATAAAAAACCATACCGATAATAAAAAAAACCATACCAATAATTTCCGATATTACATTTTAAAGCATTTATCGGCCGATAATATCGGCCGGCCGATATTATCAGACATCTCTAGTTACAAGCATGAGAAATACAAGAACATGAACTAAAGGAGCAGTGCAGGGGAAAATATAAAGGAAATGCAACTACAGAATAAGGACAAGACGTAATTTAAATCAAAGCAGGGGTTTTAGGCAGAGCGAGGAGCCTGAGGGAAGTAGCGAGATACTGAAGCTATATGTACGTAACTAGCAAAGAGAAGGATTAGCACAAGAACACTGGAGGTTACAGTCAATTAAAAAATGAACCTGGACAGTAAGGGAATCAGGAAAGAGTAGCAGGATTATAAGAAGTCAATGCCAGGAACAAGGCAATAATACTTATTTTGCAGCATAATCAGCTTTTTCATAAAAGTTGCAGCAAATGTTGCAATGTCCTCAGATTATTTTTTTTCCAGTGATATTGCATCAAGGTTGTGATTCCACAAAATTTTGATCAATGTTCCAAGTGTTAATCCCAAAAAGTACCGCATTTTTAACAAACCTAAAAAAATACTTTTTTTGCAATTTTTGACAAGAATTTGACCAAGAATCTGGTTCCCGCAGGATCTTGCATGCCTTCTTTGAGGTGCCTGATTTCAGGTTTTTTTTTTTCCAAATGTCTTAATGCATGGGTGTCAAACTCTGGCCCTCAGGCCAAATTTGGCCCGCCGTGTAATTTCATTTGGCCCTTGAGCATACTTGCCAACCTTGAGACCTCCACTATCCACTATATATATATATATATATATATATATATATATATATATATATATATATATATATATATATATATATATATATATATATATATATATATATATATATGTCAAACTTGAGACCTCCACTATCCACTATATAATATATATATAATATATATATATACATATATATATATACATATACATATATATATATATATATATATACATATATATATACATATATATATATATACATATATATATACATATATATATATATATACACATATATATATATATATATATATACACATATATATATATATATATATATATATATATATATATATATATATATATATATATATATATATATATATATATATATATATATATATATATATATATTATATAGTGGATAGTGGAGGTCTCAAGGTTGGCAAGTATGCTCAAGGGCCAAATGAAATTACACGGCGGGCCAAATTTGGCCTGAGGGCCAGAGTTTGACACCCATGCATTAAGACATTTGGAAAAAAAAAAACCTGAAATCAGGCACCTCAAAGAAGGCATGCAAGATCCTGCGGGAACCAGATTCTTGGTCAAATTCTTGTCAAAAATTGCAAAAAAAGTATTTTTTTAGGTTTGTTAAAAATGCGGTACTTTTTGGGATTAACACTTGGAACATAGATCACAAGTATGAAATACTTGACTTTCAGTGAATTCTAGCTATATATATATATATATATATATATATATATATATATATATATATATATATATATATAATTTTTTATTTTATTATACATATAAATAAAATACATACTTGAATTTCAGTGTTCTGCAGGCTATCCAGTAGGTGGCAGTATTGTCCTGTTTAAGAGTGTCACAACATTGCTGTTTACGGCAGACGGACTGCTTTACGGTAGACTAAACGTGACTGCTGTTGTTGTGTGTTGTTACCGCGCTGGGAGGACGTTAATGAAACTGCCTAACAATAAACCAAGAACTCTCTCTCCTTGTTGTGCACTCTACTCTCTAAAAGCCATAGATGTTATGACGTCATTGGGCAGGCAAGCTGTTTATATTGTGGGAAAGCGGACGTGAGAACAGGCTGTCCCCACTCAGGTCCGCATTGAGCTGGAGGGGGCGTGGCCTCCAGCTCCGGCTGAATACCGGGAGTTTGTCGGGAGAAAATCTCTGCCGGGAGGTTGTCGGGAGAGGCGCTGAATATCGGGATTCTCCCGCTAAAAACGGGAGTGTTGGCAAGTATGCCCTTGAGGCAATATCAAATTAACATTAGAGCTGGCCCGTCGGTAACACCGCATTCACCGCTAATACTCATACAAGCCAACCCTCGCCATTTTCCCAGGAGACTCCTGAATTTAAGTTCCCCTCCCGAAAATCTCCCGGGGCAACCATTCTCCCGATTTCCACCCGGACAACATTATTGGGGGTGTGCCTTAAAGGCACTGCCTTCAACGTCCTCTACAACCTGTTGTCACGTCCGCTTTACCTCCATACAAACCCCCATACCAAACCCTTGATGATAAAAAAGGAATAGATTTTGATCTGGAAGGATATGAACTAAACTACATCAACAGAACCAACAAAAATGGAGGAGGAGTAGCTGTGTACGTGATGAAGAACCCGAACTACAAAGTGAACAGGAAGTGAACAAAAAGTTTTAGCAACTGTTATGTATAGAAAAGGGGTAGGATTAAATAAGCTCTGCTTCTTCCTACTCCTTTTCGAACATGTTGAAAAGAGAAACTGGAAATTGTGATGTATCATGTTGTATGCTTGCATGTTCCAAATAAACTCAAAACTCAAACTCAAACAAACAGCGTGCCGGCCCAGTAAATTACTATTTGCGGCTTTTTCCACACACACAAGTGAATGCAAGGCATACTTGATCAACAGCCATACAGGTCACACTGAGGGTGACCGTATAAACAACTTTAACACTGTTACAAATATACGCCACACTGTGAACCCACACCAAACAAGAATGACAAACACATTTCGGGAGAACATCCGCACCGTAACACAACATAAACACAACAGAACAAATACCCAGAACCCCTTGCAGCACTAACACTTCCGGGACGCTACAATATACACCCCCCGCTACCACCAAACCCCGCCCCCGCCCACCAAGTTAATGTTGATATTTACCTCAGAAGGCTGCAAATAGAAAAGAGGCATTCCATTTTTTATTTACATTTAATTTAATATACCATTGATGTTTTTTCGTTTGTTTTTTGAAAGCTGATTTTGCACTATTAAGTTATATAAGCGTTGCTTGTTCCATATTCAGTGTTAAAGCAAATCAGTTTAGCAAACTGAGCAATAATTAACGTTTTATTCATACACTTTTTCTTGCTACTTCAAGGCTTGAATGTTTGATTCATTCATGAGTTATTTCTATTTTCAAATGTATTATTAGCCTGTGGAAAAATTTTATTTTGATATTTACCTCAGAAGGCTGCAAATAGAAAAGAGGCATTCAATTTTTATTTAAATTGTATTTGATATGCCATTGATATTTTTTAATTATTATTATTTGAAACTGGATTTTGCATGTCACTATAAAGTTATATAAGCCTTGCTTGTTCAATATTCAATGCAAAACTTTTTTGGGTCCCTATTAAAAGGTTAATTTATTCAACCTTGGCCCGCGGCTTTGTTCAGTTTTACATTTTGGCCCACTCTGTATTTGAGTTTGACAACCCTGGCAGTAGTTTTTTAGATGTTTTTTTTGTTCTAAAATATTTAAATTAAAAGTTAAAGTTGTGATTTTTCCCCCCTTTGCAATTATAATAAGCAATTCAATCAATCAATCAATCAATGTTTATTTATATAGCCCTAAATCACAAGTGTCTCAAAGGGCTGCAATTAATTAATAAGTAAGTAATAAACAAAATAGTCTTGTGCAATATGGACAAAAATATACTGTATATCACCATATACAGATTTCGATGCGATATAAAACATGATTTAGTGTTTTATTCCTAAATACACGTGATATAATGTGACTGTATTTTTGTATGTTTACTCGGGTTGTACGGTATACCGGTATTGGTATAGTACCGCGATACTAATGAATCATATTCGGTACTATACCGCCTCTAAAAAGTTCCGGTCCTCCACCCCTCCGCCCCCCGTCGTCGTCACGTCGTGTCATTGTTGGGTTTACGAGCAGAGGAGCATGTTCGGCAGCGCACAATCACGGAGTACTTACAAGACACAGCGTGTAGACAGAAAAGGGAGAACGGACGCGTTTAGGCTTAAAAAGTAAAGATAAAGGTGAAGTTATAACACTGAAACGCCCTCAGGAAGAGATGCTTTAAGACATGGCTAGCTAGCTCGTTAGTTTTAGCTACTTCTAAATCACTAATCCTCGCCTCCATGGCGACAAATAAAGTACGTTTCTTACAAGTATCATTATCACTGCAGGACGAGGAATAGCTAAACATGCTTCACTACACACCGTAGCTCACCGGCGTCACGATGTAAACAAATGCCATTGGTGGATCTACACCTGACATCCACCGTAATGATACCAAGTACAATAGCGTATCTAGTCGATACTACTATGGTCACAAAATCGTTTTTACTTTTTTTAAATTCATATTATGTTCATAAACTCGGGAAATACGTCCCTGGACACATGAGGACTTTGAATATGACCAATGTATGATCCTGTAACTACTTGGTATCGGATTGATAGCAAAATGTGTGGTATCATCCAAAACTAATGTAAAGTATCAAAGAAGAGAAGAATAAGTGATTCTTACATTTGAACAGAAGTGTAGATAGAACATGTTACAAGAGAAAGTAAGCAGATATTAACAGTAAATGAACAAGTAGATTAATAATTCATTTTCTACCACTTGTCCTTAATAATGTTGACAAAATAATAGGTGTATAAATGACACAATATGTTACTGCATATGTCAGCAGACTAACTAGGAGTCTTTGTTTGTTTACTTACTACTAAAAGATAAGTTGTCTTGTATGTTCACTATTTTATTTAAGGACTACATTGCAATAATAAACATATGTTTAAAGGCCTACTGAAATGATTTTTTTTTATTTAAACGGGAATAGCAGATCCATTCTATGTGTCATACTTGATCATTTCGCGATATTGCCATATTTTTGCTGAAAGGATTTAGTAGAGAAAATCGACGATAAAGTTCGCAACTTTTGCTCGCTGATAAAAAAAAGCCTTGCCTGTACCGGAAGTAGCGTGACGTCACAGGAGCTAGTATTCCTCACAATTCCCCGTTGTTTACAATGGAGCGAGAGAGATTCGGACCGAGAAAGTGACGATTACCCCATTAATTTGAGCGAGGATGAAAGATTCGTAGATGAGGAACGTGAGAGTGAAGGACTTGAGAGGCAGTGATGGACGTATCTTTTTTCGCTCTGACCGTAACTTAGGTACAAGCTGGCTCATTGGATTCCACACTCTCCTTTTTCTATTGTGGATCACGGATTTGTATTTTAAACCACCTCGGATACTATATCCTCTTGAAAATGAGAGTCGAGAACGCGAAATGGACATTCAGTGCCTTTTATCTCCACGACAATACATCGGCGAAATGCTTTAGCTACGAGCTAACGTGATAGCATCGTGCTTTAACTGCATATAGAAACAAAAGAAATAAACCCCTGACTGGAAGGATAGATAGAAAATCAACAATACTATTAAACCGTGGACATGTAAATACACGGTTAATGCTTTCCAGGCTAGCGAAGGTTAACAATGCTGTGCTAACGACGCCATTGACGCTAACCTTAGCAACTTAGCAACCGGACCGCACAGAGCTATGCTAAAAACATTAGCTCTCCACCTACGCCAGCCAGCCCTCATCTGCTCATCAACACCCGTGCTCACCTGCGTTCCAGCGATCGGCAGAAGGACGAAGGACTTCACCCGATGCGTTTGGCGGCCCGGAGACATAGGAAGTCAAGGTGAGGTCGACGGCTAGCGCGTCTGCTCTCCAACAAAGTCCTCCTGGTTGTGTTGCTGTAGTCCGCTGCTAATACACCGATCCCACCTACAACTGTCTTCTTTGCAGCCTTCATTGTTCATTAAACAAATTGCAAAAGATGTCCAGAATACTGTGGAATTATGAAATGAAAACAGAGCTTTTTGTATAGGATTCTACGGGGTACCATAACTTCCGTTACTCTGACTTCGTCACGCGCATACGTCATCATACCGCGACGTTACAGCCGGATATTTCCCGGGAAATTTTAAATGTCACTTTATAAGTTAACCCGGCCGTATTGGCATGTGTTGCAATGTTAAGATTTCATCATTGATATATAAACTATCAGACTGCGTGGTCGGTAGTAGTGGCTTTCAGTAGGCCTTTAATGTACCCTAAGATTTTTTGTTAAAATAAAGCCAATAATGCCATTTTTTGTGGTCCTTTATCTGGAAAAGTATTGAAAAGTACGGAAAAGTATCAAAATACATTTTGGTTCCGGTACTAAAATATTGGTATCGGGACAACACTAATGTTTACAGATGTGACCAATTCACATTGATGCATCCATAGTTGTTTTTTTTACAAATACCACCACAGGCTTCCTTGTTGCCTGCTCTGTTGTCAATTTATTGTAGTTATTTTCCATGCATGATTTGCAGTGGAAAAGTGCTTGTAGTTGTAAACTTCTGTTTACGTTCAAACACATTCCACCTAGTTTAGCACCACTTCCCTTGAGGACATTGGTAGACTATTATGTGCCATCTACAGCGGGGATTTTTGTGGGTTAATGAGAGACGATGAGAGGTTGTCATCATTACTGTGATCAAGTAGCGTGGGTGTGGGCCGGTGTTGTAGGGACACATGTGATTGGTTACCATTAGACAGACGGTCCTGCATGTCTGAGTGCTGCGCAGGGAGAATTTTAAACAGCGGACATCTCGATGAATAGCTTAAAGGCCTACTGAAATGAATTTTTTTTATTTAAACGGGGATAGCAGATCTATTCTATGTGTCATACTTGATCATTTCCCGATATTGCCATATTTTTGCTGAAAGGATTTAGTATAGAACAACGATGATAAAGATTGCAACTTTTGGTATCTGATAAAAAAAAAAGGCTTGCACCTACCGGAAGTAGCGTGACGTAGTCAGTTGAACATATACGCAAAGTTCCCTATTGTTTACAATGATGGCCGCATGAAGTGAGAGAGATTCGGACCGAGAAAGCGACAATTTCCCCATTAATTTGAGCGAGGATGAAAGATTTGTGGATGAGTAAAGTGCAAGTGAAGGACTAGTGGGGAGTTGAAGCTATTCAGATAGGGAAGATGCTGTGAGAGCCGGGGGTGACCTGATATTCAGCTGGGAATGACTACAACAGTAAATAAACACAAGACATATATATACTCTATTAGCCACAACACAACCAGGCTTATATTTAATATGCCACAAATTAATCCCGCATAAAAACACCTACGTGTTTGTTATGCTAGCTCCTAGCTCCTCTGCTAGCTCCTAGCTCCATAGAACACGCCAATACAATTCAAACAACTGATCAACACACACAATCACTCAGCCCAAAAGACCGTTCACCTAACCCAAGGTTCATAAAGCTCATATATTTTTAAAAAGTTACGTACGTGACGCGCACGTACGGTCAAGCTATCAAATGTTTAGCAGCCAAGGCTGCATACTCACGGTACCTGATATTCAGCTGGGAATGACTACAACAGTAAATAAACACAAGACATATATATACTCTATTAGCCACAACACAACCAGGCTTATATTTAATATGACACAAATTAATCCTGCATAAAAACACCTACGTCTTTGTTATGCTAACTCCTAGCTCCTATGCTAGCTCCTAGCTCCATAGAACACGCCAATACAATTCAAACACCTGATCAACACACACAATCACTCAGCCCAAAAGACCGTTCACCTAACCCAAGGTTCATAAAGCTTATATATTTTTAAAAAGTTACGTACGTGACGCGCACGTACGGTACGTGTTATGCTAGCTCCTAGCTCCTCTGCTAGCTCCTAGCTCCATAGAACACGCCAATACAATTCAAACACCTGATCAACACACACAATCACTCAGCCCAAAAGACCGTTCACCTAACCCAAGGTTCATAAAGCTTATATATTTAAAAAAAAGTTTCGTACATACGCAAAAAAAAGCCAAAGCTGCATACTCACAGTAGCACGTCTGCGTCTTTGTCATCCAAATCAAAGTAATCCTGGTAAGAGTCTGTGTTGTCCCAGTTCTCTACAGGCGTCTGTGTATCCAAGTCAAAAGTCCTCCTGGTTAGAGTCTCTGTTATCCGAGTTCTTCCATCTTGACTGCATCTTTCGGGAATGTAAACAAAGAAGCGCCGGCTGTGTACTGTTGTGGCTGACTACGTTCGAAAAATACGTCCATTTCGCACCGACAACTTTCTTCTTTGCTTGCTCAGCTTCCTTCTCCATAATGCAATGAACATGATTGAAACAGATTCACGAACACAGATGTCCAGAATACTGTGGAATTATGAAATGAAAACAGAGCTTTTTCGTATTGGCTTCAATGTGGAAGGCATACCCGTGTTCGCCGGTCTACGTCACGCGCATACGTCATCCTCAGAGGCGTTTCGAACCGGAAGTTTAGCGGCAAATTTAAAATGTCACTTTATAAGTTAACCCGGCCGTATTGGCATGTGTTATAATGTTAAGATTTCATCATTGATATATAAACTATCAGACTGCGTGGTCGGTAGTAGTGGGTTTCAGTAGGCCTTTAAACGTGAGGTTGCACATAATTTGCGAGGATTGGTTGAATTTGCGAGAATCGGCTCGATTGCAAACCCTGTAATGTCTGCAAAATACTCCCTACTAGGGTTGCACGGTATTAGTATAGTTCCGCGATACTAATTAAATCATATTCGGTACTATACCGCCTCTGAAAAGTACCGGTCCACCACCCATTGGCTGCGTCACGCTTTAAGACACTATTAGCTGGCTAGCGGATAATGACTATCCGCAGTCTGCAGTGTTGTAACTCCTTCTAAATCATTAATCCTGGTCTCCATGGAGACAAGTCAAATACATCCAGGCTAGACTACTGCAACGCACTTCTTGTCGGGATCCCCAGCAAGAACATCCAGAAGCTGCAATACATACAGAATAGTGCTGCTGGCTTCCTGTTCCACTCAGGGTTGAATTCAAAGTCTCCCTACTAACCCACCAGTGCCTCCCTGGAAATGCCCCCCTCTACCTCAAAGAACTACTCACCCCCAAATCCTCCACACGACACCTCCGCTCCGGACAGGCTAATCTCCGAGGACAAAGCTACGAACAATGGGAGACCGGGCTTTCTGCTCCGCCGCTCCCAGTCTGTGGAACGCTCTCCCTGACCACCTGAGGGCACCACAGACTGTGGATGCTTTTAAAAAAGGCTTAAAAACCCTTCTTTTTTAAAAAGCCTTTTTTTAGATGTATGCATACTAGTTTTAGCTATTTGGCTGTTCTAGTTTTTTTTTTTTAAATTTATTATCTTTTTATTTTATTTTATTTTTTTAATACACTGTAGCACTTTGAGGTTGTTTACTCAATGTAAAGTGCTTTTTAAAAATAAAATCTTTATTTATTTCAAGAATCATCCCTGTAGGACGGGTGATAGCCGCATATGCTTCACTACAGACCGGAATCATGATTTTTGACGCGTTAAAATGGTCTAAAGTCGTCAAAAGTCAAGACAAGATTACTGTATGACCAATCATCAACCATTAAGATGACCTTCTTAACTTTGAACAAACTACACACAAGTGAATGAAGTGCATACTTACTCAACAGCCTAAGGGTGGCCGGCCAGTATGAACAACGCCAACACTGTCATAAACATGTGCCGTATGGTGAAACCACACTAAACAACAATTATAAACACATTTTGTGGGAATATTTTCACCGTAACACAACATAAACACTACAAAACAAATTCCCAGAATTCCCTGCAGAACCAACTCTTCCAGGACGCTACAATGTAAACAAACGCCATTGGTGGATCTACACCTAACATCCACTGTAATAATACCAAGTACAGGAGCGTATCTAGTCAATACTACTATGATTACATCTATATTTTTTAGCATCACAAAATCCTCTTTCGTTTTATCTTAATTTATATTATGTTTATAAACTCAGGAAATATGTCCCTGGACACATGAGGACTTTGAATACCGTATTTCCTTGAATAGCCGCAGGGGCGCTAATTAATTTAAAACCTCTTCTCACTCCTGCGTTTACCAAAAGCATGCGGGATTGACAAGCATGTGTTCATTATTTTAAAACTTCTTCTCACTCCGGCGCTTACCTTATCATGAAAAGCACATTTAATAAAAAAAAACATTATTATGGTCTTACCTTTAGGTATAAATGAGTCCATGCGCAGCTCCTATAGAAGTCTTCCTTATCTTTCTTCAGTTTTAAAAGTCTCTCTGTCTCGATGGAGATCTTCCTTTAAGTATTACCTCCTGCTTCGATTGAAAGTCCAGTTTAGAAAACTGTTTTATTTTAGATATGTAATCCTCCATGGTAAAAGTGCAAGCAAACAATGGCTCCTCACTCTTGCTGCCTGTTGTCTTCTTCTGCAGCACCGGTCTTCTGCAGTACCAGCAGTCGCAAGAAGGATCACTAGCGCCCTCTACCACCAGGAGGCGGAAGTCATTTAATGAGTCATATTTGACCCGGCGGAAGTGCCAAGCATGCGCTAATTATTTTGCGAAACGAGTTTGACCCGGCTGTAATTCTAGGCAGGCGAATACTATATTCCCGGCGGCAATTCAAGGAAATACGGTATGACCAATGTATGATCCTGTAACTACTTGGTATCGGATTGATAGGCAAATTTGTGGTATCATCCAAAACTAATGTAAAGTATCAAACAACAGAAGAATAAGTGATTATTACATTTGAACAGAAGTTTAGATAGAACATGTTAAAAGAGAAAGTAAGCAGATATTAACAGTAAATGAACAAGTAGATTAGGAACAGAACAGGAACGCTGATGGGTCGCCACAGGGTGCCCCGTAAAAGATGGGAAAAAGGTAAAAACGCTGGGGAAAAAGATGAGTAAAAAAGTACAATCTAGACTGGGCTCCTAAGGGGGCCTAGTCGGGAGTGGGAAAAAACCTCCATGCAATGAACAAATAAACACGTTACATTTAATCACGACAAACTCACAACAGAGGGGCGGGGAAGCGCTGCCATCCGACTACCACCCCGAGGGGAAACAAGCGGTGGTGAAGGGGTGGGAGAGAGGTGGTGTGTGCGTGTGTGCCCAATTGTCTTGGGTGTGATGATGTAATGTTTTTTATAGACTGAGGCCGATCTGCAAAAGTTCGACTTCAGGTGTCGTTGAGGAGGGAGGGAGGTCAAAAGCGTCCATCATTGAGGTGTCCTCGGGGGTGTTTTTCAGAACAGCCTGGTCCTGTTTTCACAGCGTCAAGGCCATTCGAGGGAGTCAAATCCTAGATTAGGATGTTTGTTTTCCGCGAGCAGACAAGACAATCACTTGTCTGTTCTATTCGTCAAATTCAATTCAATTTTCCTATTCAGCAAGCTTCTCCATGATGTGACCCATCTTGCGATTCAGTTCAGAACTTACTAGTAAAAGACAAGTTGTCTTGTATTTTTACTATTTTATTTAAAGACAAACTTGCAATAATAAACATATGTTTAATGTACCCTAAGATTTTTTGTTACAATAAAGCCAATAATGCCATTTTTGGTGATCCCCTTCTTTTTTTTTTTTAGAAAAGTACCAAAATACATTTTGGTACCGGTACCAAAATATTGGTATCGGGACAACCTTACTCCCTACTCTCCACAAAGTTTAATTGTAATTGCATACCACATTTCATGCAATTGTATTTGATTTTAAGGTGTATTTTTTACCATTAAAACATTCAAATGTGTTCTACCGATGTCGCTCCGTGTTTCACATTGTTTACGGGTCTTAAACCGTGGACCACGCCATGGAGCCTAAGCCACTGCGCCATTCTCCATCTACCACCCTATATTTAATCATGTCACACCGCCAGCTTCCTGCCAGCTCTCACCCAGTGTCGCAGCTTTAGAAGTGTTTTTTTCCCTCTGCTCTCTTCACGGCCCAAATGCCAAAGTGAGACATGTTATTTGTCTTCTCTTGTAAACTAAAACCCTGAACCATCCTTGTGTTCTGCATTTGGCCCCAAAAACATTGTGACCCTTAAAGGAGAACTGAATTTTTGGAATTTTGCCTGTTGTTCACAATCATTATGTAAGAGGGAGGGATTTTTTTCAATGCATTGTAAATATTGAATAAATGCGATCAAAAGTCAGCTTACAATGAATGTCTACCTGCACCTCAGGGAGAAACGGCACTCCTTTACAAAAGAGTGAGAAAAGCCATCTACAGTCGTGGTCAAAAGTTGACATACACTTGTAAAGAACATAATGTCATGGCTGTGTTGAGTTTCCAATCATTTCTACAACTCCCTTATTTTTGTGATAGTGATTGGAGCACATACTTAGTCACAAAAAACATTCATGAAGTTTGCTTCTTTTATGAATTTATTATGAGTCTACTGAAAATGTGAGCAAATCTGTGGGGTCAAAAGTATACATACAGCAATGTTAAAGGCCTACTGAAATGATTTTTTTTTATTTAAACGGGGATAGCAGATCTATTCTATGTGTCATACTTGATCATTTAGCGATATTGCCATATTTTTGCTGAAAGGATTTAGTAGAGAACATCGACGATAAAGTTCGCAACTTTTGGTCGCTGATAAAAAAAAAAGCCTTGCCTATACCGGAAGTAGCGTGACGTCACCGGAGGAAGGACTCCTCACATTTCCCCGTTGTTTACAATGGAGCGAGAGAGATTCGGACCGAGAAAGCGACGATTACCCCATTAATTTGAGCCAGGATGAAAGATTCGTGGATGAGGAACGTGAGAGTGAAGGACTAGAGTGCAGTGCAGGACGTATCTTTTTTCGCTCTGACCGTAACTTAGGTACAAGGGTTCATTGGATTCCACACTTTCTCCTTTTTCTATTGTGGATCACGGATTTGTAATTTAAACCACCTCGGATACTATATCCTCTTGAAAATGAGAGTCGAGAAGGCGAAATGGACATTCACAGTGACTTTTATCTCCACGACAATACATCGGCGAAGCTCTTTAGCTACTGAGCTAACGTGATAGCATCGGGCTCAAATGCAGACAGAAACAAAATAAATAAACCCCTGACTGGAAGGATGGACAGAAGATCAACAATACTATTAAACCATGGACATGTAACTACACGGTTAATAATTCCCAGCTTAGCAATGCTGTTGCTAACGACGCCATTGAAGCTAACTTAGCAACGGGACCTCACAGAGCTATGATACAAACATTAGCGCTCCACCTACGCCAGCCCTCATCTGCTCATCAACACCCGTGCTCACCTGCGTTCCAGCGATCGACGGAAGGCCGAAGGACTTCACCCGATCATCCGTGCGGTCGGCGGCTAGCGTGTCTGCTATCCAAGTCAAAGTCCTCCTGGCTGTGTTGCTGCAGCCAGCCGCTAATACACCGATCCCACCTACAACTTTCTTCTTTGCAGTCTTCATTGTTCATTAAACAAATTGCAAAAGATCCACCAACACAGATGTCCAGAATACTGTGGAATTTTGAGATGAAAACAGAGCTTTTTTGTATTGGATTCAATGGGGTACCAATACTTCCGGGTTCAACGATTGACGTCACGCGCATACGTCGTCATACATAGACGTTTTCAACCGGAAGTTTAGCGGGAAATTTAAAATTGCACTTTATAAGTTAACCCGGCCGTATTGGCATGTGTTGCAATGTTAAGATTTCATCATTGATATATAAACTATCAGACTGCGTGGTCGGTAGTAGTGGCTTTCAGTAGGCCTTTAATGTCCTTTGTGTTCTTTGATGTTTCCCTCTTACACACATGCTTATGTGTGCTATGGCTATGAGGATTTTTTTTTCTTCCCTTATCCCTTCCCCATTGTTTACCTGTTTCTCACCTTTTTTGTAAGGGGCGCCGGAAGTTGGCAGACCCGTCAGCGATCCTGTTCTGTCTCCCTTTAATGTTTTTTCTGATCTTGAATGGGATTCTGCTGAAAATTTTAATCTTCCCTCGGGGATTATTAAAGTATTTCTGATTCTGATTATTTGGGTAAATTACACTTCAACTGTCGTTGGCTTTGACAGTTAGGATTGCTCGTTTGCATTAAAACAGTTGTTTTCATCACTACCATAGGGCGAAACCATCCTTGCCCAGGCACACCCTCCTGGTTTTGAAACATAAATATTTGGAGTTTTGGCACCAGCCGCTGGACTAGATCTGACCAATCTAAGTCTATGAGCACGAACTGAAGAAGTCTACTCGGATGAGAGGCGAAACGTCTTCTAAGACAAACCAAACAGTCCAGTTGCAAAATGCAACCCTGAGATGACAATGATAACATTCATAGACATCTTTTTCCATGGTTATTTATTGGGTTTTATGGGCAGAATCGTGGAGCTTCCATTTTATTTACATTTATTTAATATTTAGAATACATAAAAAAAGTGCAGTTCCCCTTCAAGTGTTACATTGCATCGTGCTGCAATTTAACAAAAGGATCTTGGCTAACAAATGTTATAACAGTTGATCAGTGGGAGCGACTTCCACATGAATGCAACATTTTGCACACAGACACGCGCGCACGTACGCACCACAACAGATATCAATAGGTGTGAGCTTTTTATCTCATTCGCAGGGCAGTCACTTACCCAAGACTGCAGGGTGCTGAAAGCGGTAATTACACTGTCTGTGGCTGAATTTTAATTACATAGCTATTGTCTTAAGGACTGTGTGTGTGTGTGTGTGTTCTTGTATTTCTACCCTTCTTGAGACACCAACAAGGAAAAGTATCTTCCATATGAGGAGGTGTGAACAAGTGATGACATAAATCATGGTCCCAATAACATTGCATCTAATAGAGAATGTCTCATTTGCACCCCTGGTGGTGACATCTATCAAAATGAGGGTGGTCCCAAAAAGGAGGGATTTTTCAAATTGACTGTCGGTTTTAAAAGTGCTCCCCCTCTGGTCAAAATATGAAATAACAAGTGTGTGTAAAAATTAATTTAAAAAAATAAAATAAATATGTATATAGAGACATACTGTTAATAACTTGAAGGAAGTTAATAATGAAGATTAAAAAACAATTACAAACAAAACATTTAAAAATAAATAAATAAATTAGCCAAAAGCAGTCTTTTTCTAACAGTGTGTCGACTTTTTCTTATAAAATTGGGAACAATTTCTCATATTCTTTCTGTTTCTGTAATATTGCAATATTTTCTCATAAAATGACTTTTTAATGCGAAATGGTGACATTTGTCATATAAAATTCAGACTTTTATCGCAATATTGCCAATTTTTTTTGTTGTAAATTAGTGACATTTTTTTTGTAAAAATTATGACTTTTGTCATAATTTTGCCAAGTAAAATTCCGATTATTATAATATTGCCAACATTTTAAAGTTTTCTTTAAAACTTTAAAATGTTGGCAATATTTCAGAAAACCATTGCATCTAATAGAGAATGTCTCATTTGCACCCCTGGTGGTGAAATCTATCAAAATGAGGGTGGTCCCAAAAAGGAGGGATTTTTCAAATTGACTGCGTGTCGCTTTTAAAAGTGCTCCCCCTCTGGTCAACATATGAAATAACAAGTATGTGTAAAAATTAATTTAAAAAAATGAATAAATGTGTATATAGAGACATACTGTCATAACTTGAAGTTAATAATGAAGATTAAAAACCAATTACAAACAAAAAATTCAACAACAACAAAAATTTTTTGCCAAAAGCAGTCTTTTTCTCACAATGTGTCGACTTTTTTTTTATAAAATTGGGAACAATTTCTCATATTCTTTCTGTTTCTGTAATATTGCAAAATGTTCTCATAAAATTATTACTTAATGTAAAATTCTTACTTTTTAATGCGAAATGGTGACATTTGTCATATAAAATTCCGACTTTTATCGCAATATTGCCAATATTTTTGTTCTTGTAAATTAGTGAAATTTTTTGAGTAAAAATTATGACTTTTGTCACAATTTTGCTAAGTATAATTCCGATAATTATAATATTGCCAAAATTTTAAAGTTTTCTTATAAAATTTTGACTTTTGTGTAAAACTACGACTCTTTTCATAGAATTGCCAAAATTTTAAGCTTTTCTTGTAAAAAATTGCGACTTTTATTGAGTAAAATTCCAATTTGTATCATAATATTGCACAAATGTTCAGTTTTTCTTGTAAAATTTTGACTTCCGTTGAGTAAAATTACAACTTTTGTTATAATACTGCCAAAATTCTAAGTTTTTCTTGTGAAATTGTGACCTTTTTCTTGTGAAATTCCCACTCAATTTTCACAACAAGCTTTTTTATATTTGCATAGTATGTATATATTATTAATGTTGTAAATACACATCTTTATATATCTAGAAAGGCTGGTCCTAGGCATTTTTCTCAGGTTTCAAGAAGGTAAGAAATACAAGAATGTGTGGGGGGGGGTGTGTGTTGCTGTATTTCTACCCTTCTTGAGACATCGACAAGGAAAAGTATCTTCCATATGAGGAGGTGTGAACAAGTGATGACATAAATCATGGTCCCAATACAGAAAACCATTGCATCTAATAGAGAATGTCTCATTTGCACCCCTGGTGGTGAAATCTATCAAAATGAGGGTGGTCCCAAAAAGGAGGGATTTTTCAAATTGACTGTGTGTCGCTTTTAAAAGTGCTCCCCCTCTGGTCAACATATGAAATAACAAGTATGTGTAAAAATGAATTTAAAAAAATGAATAAATATGTATATAGAGACATACTGTTAATAACTTGAAGGAAGTTAATAATGAAGATTAAAAAACAATTACAAACAAAACATTTAAAAATAAATTAGCCAAAAGCAGTCTTTTTCTAACAGTGTGTCGACTTTTTTCTTATAAAATTGGGAACAATTTCTCAAATTCTTTCTGTTTCTGTAATATTGCAATATTTTCTCATAAAATTATGACTTTTTAATGCGAAATGATGACATTTGTCATATAAAATTCAGACTTTTATCGCAATATTGCCAATTTTTTTGTTGTAAATTAGTGACATTTTTTTTGTAAAAATTATGACTTTTGTCATAATTTTGCCAAGTAAAATTCCGATTATTATAATATTGCCAACATTTTAAAGTTTTCTTTAAAACTTTAAAATGTTGGCAATATTTCAGAAAACCATTGCATCTAATAGAGAATGTCTCATTTGCACCCCTGGTGGTGAAATCTATCAAAATAAGGGTGGTCCCAAAAAGGCGGGATTTTTCAAATTGACTATGTCGCTTTAAAAGGGCTCCCCCTCTGGTCAACATATGAAATAAGAAGTGTGTGTAAAAATTAATTTAAAAAAATTAAATAAATATGTACATACTGTCATAACTTTAAGTTAATAATGAAGATTAAAAACCAATTACAAACAAAACATTTAAAAATTAATTAGCCAAAAGCAGTCTTTTTCTAACAATGTGTCGACTTTTTTCTTATAAAATTGGGAACAATTTCTCATATTGTTTCTGTTTCTGTAATATTGCAAAATGTTCTCATAAAATTATCACTTAATGTAAAATTCCTACTTTTAATGCGAAATGGTGACATTTGTCATAAAATTCCGACTTTTATCGCAATATTGCCAATATTTTTGTTGTTCTTGTAAATTAGTGAAATTTTTTGAGTAAAAATTATGACTTTTGTCATAATTTTGCCAAGTATAATTCTGATAATTATAATATTGCCAAAATGTTAAAGTTTTCTTATAAAATTTTGACTTTTGTGTAAAACTACGACTCTTTTCATAGAATTGCCAAAATTTTAAGCTTTTCTTGTAAAAAATTGCGACTTTTATTGAGTAAAATTCCAATTTGTATCATAATATTGCACAAATGTTCAGTTTTTCTTGTAAAATTTTGACTTCCGTTGAGTAAAATTACAACTTTTGTTATAATACTGCCAAAATTCTAAGTTTTTCTTGTGAAATTGTGACCTTTTTCTTGTGAAATTCCCACTCAATTTTCACAACAAGCTTTTTTATATTTGCATAGTATGTATATATTATTAATGTTGTAAATACACATCTTTATATATCTAGAAAGGGTGGTCCTAGGCATTTTTCTCAGGTTTCAAGAAGGTAAGAAATACAAGAATGTGTGGGGGGGGGGTGTGTTGCTGTATTTCTACCCTTCTTGAGACAGCAACAAGGAAAAGTATCTTCCATATGAGGAGGTGTGAATAAGTGATGACATAAATCATGGTCCCAATACAGAAAACCATTGCATCTAATAGAGAATGTCTCATTTGCACCCCTGGTGGTGACATCTATCAAAATGAGGGTGGTCCCAAAAAGGAGGGATTTTTCAAATTGACTGTCGGTTTTAAAAGTGCTCCCCCTCTAGTCAAAATATGAAATAACAAGTGTGTGTAAAAATTAATTTAAAAAAATAAAATAAATATGTATATAGAGACATACTGTTAATAACTTGAAGGAAGTTAATAATGAAGATTAAAAAACAATTACAAACAAAACATTTAAAAATAAATAAATAAATTAGCCAAAAGCAGTCTTTTTCTAACAGTGTGTCGACTTTTTCTTATAAAATTGGGAACAATTTCTCATATTCTTTCTGTTTCTGTAATATTGCAATATTTTCTCATAAAATGACTTTTTAATGCGAAATGATGACATTTGTCATATAAAATTCAGACTTTTATCGCAATATTGCCAAATTTTTTTGTTGTAAATTAGTGACATTTTTTTTGTAAAAATTATGACTTTTGTCATAATTTTGCCAAGTAAAATTCCGATTATTATAATATTGCCAACATTTTAAAGTTTTCTTTAAAACTTTAAAATGTTGGCAATATTTCAGAAAACCATTGCATCTAATAGAGAATGTCTCATTTGCACCCCTGGTGGTGAAATCCATCAAAATGAGGGTGGTCCCAAAAAGGAGGGATTTTTCAAATTGACTGTGTGTCGCTTTTAAAAGTGCTCCCCCTCTGGTCAACATATGAAATAACAAGTATGTGTAAAAATTAATTTTAAAAAATGAATAAATATGTATATAGAGACATACTGTCATAACTTGAAGTTAATAATGAAGATTAAAAACCAATTACAAACAAAAAATTCAACAACAACAACAAAAAATTCTTTTTCTAACAATGTGTCGACTTTTTTCTTATAAAATTGGGAACAATTTCTCATATTCTTTCTGTTTCTGTAATATTGCAAAATGTTCTCGTAAAATTATTACTTAATGTAAAATTATTACTTTTTAATGCGAAATGGTGACATTTGTCATATAAAATTCCGACTTTTATCGCAATATTGCCAATATTTTTGTTGTTCTTGTAAATTAGTGAAATTTTTTTGAGTAAAAATTATGACATTTGTCATAATTTTGCCAAGTATAATTCCGATAATTATAATATTGCCAAAATTTTAAAGTTTTCTTATAAAATTTTGACTTTTGTGTAAAACTACCACTCTTTTCATAAAATTGCCAAAATTTTAAGCTTTTCTTGTAAAAAATTGTGACTTTTATTGAGTAAAATTCCAACTTGTATCATAATATTGCACAAATGTTCAGTTTTTCTTGTAAAATTTTGACTTCCGTTGAGTAAAATTACGACTTTTGTTATAATACTGCCAAAATTCTAAGTTTTTCTTGTGAAATTGTGACATTTTTCTTGTGAAATTACCACTCAATTTTCACAACAAGCTTTTTTATATTTGCATAGTATGTATATATTATTAATGTTGTAAATACACATCTTTATATATCTAGAAAGGGTGGTCCTAGGCATTTTTCTCAGGTCTCAAGAAGGTAAGAAATACAAGAATGTGTGTGTGTGTGTGTGGTCTTGTATTTCTACCCTTCTTGAGACACCAAGAAGGAAAAGTATCTTCTATATGAGGAGGTGTGAACAAGTGATGACATAAATCATGGTCCCAATACAGAAAACCATTGCATCTAATAGAGAATGTCTCATTTGCACCCCTGGTGGTGAAATCTATCAAAATGAGGGTGGTCCCAAAAAGGAGGGATTTTTCAAATTGACTGTGTGTCGCTTTTAAAAGTGGTCAACATATGAAATAACAAGTGTGTGTAAAAATTAATTTAAAAAATATATATATATTTATACAGAGACATACTGTAATAACTTGAAGTTAATAATGAAGATTAAAAAACAATTACAAACAAAAAATAAAAATAAACCAAAAAAATGTGCCAAAAGCAGTCTTTTTCTCACAATGTGTCGACTTTTTTCTTATAAAATTGGCAACAATTTCTCATATTCTTTCTGTTTCTGTAATATTGCAATATTTTCTCGTAAAATTATTACTTTTTAATGCGAAATGGTGACATTCGTCATATCAAATTCAGACTTTTATCGCAATATTGCCAATTTTTATGTTGTAAATTTGTGACATTTTTTTGAGTAAAAATTATGACTTTTGTCATAATTTTGCCAAGTAAAACTCCGATTATTATTCTAGTATTGCCAGCATTTTTTAGTTTTCTTATAAAATTGTGACTTTTGTCGAGTAAAATTACGACTCTTTTCATAAAATTGCCAACATTTTAAGCTTTTCTCGTCAAATTGCGACTGTTACCGAGTAAAATTCCAACTTTTATTTTAATATTGCACAAATGTTCAGTTTTTCTTGCAAAATGTTGACTTGCTTTTAGTATAACACTGCCAACATTCTAAGTTTTTCTTGCGAAATTGTGACCTTTTTCTTGTGAAATTCCCACTCAATTTTCACAACAAGCTTTTTTATATTTGCATAGTATGTATATATTATTAATGTTGTAAATACACATCTTTATATATCTAGAAAGGCTGGTCCTAAAGAGGGAGGCATTTTTCTCAGGTCTCAAGAAGGTAACAAATACAAGGATGTGTGGTGTGGTGTGGTGTGTGCGTGTAGAGTGTGTGTGTGTGTGTGTGTGTGTGTGTGTGTGTGTGTATGTGTGTGTGTGTGTTCTGACACAAACACTGCAGCACAGTGACCACCACTCCCCTCCCTTCCTCCTTCTCTACCTTCTGTTGTGAGAGAACAGAGAGGCAGAAAGAGACAGCTTGATCACATAATGTACTCTGAATCTTTATTTAAAATCTGTATTTCACACGTTATTTTTGCATGATGCACCATGATGTGTTTGGGGAATCACACCCCTCTACCCATGTCCTGCAAGGAGCTACATTTGACTGTATCCATAGCTACCGCAGCCACGTCCAACCATTTTAATCATCACATTGTCTTGATTATCACATTTGTGTCGTCATCATTTGTTTTGTTTGGACGGCTCTCCCTTTCTTGGGAGCTCTGCGACAAAACTGCAATACGCCAGTCAGCCATAACGCTCCACTTAGTGATGTGACGCTAAAGTGGAGCTGAGAGAGCTGAAGCGTAGGGCCGGGTGTCACTTTCCAGTTGTTCGGTGCACGCCACACTCGGCTGTGCATGCAGGAAGTGTTGCATGGGCCCGAGTACTGCAGAGTGAGAGCTCACTTCACTTTGAAAGATTTAAAATGCAAAATGACAGTTGAAGGATGGGATACGTGCTATACGTGTTTACCGGTGCATATGTTTAAGTTACTTAAGTAGGTATTGAAAAGTCTGGTGGGCCAGTTTTTGGTGCTCCCCCCCACCCCAGCAGACAAGTTTATATGTTTTGGGGGTTTTTTTGTTGTTGTTTTACTTCTAGAAGTGGCTGGTCGCATCAGCTCGGCTCATTTAATGTCTTTAATGTCCTTTGTCTTCTAAGATGTTTCCCTCTTACACACATGTTTATGTGTGCTAAGGCTATGAGGTTTTTTTCCCCTCGGTCTTAGTCTGGATTAGTGATAGGTTGATGAGGCGTCAGGAAGCGTTTCGACACATTGCAAAACTGTATTGCTACTGTGTCGATACTGTGTCACTAAATAGTATTGATACTGTGTCGATACTGTGTCACTAAATACTGACATCTGCTGGACATTAAAAATCCTTACAGGCAACCTATGGACCGACTCAACTGACACTGATTTTATGACCTAGTACAGACCTGGGTATTCTGTATCCGACCCTTTGTGCGTCCCTGTCCGGCCCGCGTGAGGCCAATTATAAATTACAAAATAAATTTTAAAAAGTATCTATGTCGAATGTGCAATACAACGGTGCTGCTTTTGTTTTGAAAACCGTTATTTGTATTACTTCCGTGTGGACGTATGCGCGTGCGGGATTGTGAGTGAACGTGAACAGCTGCAATCACAAATGACAAAATAAAGTTGAAGAAACATCTATGTCGTGCGCGCAATACAACTGTGCTGCTTTTATTTTGAAAAGTATTATTTATGGGCGTGTGTCCGTGTGTAACCTGCGAGTGAAGGTGCACATGCAGCGACAATTAATGCACGGTTTACACCCGAGACGCTAAAAAGAGAAAAGTTGATGAAGAATGGCGTGTTTTCAACAAGACATGGACTGCCAAGCAACGTTCCCTCTAAGGTGCGTGCCTGCGCAATTGCGCACTGCTCAAGCGTCCGCTGCGCGCAGCAAATATATGCCGCGCACCAAATCAAATCCCATCTGAATTCTAAACAAAATAAACATATTTATTCTATGTAATTTTGCAATGCAACTCTGAGTGACAGTGACAACAAGCGGCCCTAACGGTGTTCGTCAACACCGTTCAATTGAACACCGTTCAATTATTGTAACGTCTATCGAGATGCTTCGAGGACAGGAATTATATCGATCACTTTATTGAGCAAAACTGTTTATATTCGGACATAACCACACCAAAAACATGAGTAAAACAATTCTATCTCGAAAAACTAGTCATTTTCTGCCGTACAAACCAGGCCAAAACCAACTTGTCATCTGTCACCAACACGCATAGCACTAAACCACTGGTGCGTTTATGGCCACACAAAAAGTCGGACAACTCAAACACCACACAAAGTTACACTATGACTCCTCAGTCATACGTGTGCTTATTTTACTGTCATTTATTATTAATGTTAATTTATTTATATTAGTCATGGAATGCTGTTACACACACTATGTTGAAGTATTACTATTATTATTAATTATTATTATTATTATTATTATTTATTTTACGGTATATATCAAAAATAATATTGAGCAAAATTTAATTGAAATATTGTCGATGTGGCCCTCCAGCAGTGCTCGGGTTGCTCATGCGGCCCCCGGTAAAAATTAATTGCCCACCCCTGACCTAGTATATACAATAATATAAACCAAGTCATTGTATTTCATTTAGGATTATTTCATATCTTCATTTAAATTAAAATATATTTGTATCTTTTTTAGATACAGTCAATAAATAATGTGAACATTAACTAGGGATGTCCGATAATGGCTTTTTGCCGATATCCGATATTGTCCAACTCTTAATTACCAATACCTATATCAACCGATACCGATATATACAGTCGTGGAATTAACACATTATTATGCCTAATTTGGACAACCGGGTATGGTGAAGATAAGGTCCTTTTTAAAGGCCTACTGAAATGAACATTTTTTATTTAAACGGGGATAGCAGATCCATTCTATGTGTCATACTTGATCATTTCGTGATATTGCCATATTTTTGCTGAAAGGATTTAGTAGAGAACAACGACGATAAAGTTCGCAACTTTTGGTCGCTGATAAAAAAAAAGCCTTGCCTGTACCGGAAGTAGCGTGATGTCGCAGGTTGAAAGGCTCCTCACATCCCCATTGTTTACAATGCAGCGAGAGCGATTCGGACCGAGAAAGCGACGATTACTCCATTAATTTGAGCCAGGATGAAAGATTTGTGGATGAGGAACGTGAGAGTGAAGTACTAGAGGGCATTGGAAGCGATTCAGATAGGGAAGATGCTGTGAGAGGCCTTTTGAAATCAGCATATAAATTTGGCAGTTGTCTGCATAAAAGTGATAAGACACTCCATGTTTCTTAAAAATCTCTCCAAGAGGGAGAATGTATAATGCTAGGTTCACACCAACGGCGCTTTGACGGCGCTTTAAAGCGGCATGCAAAGCGGCGTTATAGCGTAACAAAGCCTGATTAAAGCGTGAGGGTCCTAATGGATCGTGGGAAAGCTTGTAGTGAAGCGGGACATGCGGCAAGTTCGCCAAAAATGTTTAAACGGTTTAAAAAAATTCTGCGCTCTGTCAAGATTGGAGCGTATGAAAGCGTGAAAAAGCCTGACAAAGCTCAGCAAAACTTGACTAAAAGCGTAGGAAAGCTTAACAGATCTTGGTTCAAAGCGCAATAGAAAGTGACTGTGATATTGACTAGTGACATTAAAACTTTTATGTAAAACCAACACAGGATTACAAATCCATTCTCTTTTGCATCGTTGCCTTTTTTATACGATGATCATTGTTTCTGTACTTCTGTTAGAGTTTGCTGTTTGATGTTGCAGTTTGACATTACTGTCTATAATTTTTCTGTATGAAAATGTTAATAATAAAGAGAATATGTTACGTTTTATAAGAGAAATGCCTTTTATTATTTTCAACTAGCATAAGAAATGAAAGATAGATATTTATTAAGATGACAAAAATAAAAGAAATGAAGATATAAAACGGAAAAAAAAGAGAAATTGAAAAAATAAATGAATATAAAAAATGTGTGGATAATTGCCTTTTATTATTTTCAACTAGCATAAGAAATGAAAGATAGATATTTATTAAGATGACAAAAATAAAAGAAATGAAGATATAAAACATAATATAACGAAAAAAAAAGAGAAATTGAAAAAATAAATGAATATAAAAAATGTGTGGATAATTGCCTTTTATTATTTTCAACTAGCATAAGAAATGAAAGATAGATATTTATTAAGATGACAAAAATAAAAGAAATGAAGATATAAAACATAATATAACGAAAAAAAAGAAATTGAAAAAATAAATGAATATAAAAAATGTGTGGATAATTGCCTTTTATTATTTTCAACTAGCATAAGAAATGAAAGATAGATATTTATTAAGATGACAAAAATAAAGAAATGAAGATATAAAACATAATATAACGGGGAAAAAAAGAGAAATTGAAAAAATAAATGAATATAAAAAATGTGTGGATAATTGCCTTTTATTATTTTCAACTAGCATAAGAAATGAAAGATAGATATTTATTAAGATGACAAAAATAAAAATAAATGATATACAACATAATAACGAAAAAAAAGAGAAATTGAAATAATAAATGAATATAAAAAATGTGTGAATAATTGCCTTTTATTATTTTCAACTATCATAAGAAATGAAAGATAGATATTTATTAAGATGACAAAAATAAAAGAAATGAAGATATAAAACATAATATAACGGGAAAAAAAGAGAAATTGAAAAAATAAATGAATATAAAAAATGTGTGGATAATTGCCTTTTATTATTTTCAACTAGCATAAGAAATGAAAGATAGATATTTATTAAGATGACAAAAATAAAAGAAATGAAGATATAAAACATAATATAACGGAAAAAAAAGAGAAATTGAAATAATAAATGAATATAAAAAAATGTGTGGATAATTGCCTTTTATTATTTTCAACTAGCATAAGAAATGAAAGATAGATATTTATTAAGATGACAAAAATAAAAAAAATGATGATATACAACATAACGAAAAAAAGAGAAATTGAAATAAATGAATATAAAAAATGTGTGAATAATTGCCTTTTATTTTCAACTATCATAAGAAATGAAAGATAGATATTTATTAAGATGACAAAAATAAAAGAAATGAAGATATAAAACATAATATAACGGGAAAAAAGAGAAATTGAAAAAATAAATGAATATAAAAAATGGGTGGAAAACAGTATACTGAGTTTTTCACATTTTTTTCTTATTTTTGTTGTAACAATGCACAACAGAACTTGATAATCGTGTCAGAGCCTGATTTAAAGCGTCAGGATCGCATCAAAGCGTAATAAAGTTCAATAAAGCGTAATAAAACGTATCAAAGCGTGAGGAACGGTAACAAAGCGGCAACTAATTCGTATCAGAGCGTATCAAAGCATAACATTACTTCAGAGATCGGGATATTCGTGGAAAAACTGACAAAAATGACGGCGCTTTGCTCGCCGCTTTAAAGCGCGGCAAGCGCCGTTGGTGTGAACCAGGCATAAGGAAAACAGGATGGGGCCTAGAATAGATCCCTGGGGGACACCACAGTAAAGCGGAGCAGAAGAAGAAGCCTGACAGAGAAGGACCTCTCTGACAGGTAGGATCTGAACCACTCTAATGCAGTCCCCCTAATACCCACACAGTCTCTCAGGCGTTCTAAAAGAATTGCGTGGCCGACTGTGTCAAAGGCAGCTGTAAGATCTAAAAGCACTAAAATGGCAGAGCTACCAGAATCAGACATTAAAAGCAAGTCATTGAAAACCTTTAAAAGTGCAGATTCAGTACTGTGCAAAGCTTTGTATCCAACACATTTCTCCAAAATTTTTGACAGAAAAGGTCATTTGGAAATGGGCCGATAATTTGACAAACTTGTAGGATCAAGACCTGTTTTTTTTAATCAAAGGCTCAACAGCAGCTCCTTCATCTAAATGAAAACATGACTTCCATACCCACTGCAATTTGCTGAACAATCTCTAAAAGCTATCTCCTGAACATAGATAGATAGATAGTACTTTATTGATTCCTTCCGGAGAGTTCCCTCAGGAAAATGAAGATTCCAGCTGCAGTGTACAGAATTGAGAACAAATTTAAAAAGTATATAATGGGGGTATAAATGGAAATAGAATGTAAAATATAACAATAAGAATACAAATAGAAAGCAACAATAAGAATAAAAATAGTAAACATAGGAATATAAGAAGAGAAACTAGGCAGTAGTGACCATGTTATGAAAATGTATTGCACTTTTTCAAAACATTTTTTATTGTTTTGCATCCCCTGTCATCCTAGTACCCCCCCTCCCCTCCCCAGAGGGGAGTTGTACAGTCTGATGGCGTGTTGTCTTATTTACATGAAGTCGTGATGGTGCACAACACCTCCTGTGTCTCCTCAGAGAGCGAGAGATAATAACTACTCACATTTAGCCTCGTCAAAACACAGCCACTTCTTCATCCTTTTTACGTTTTGCCAATTCCATAGAGAGGAGGCTGAATACTCCTAGACAACAAAGACAAACGGCACAATAGCTAACGCGCACATGGTGGCGGTATTCCAAACGATCCGAAAAGCAACAGCAGTGGAAAGATGGCCCTTAATGGCCTACTGAAATGAGTTTTTTTTATGTAAACGGGGATAGCAGATCTATTCTATGTGTCATACTTGATCATTTCGCGATATTGCCATATTTTTGCTGAAAGGATTTAGTATAGAACAACGACGATAAAGATCGCAACTTTTGGTATCTGATAAAAAAAAAGGCTTGCCCCTACCGGAAGTAGCGTGACGTAGTCAGTTGAACATTTCCGCAAAGTTCCCTATTGTTTACAATGATGGCCGCATGAAGTGAGAGAGATTCGGACCGAGAAAGCGACAATTTCCCCATTAATTTGAGCGAGGATGAAAGATTTGTGGATGAGTAAAGTGCAAGTGAAGGACTAGTGGGGAGTTGAAGCTATTCAGATAGGGAAGATGCTGTGAGAGCCGGGGGTGACCTGATATTCAGCTGGGAATGACTACAACAGTAAATAAACACAAGACATATATATACTCTATTAGCCACAACACAACCAGGCCACAAATTAATCCCGCATAAAAACACCTAAGTGTTTGTTATGCTAGCTCCCGTCCATATAACCCGCCAATACAATTCAAACACCTGCACAACACACACAATCACTCAGCCCAAAGAACCGTTCGCCTAACCCAAGGTTCATAAAGCTTATATATTTAACCAATGTTACGTACATGACACGCACGTATGGGCAAGCGATCAAATGTTTGGAAGCGCAGCTGCGTACTCACGGTACCGCGTCTGCGTCTGTGTATCCAAATCAAAGTAATCCTGGTAAGAGTCTGTGTTGTCCCAGTTCTCCACAGGCGTCTGTGTATCGAAGTCAAAGTTCTCCTGGTAAGAGTCTCTGTTGTCCGAGTTCTTCGATCTTGACTGCATCTTTCGGGAATGTAAACAATGAAACACTGGCTGTGTTGTGTTGCTGACTTCCCTCGCAAAATACTCCGCTTCGCACAGACAACTTTCTTCTTTGCTTGCTCAGCTTCTTTCTCCATAATGCAATTAACAAATTGCAACAGATTCACCAACACAGATGTCCAGAATACTGTGGAATTATGAGATGAAAACAGAGCTAGTTTGTATTGGCTTCAATGGGGGAGCCATACCTCTGTTTCACTGGCTACGTCACGCGCATACGTCATCCTCCAAAGGAGTTTTCAACCGGAAATTTAGCGGGAAATTTAAAGTTGCACTTTATAAGTTAACCCGGCCGTATTGGCATGTGTTGCAATGTTAAGATTTCATCATTGATATATAAACTATCAGACCGCGTGGTCGGTAGTAGTGGCTTTCAGTAGGCCTTTAATGGTTAATATGCTGCTGCCAGCCATCATCTAAGCAGCACTCGTGAGGTCCTCTGGAGTGGGCGCTGGGGCCGTGATGCCTTTCACCCACAAGGGAGAAATGATGAGGGGAGTCAACAGTCTCTCATCTTTGTTTTGCACTTTCTCCATAAACAGAATCATTCCGCACATATCCTCGACCGGCTTTCTGCTTGTCATTTGTTCACTTGAAAGGAACAAGAACCAATTTACTGTTTCACTGCATTATTTAGCAAGAGATTTACGGTACACCCTAGAGCCGTGATTCCCCAACCCCCGGTCCGGCTTAGGGCTGGGCGATATATCGATATACTCGATATGTCGCGGGTTTGTCTCTGTGCGATATAGAAAATGACTATATTGTGATATTCGAGTATACGTTCTCACGCAGTTGCTTTTAGCTGCGGGCATTACACTACAGCAGTAACACTTTAGTATGGGGAACATATTCACCATTAATTAGTTGCTTATTACCATGCAAATTAGTAACATATTGGCTCTTAACTAGTCATTATTAAGTACTTATTAATGCCTTATTTGGCATGGCCTTATTATAACCCTAACCCTCTGACCCTGGCCCTAACCCTCTAACCCAGGGGTCACCAACGCGGTGCCCGCGGGCCCCAGGTAGCCCGTAAGGACCAGATGAGTAGCCCGCTGGCCTGTTCTAAAAATAGCTCAAATAGCAGCACTTACCAGTGAGCTGCCTCTATTTTTTTAAGTTTTATTTATTTACTAGCAAGCTGGTCTCGCTTTGCCCGACATTTTTAATTCTAAGAGAGACAAAACTCAAATAGAATTTGAAAATCCAAGAAAATATTTTAAAGACTTGGTCTTCACTTGTTTAAATAAATTCATTAATTTTTTTACTTTGCTTCTTATAACTTTCAGAAAGACAATTTTAGAGAAAAAATACAACCTTGAAAATGATTTTAGGATTTTTAAACACATAAACCTTTTAAATTCCTTCCTCTTCTTTCCTGACAATTTAAATCAATGTTCAAGTAAAAATTATTTTTTTTATTGTAAAGAATAATAAATACATTTGAATTTAATTCTTAATTTTAGCTTCTGTTTTTTCGATGAAGAATATTTTTGAAATATTTCTTCAAACTTATGATTACAATTCAAAAAAATTAGTCTGGCAAATGTAGAAAATCTGTAGAATCAAATTTAAATCTTATTTCAAAGTCTTTTGAATTTCTTTTAAAATTTTTGTTCTGGAAAATCTAGAAGAAATAATGATTTGTCTTTGTTAGAAATATAGCTTGGTCCAATTTGTTATATATTCTAACAAAGTGCAGATTGGATTTTAACCTATTTAAAACATGTCATCACAATTCTAAAATTAATCTTAATCAGGAAAAATTACTAATGATGTTCCATAAATTATTTTTTACATTTTTTCAAAAAGATTCGAATTAGCTAGTTTTTCTCTTCTTTTTTTCAGTTGAATTTTGAATTTTAAAGAGTCGAAATTGAAGATAAACTATGTTCAAAATTTAAATGTCATTTTTTTCGTGTTTTTTCCTCTTTTAAACCGTTCATTTAAGTGTAAATATCATTAATTATTAATAATAACATAGAGTTAAAGGTAAATTGAGCAAATTGGCTATTTCTGGCAATTTATTTAAGTGTGTATCAAACTGGTAGCCCTTCGCATTAATCAGTGCCCAAGAAGTAGCTCTTGGTTTCAAAAAGGTTGGTGACCCCTGCTCTAACCCTAACCAAATAACTGTAAATTAAGTCTTTGTTACTTAGAATATGTTCCCCATACTAAAGTGTGACCAAAAACTTGTAACTTTATCTTGAATTTGAAAAAAAAACAACATTTTATTTTTCACTAAAGGTTTCTGTGAATGCGCATATGAAACTGGTGGGGTTCAATACCTCCAACAAGGTTAAGAACCACTGCACTAGACACACCAATAAGCTTGTTTATAGATGCACAATAAAACTCCTCATAGGAATTTTCCATTTGTTATATTTGTTATAGCTTTGTGACATGATACAATGCACATTAATGAACATATACAATATAAATGTGACAAATTGTAGCCAAAGGCTGATTTCCATCCGCATTTCATTGCAAAGAAACAGAGCTTCCACTAATTCAGCAATTAGTGAGTTGCAGTGTTTCCCACACATTCATTTATTTGTGGCGGCCCGCCACGAAAGAATTACGTCCGCCACAAATAAAAAAATAAAATAAAAAATAATGTTTTTTATTTTATTTTATTTTATTTTTTTTTTGTCCTGTCCAGCTTCTCAGGCAAATCATATAGTTGATGTAGATGCCCATATAGGCTGTTCAGATTTACTTTACAAAAGAGAAGTGTAGGATGCTTCTCTTGTTGCCTTATTTGTATTTGACCACTACTGTTTTCTGTTTATATGTTACTGACTGTGGCAGGACACCTCTGCCTCTGTTTCACTTTATGTTGCTGGTAAATAATATGGTTGTAGTAGTAGGCTAAAGTTAAATTATTTAGTATGCACTAATTAAAGGGGCAGAGCTTTAAGAGACATTTATTTTTATAAGATATATTTTTTGTAAGAACCACAATTAATAAATATATTTCAGTGAATAACTTATTGTTCAAATCTGTATATAAATATGTACATAAAGTGTTGTAATTATATTGTTGGATGGATGGATGGACGTTTAAAACAACTGTTATTAATTAGTAAGTATACATTTTTTGAGCCTTTTTAGAGAAAATCATATTGTAGTACATTATGCAAATTACTCGATGATGTCATGGTGACCACGCCCCCACCGCCACAGGTATCTTGGCAGTTTATGGGAAACACTGGAGTTGTATTTTTGATGCACTTATTTTTGCTGTATTTATCTGGCACAAGTAGAAAGCCGGTCCCTGAAAATAATGCCTACATTAAACCGGTCCGTGGTGCAAAAAAGGTTGGGGACCACTGCCCTCGAGCTGGGGGTGCCCATTACGCCAATCACGAGCGAGCGGCCGCGAGAGTCATTACCTATCATCAATCTTCACTTTGACATCACATTCGTCACTTGATTGGAATACGCGGCGACCGAGGGTCTTGTGAGATGGCTGCTGGCTGCAGGGAAAAAAACAACAGGCGGGAACACGAGAAACACTTTGATTTCGACACGGTTTCTCTCTCCCAAACACTTGCCCTCAAAATTGCAAAGACCAAACCTCACAGAGTCTGTCTTCACAATGGAAGGGCTGCTCAATCCTGCCTGCATTAACAAAAGTCTCAGAAACCTAGTGCACATTTTCCTGTAGGCTTTACATTTCTAAGTAGGAGCGAAAGTTTACTGACATAGCAACAGTAACTAATGGGGGCGGGGCTAAGCGGAAGCTTTGTGAATGGCGAGTCACTGTGCGAGGATTTGCTGTTTTGCAAATACATCAAAAATAGAGCCACTGCTGATGAGCTGTTCAAGATAATGGACAGTTTCCTCAAAGAGCACGACCTTAAATGGGAAAACCGTGTGGGCTTTTGCTCCGATGGCGCGCATGGCAAAGTCAAGAAACGGGCTGCAGGCTCTAATAAAGAGGGTTGCGCCAAATGCGCATTGGACACAATGTGTGTCATTCACCGGGAAACACTCGCGTCAAGGCAGCTCAGCCCCGAATTCAATGAGGTTTTAACCGATTTGAAAAGCTGTGCAGTGCAAAACAGGCTCATTGCAGCCACTAATGCTGGAGTACTGTAAAACTCATGTTCACTTGCCCTGTCCTCCTTTTTTTGGCAAAGATTGCAAAGTGGCACTTTTATTTTCATTTATTATTGAACTTGATGCAAGTTATTTGATTTATTATTGAACTTGATGCAAGTTATAACACTTTTATTTGATTTATTATTGAACTTGATGCAAGTTATAACACTTTTTTGATTTATTATTGAACTTGATGCAAGTTATAACACTTGTTTTATTTATTATTGAACTTGATGCAAGTTATAACACTTGTTTTATTTATTATTGAACTTGATGCAAGTTATTTGATTTATTATTGAACTTGATGCAAGTTATAACACTTTTATTTGATTTATTATTGAACTTGATGCAAGTTATAACACTTTTATTTGATTTATTATTGAACTTGATGCAAGTTATAACACTTTTTTGATTTATTATTGAACTTGATGCAAGTTATAACACTTGTTTTATTTATTATTGAACTTGATGCAAGTTATAACACTTTTGTTTTATTTATTATTGAACTTGATACAAGTTATTTGATTTATTATTGAACTTGATGCAAGTTATAACACTTTTATTTGATTTATTATTGAACTTGATGCAAGTTATAACACTTTTTTTGATTTATTATTGAACTTGATGAAAGTTATAACACTTTTGTTTTATTTATTATTGAACTTGATGCAAGTTATTTGATTTATTATTGAACTTGATGCAAGTTATAACACTTTTATTTGATTTATTATTGAACTTGATGCAAGTTATAACACTTTTTTTGATTTATTATTGAACTTGATGCAAGTTATAACACTTTTTTTGATTTATTATTGAACTTGATGCAAGTTGTAACACTTTTTTTGATTTATTATTGAACTTGATGCAAGTTATAACACTTTTGTTTTATTTATTATTGAATTGATGCAAGTTATTTTATTTGATATTGAACTTGATGCAAGTTATAACACTTTTATTTGATTTATTATTGAACTTGATGCAAGTTATAACACTTTTATTTGATTTATTATTGAACTTGATGCAAGTTATAACACTTTTTTGATTTATTATTGAACTTGATGCAAGTTATAACACTTTTGTTTTATTTATTATTGAACTTGATGCAAGTTATAACACTTTTGTTTTATTTATTATTGAACTTGATGCAAGTTATTTGATTTATTATTGAACTTGATGCAAGTTATAACACTTTTATTTGATTTATTATTGAACTTGATGCAAGTTATAACACTTTTTTTGATTTATTATTGAACTTGATGCAAGTTATAACACTTTTGTTTTATTTATTATTGAACTTGATGCAAGTTATTTTATTTATTATTGAACTTGATGCAAGTTATAACACTTTTATTTGATTTATTATTGAACTTGATGCAAGTTATAACACTTTTTTTGATTTATTATTGAACTTGATGCAAGTTATAACACTTTTTTTGATTTATTATTGAACTTGATGCAAGTTATAACACTTTTTTGGATTTATTATTGAACTTGATGCAAGTTGTAACACTTTTTTTGATTTATTATTGAACTTGATGCAAGTTATAACACTTTTGTTTTATTTATTATTGAATTGATGCAAGTTATTTTATTTGATATTGAACTTGATGCAAGTTATACCACAGCTGCACAGTTATTTTATTTATTATTGAACTTGATTTTATTTTATGTTATTGAGTTTGAATGTATAAAACTTGATGTTACTTGATGTTCGATAAATTTGAAAATGTTAAGCTTGGCATTAGCGTTCTGTTGGGGCGATGGGGGCAGGTGGGGCTTGAAAACTCCCCCTTGTCCAAAGTGGGGGATGACAAAAAAAGTTTGAGAACCACTGTACTAATACAAGTTTCAATCAATCAATCAAAAACCCATTCACACACACATTCACACACTGATGGCGGGAGCTGCCATGCAAGGCCCTAACCACGACCCATCAGGAGCAAGGGTGAAGTGTCTTGCTCAAGGACACAATGGATGTGACTAGGTTGGTAGAAGCTGGGGATCGAATCAGGAACCCTCAGGTTGCTGGCACGGCCACTCTCCCAACCACGCCACGCCATCCCCGGAGTTAGCCACCGATGTATTTCTTGTAGAGAGTAAGTATAAATGCTGGACAAATAAGAAGCTAAAAACCAACCACATTCATGTGGTATTGGAAATATATATTTTTTTCCCATTCCAATGTAAATTCGAAGTTGTGGAACTTAGACTAGACTTCATGTTATTGTCATTAGAGATGTCCGATAATATCGGTCTGCCGATATTATCGGCCGATAAATGCGTTAAAATGTAATATCGGAAATTATCGGTATCGTTTTTTTTATTATCAGTATCGTTTTTTTTTTTGTTTTTTGTTTTTTGTTTTTTATTAAATCCACATAAAAAACACAAGATACACTTACAATTAGTGCACCAACCCAAAAAACCTCCCTCCCCCATTTACACTCATTCACACAAAAGGGTTGTTTCTTTCTGTTATTAATATTCTGGTTCCTACATTATATATCAATACAGTCTGCAAGGGATACAGTCCGTAAGCACACATGATTGTGCGTGCTGCTGGTCCACTAATAATACTAACCTTTAACAGTTAATTTTACAATTTTTCATTAATTACTAGTTTCTATGTAACTGTTTTTATATTGTTTTACTTTCTTTTTTATTCAAGAAAATGTTTTTAATTTATTTATCTTATTTTATTTGATTCATTTTTTTAAAAAGTACCTTATCTTCACCATACCTGGTTGTCCAAATTAGGCATAATAATGTGTTAATTCCACGACTGTATATATCGGTATCGGTTGATATCGGTATCGGTAATTAAAGAGTTGGACAATATCGGCATATCGGATATCGGCAAAAAGCCATTATCGGACATCCCTAATTTTCATTCATATTTGAACTTTACAGTACAGATAACTCAATATTAGCTTGTTGTAGCGCAGGATAAAAGAGCATTCTAAAACCTTAATTCTAGCCTGATTTAGCCATTCCTTCACCACTTTTGACGTGTGTTTGGGGGTCATTGTCCTGTCGGAACACCCAACTGCGCCCAAGACCCAACCTCCGGGCTGATGATTTTAGCTTGTCCTGAAGAATTTGGAGGTAATCCTCCTTTTTTCATTGTCCCATTTACTCTCTGTAAAGCACCAGTTCCATTGGCAGCGAAACAGGCCCAGAGCATAATACTACCACCACCATGCTTGACGGTAGGGGTGGTGTTCCTGGGATTAAAGGCCTCACCTTTTCTCCTCTAAACATTTTTTGTGGCCAAACTGCTCAATTTTTGTTTCATCTGACCACAGAACTTTCCTCCAGAAGGTCCTATCTTTGTCATTCTAATGCATCTTTTACATTCTGACAGCCTCCCGGCCTTTGTGGATGTGTTGGTATGTACTGTGAAAGTTACCGTGTAACAGTAAATACAAGCTCCTTTTTTTTCCTTTTGTCAATGCAACTGAAATTATCCCGCAGTCCCACAGCTGCTCAATCAGAATTAAAATTCTGGTCGAGTACATCCTTACTTTAACTCACCTGATCGTCAGATGGAAAATTGCGGTGGCATTGTTATATGAGAAGTTACACCCAAGGCTTCTTACTTGGTATAGACCGGCTCTTGATTTTCCACAACACGACTCCACTCCCTCCATTCATGGCTTTTAGTAGCTGTTGTGCAGTCACAAGCCAACGTCCTATGCCATACTTTTTTCCAATAGCTTAACAGAGCTATCCCTGGTTGGCGGTAACAATTGTGAGTGTGTGTGTGCAGCAGCAGAGCTCTCCATGACCCCTTAGCATTCCTGTCAAGTAGCATAAGTCATCATGAGGGCCATATCTATTTCTCAGACCTGGAAATAGTACTACAAGCAGTCGGAATTCTGTCCCGTACACTCACACTTTTCAAACCAATGGAAAATATTTGGCGCGTGACTCTCCATTCCAGCCTGTCATGATGCCCAAAATGTTATTGCACGGGGCCAAGTGGGTCAGTTACTATACAGTCGTGGTCAAAAGTGTACATACACTTGTAAAGAACATAATGTCATGGCTGTCTTGAGTTTCCAATCGTTTCTACAACTCTTATTTTTTTGGTGATAGAGTGATTGGAGCACATACTTGTTGGCCACAAAAAACATTCATGAAGTTTGGTTCTTTTATGAATTTATTATGGGTCTACTGAAAATGTGAGTAAATCTGCTGGGTCAAAAGTATACATACAGCAATGTTAATATTATGTTACATGTACCTTGGCAAGTTTCACTGCAATAAGGCGCTTTTGGTAGCCATCCACAAGCGTCTGGCAAGCTTCTTTTTGACCACTCCTCTTGACAAAATCGGTGCAGTTCAGCTAAATTTGTTGGTTTTCTGACATGGACTTGTTTCTTCAGCATTGTCCACACATTTAAAGGCCTACTGAAATGATTTATTTTTTATTTAAACGGGGATAGCAGATCCATTGTATGTGTCATACTTGATCATTTCGCGATATTGCCATATTTTTCCTGAAAGGATTTAGTAGAGAACATCGACGATAAAGTTCGCAACTTTTGGTCGCTGATAAAAAAAAAAGCCTTGCCTGTACCGGAAGTAGCGTGACGTCACAGGTTGAAAGGCTCCTCACATTTCCCCATTGTTTACACCAGCAGCGAAAGCGATTCGGACCGAGAAAGCGACGATTACCCCATTAATTTGAGCCAGGATGAAAGATTCGTGGATGAGGAACGTGAGAGTGAAGGACTAGAGTGCAGTGCAGGACGTATCTTTTTTCGCTCTGACCGTAACTTAGGTACAAGCTGGCTCATTGGATTCCACACACTCTCCTTTTTCTATCGTGGATCACGGATTTGTACTTTAAACCACCTCGGATACTATATACTCTTGAAAATGAGAGTCGAGAACGTGAAATGGACATTCACAGTGACTTTTATCTCCACGACAATACATCGGCGAAGCACTTTAGCTACGGAGCTAACGTGATAGCATCGGGCTCAAATGCAGATAGAAACAAAATAAATAAACCCCTGACTGGAAGGATAGACAGAAAATCAACAATACTATTAAACCCTGGACATGTAACTACACGGTTAATGCTTTCCAGCTTGGCGAAGATTAACAATGCTGTTGCTAACGACGCCATTGAAGCTAACTTAGCAACGGGACCTCACAGAGCTATGATAAAAACATTAGCGCTCCATCTACGCCAGCCAGCCCTCATCTGCTCATCAACACCCGTGCTCACCTGCGTTCCAGCGATCGACGGAAGGACGAAGGACTTCACCCGATCATCCGTGCGGTCGGTGGCTAGCGTGTCTGCTATCCAAGTCAAAGTCCTCCTGGTTGTGTTGCTACAGCCAGCCGCTAATACACCGATCCCACCTACAACTTTCTTCTTTGCAGTCTTCATTGTTCATTAAACAAATAGCAAAAGATTCACCAACACAGATGTCCAGAATACTGTGGAATTTGAGATGAAAACAGAGCTTTTTTGTATTGGATTCAAAGGTGTACCAATACTTCCGTTTAACGAGTGACGTCACTCGCACACGTCATCATACAAAGACGTTTTCAACCGGAAGTTTAGCGGGAAATTTAAAATTGCACTTTATAAGTTAACCCGGCCGTATTGGCATGTGTTGCAATGTTAAGATTTCATCATTGATATATAAACTATCAGACTGCGTGGTCGGTAGTAGTGGCTTTCAGTAGGCCTTTAAGGTTTTAGAATGGCCTTCCCAAAGTCCTGACTTAAACGTGTGGACAATGCTGAAGAAACAAGTCCATGTCAGAAAACCAACAAATTTAGCTGAACTGCACCTATTTTGTCAAGAGGAGTGGTCAAAAATTCAACCAGAAGTTTGCCAGAAGCTTGTGGATGGCTACCAAAAGAACTGCAATGAAATTATTGGAAACCCAAGACAGCCATGACATTATGTTCTTTACAAGTGTATGTAAACTTTTGACCACGACTGTAGGTTACTATTGTTATGTTGTCAGGTACTAACTCAGAATGAGGGCTTTGTCATTGTGCTTGACTTTCTACTCGCTATAATGCCCCGCATTAATTATTTGGCCAACCTTTTCCGAAGAGCCAAATCTACACGAGGAGCTTTGCTGCTATCACAATGTCAGAATGACTTTCACCCTCCTAATTGAATGATTAATCTAAGATGAAGTACATCTGATTGTTTGTCTCTTGTCCTTATCTTTCAGTACCGGATCGGGCAGCTGTACATGATCAGTAAGCACAGCCACGAGCAGAGCGAACGTGGGGAGGGGGTGGAAGTTGTGCAGAATGAGCCCTATGAAGACCCTGAGCACGGTGCGGGACAGTTCACCGAGAAACGGATCTACTTAAACAAGTGAGTATCCTCTATTTGCTACACAATATCACACTACAATTCACAGTTTGTTGTGTTGCATGGGAGTTTTGTCTGTTAAAGGCCTACTGAAAGCCACTACTACCGACCACGCAGTCTGATAGTTTATATATCAATGATGAAATCTTAACATTGCAACACATGCCAATACGGCCGGGTTAACTTATAAAGTGGAATTTTAAATTTCCCGCCACACTTCCGGTTGAAAATGTCTATGTATGATGACGTATGCGCGTGACAATGGTTGATGCGGAAGTATTCGGACACATTGAATCAATACAAAAAGCTCTGTTTTCATCCCAAAATTCCACAGTATTCTGGACATCTGTGTTGGTAAATCTTTTGCAATTTGTTTAATGAACAATGGAGACTGCAAAGAAGAAAGCTGTAGGTGGGATCGGTGTATTAGCGACGGACTACAGCAACACAACCAGGAGGACTTTGACTTGGATAGCAGACGCGCTACCGTGATTAGAGATTTGATTGCTTGCCCGAACGTGCGTGCCGCTATGTGCATGTCACGTACGTAACTTTGGGGAAATATATGTTTCTTGCCGACTCTGATGGCGGCCGGGGTGTCGTCGAAAGCTACAACGCCCGCCGCCGCCGCCGTCCCGTAGCTAAGTTAGCTTCAATGGCGTCGTTAGCAACAGCATTGTTAAGCTTCACCAAGCTGGAAATTATGAACCGCGTATTTACAGGTCCATGGTTTAATAGTATTGTTGATCTTCTGTCCATCCTTCCAGTCAGGGGTTTATTTCTTTTGTTTATATCTGCATTGGAGCCCGATGCTATCACGTTAGCTCAGTAGCTAAAGAGCTTCGCCGATGTATTGTCGTGGAGATAAAAGTCACTGTGAATGTCCATTTCGCGTTCTCGACTCTCATTTTCAAGAGGATATAGTATCCGAGGTGGTTTAAAATACAAATCCGTGATCCACAATAGAAAAAGGAGAAAGTGTGGAATCCAATGAGCCAGCTTGTACCTAAGTTACGGTCAGAGCGAAAAAAGATGCGTCCTGCACTGCACGCTAGTCCTTCACACTCACTTTCCTCATCCACAAATCTTTCATCCTCGCTCAAATTAATGGGGTAATCGTCGCTTTCTCGGTCCGAATCTCTCTCGCTGCTGGTGTAAACAATGGGGAATTGTGAGGAATCCTTCAACCGGTGACGTCACGCTACTTCCGGTACAGGCAAGGCTTTTTTTTATCAGCGAGCAAAAGTTGCGAACTTTATCGTCGATGTTCTCTACTAAATCCTTTCAGGAAAAATATGGCAATATCGCGAAATGATCAAGTATGACACATAGAATGGATCTGCTATCCCCGTTTAAATTAAAAAAATTCATTTCAGTAGGCCTTTCAAGGTGCTCACAGACTTCGACGTGCTTCAAGCGGAATATCTGTTCCATAGTCTTTTTGATTGATTAAATGAAACTTTTATTAGTAGATTGCACAGTACAGTACATATTCCGTACAATTGACCACTAAATGGTAACACCCGTATAAGTTTTTCAACTTGTTTAAGTCGGGGTCCACGTTAATCAATTCATAGTCGCGGGTACTTCTGCGTTGTAGTTCCTTGTGAAATTTCCACTGACGACGAGGAAGTGGAGCTAGTCTACCTGCCGGTTTTGCAAAGCAGTGAACTAAAGAGACAATCGGTGGAATGTACGGCCATTAAATGCCACAAGAAACGAGGAAGAGGATTATTTTCGGCGAGTAGTGCTCAACCCTACCTAATCTGCAGCCAGTTCGACCATGCAGGCACATCTAACTGTGTTCAAAATTGTCTCAGAGGTGAGACGATGAAAACATTTCATCTATCCAATGGCCTGGTTTAAAGGCCTACTGAAATGATTTTCTTTTATTTAAACCGGAATAGCAGATCCATTCTATGTGTCATACTTGATCATTTCGCGATATTGCCATATTTTTGCTGAAAGGATTTAGTAGAGAAAATCGACGATAAAATTCTCAACTTTTGCTCGCTGATAAAAAAAGCCTTGCCTGTACCGGAAGTAGCGTGACGTCACAGGAGCTAATATTCCTCACAATTCCCCGTTGTTTACAATGGGGCGAGAGAGATTCGGAGCGACAAAGCGACGATTACCCCATTAATTTGAGCGAGCATGAAAGATTCGTAGATGAGGAACGTTACAGTGAAGGACTTGAGAGGCAATGATGGACGTATCTTTTTTCGCTCTGACCGTAACTTAGGTACAAGCTGGCTCATTGGATTCCACACTCTCCTTTTTTTATTGTGGATCACGGATTTGTATTTTAAACCACCTCGGATACTATATCCTCTTGAAAATGAGAGTCGAGAACGCGAAATGGACATTTAAAGTGACTTTTATCCCCACGACAATACATCGGTGACACACTTAGCTACTGAGCTAACGTGATAGCATCGTTCCCAAATGAAGATAGAAACAAAAGAAATAAACCCCTGACTGGAAGGATAGACAGAAGATCAACAATACTATTAAACCATGTACATGTAACTACACGGTTACATCAACAGCCGTGCTCACCTGCGTTCCAGCGATCGACGGCGCGACGAAGGACACCCATCATCGACGAACCTCTGTAGCATGAGCTAACGTGATAGCATCTGTCTCAAATGCAGATAGAAACCAAATAAATAAACCCCTGACTGGAAGGATAGACAGAAGATCAACAATACTATTAAACCATGTACATGTAACTACACGGTTAAAAATTCTCAGCCTGGTAAGGCTTAACAATGCTGTTGCTAATGACGCTAAGGCTAATTTAGCAACTTAGCAACCGGACCTCACAGAACTATGATAAAAACATTAGCGCTCCACCTACGCTAGCCAGCCCTCATCTTCCCATCAACAGCCGTGCTCACCTGCATTCCAGCGATCGACGGCGCGACGAAGGACTTCCTCCGTGGGTTTGGTGGCAAGCATCGGCTAGGCGTAGTAAGTAGTCCTTGTCGTGTTGTTGTAAGTATTGTACTTAGCCGCTAATACACCGATCGATCCCACCTACAACGTTCTTCTTTGCAGCCTCCATTGTTCATTAAACAAATTGCAAAAGATTCACCAACGCAGATGTCCAGAATACTGTGGAATTTTGTCGAATAAAACAAGAGGTTTTTGTATCGGGTCCGATGGGGTCCAACCACTTCCGTGGATTTTGTGACGTCACGCGCATAAATCATATCCAAAGGAGTTTTTCAACCGGAAGTTTAGCGGGAAATTTAAAATTGCACTTTACGAGTTAACCCGGCCGTATTGGCATGTGTTGCAATGTTAAGATTTCATCATTGATATATAAACTATCAGACTGCGTGGTCGCTAGTAGTGGCTTTCAGTAGGCCTTTAAATGTTATGATATACTTTGGTGGGCAGCATGGTGGAACAGGGGTTAGTGCGTGTGTTTCACTATAACAGGGGTCGGCAACCCGCGGCTCCGGAGCCGCATGCGGCTCTTTGACCACTCTGATGCGGCTCAGCTACATACATGCCGACCCCCCCGATTTTCCCAGGAGACTTATGGATCTCAGTGTCTCTCATAGATTACTCCCAGGGAAAAAATAATCCTATTTACACTCTAATTACTAAATAAAGGGCGTGCCCTAATTGCACTGCAGTAATTGTCCTCTATAGCATTTACATACAGCGTGCCAGTCCAGCCACATGTTGCATGTTGTTATTACTTGCACACACAGGAGACAGCAAAGCATACTTACTCATCAGCCACACAGCTTACACTGACGGTAGCCGTATCAAACAACTTTAACATTGTTACGTTACAAATATGCGCCACACTGTGAACCCACACCAAAAAAGAATGAAAAACACATTTCTGGAGAACATCCCACCGTAACACAACATAAACACAACACAACCATTACCCAGAATCCCATGCAGCCCTAACTCTTCCGGTCTACATTATACACCCCCGCTACCACCAAATCCCCCCACACATCAACCCCCCCCCCCCCCCCCCCCCCTCCGTGCGTTGGTTGAGCGGAAGAGTTAGGGCTGCATGGGATTCTGGGTATTGGTACCGTCAGTGTAAGATGTGTGGCTGCTGAGTTAGTACGCCTTGCTGTCACTTACGTGAGCAAGCTGAAATTGCATTCTACGTGTGGTCGAGCAGGTACACTGTTAGGGCAGACTGTAGAGGGCGCCAAATGCTGTGTCATCACGCTCTGATATTCGGGAGTCTCCCGGGAAAAATGAAAGGGTTGGAAAGTATGACGCTATCAAGCGCCATTCAAAACTCGCGGGCTGTACTAACATCAATTTTCCACATTAAAGTGCGTGCCGGTGCGTGTGTCGGAGACCCCTGGTTAACATAGCACAAAGCATTTAAGCTTTGTATGCGGTGTTTTTCATTTTAAATTTTAAAAATTTTTTTGTGGCTCCCATTACTTTCTTTAATTTGTGAAACTTGCCAAAATGGCTCTTTGAGTGGTAAAGGTTGCCGACCCCTGCACTATAAGAAGGTCCTGGGTTCGAGGTCTTTCTGTGTGGAGTTTGCATGTTCTCCCTGGGACTGCGAAGACATGCAACTGGGGATAAGTTGATTGGCAACACTAAAATGGTCCCTAGTGTGTGAATGTGAATGTTGTCTGTCTATCTGTGTTGGCCCTGTGATGAGGTGGCGACTTGTCCAGGGTGTACCCCAGCTCCCGCCAAAGTGCAGCTGGTTGTGTAAATGGTAAATAAAAACAGAATACAATGGTTTGCAAATCCTTTTCAACCTATATTCAATTGAATAGACTTGCGTCCTGTGCTATCTAAGAGAACAAATTCTAACAATGTATTTTGGGTTTACACACATTTGATTATGGCCACATTAGCCTGCAGCAGAATTAAACTGTCATGGGGGATTTGGGCATTGGAATTGGGATGACATGACACTTCCAAAATGTCAACAACTATAAGCCGTCTTACTGAAATAAACAGCCGTAGCAGAGGTAGTTACAACGAGGACATGTTATTATGAGGAAGCTTATGAAGCTTGTTAATAACGTTCCAGGAATGAGTGAGGTGAGGTGTACTAATGTTACCCAGTCCAACTCATTCAAGAGTTGGACTCTCCAAGGCTTCATAAAGGTTGAAGGTTCTCAAGTGTTTTCTTCTCTAAAAGAAACAATCCATTTGCAATACTTCAGAGTTGTGCTTTGCATTGAGTTCAGTTGACCTCTTTGATTTTTTTCCCACTTCATTGAATTGTCCTTACCATTTTAACTGTGGAGCTGTGGACAAGCGGAACTCGGGCAAATGGAGAAGAAATGGAACGATCTTAAACAAATGTAGTGTACATGCAGTCGTGGTCAAAAGTTGACATACACTTGTAAAGAACATAATGTCATGGCTGTCTTGAGTTTCCAGTAATTTCTACAACTCTTATTTTTTTGTGATAGAGTGATTGGAGCACATACTTGTTGGTCACAAAAAAACATTCATGAAGTTTGGTTCTTTTATGAATTTATTATGAAAATGTGAGCAAATGTGCTGGGTCAAAAGTATACATACAGCAATGTTAATATTTGCTTACATGTCCCTTGGCAAGTTTCACTGCAATAAGGCGCTTTTGGTAGCCATCCACAAGCTTCTGACCACTCGTCTTGACAAAAATTGGTGCAGTTCAGCTAAGTGTGTTGGTTTTCTGACATGGACTTGTTTCTTCAGCATTGTCCACATGTTTAAGTCAGGACTTCGGGAAGGCCATTCTAAAACCTTCAATCTAGCCTGATCATACTTGCCAACCTTGAGACCTCCGATTCCGGGGGGTGGGGCGTGGTTAAGAGGGGAGGAGTATATTTACAGCTAGAATTCACCAACTCGAGTATTTCATATATATACACACACTACCGTTCAAAAGTTTGGGGTCACCCAAACAATTTTGTGGAACAGCCTTCATTTCTAAGAACAAGAATAGACTGTCAAGTTTCAGATGAAAGTTCTCTTTTTCTGGCCATTTTGAGCGTTTAACTGACCCCACAAATGTGATGCTCCAGAAACTCAATCTGCTCAAAGGAAGGTCAGTTTTGTAGCTTCTGTAAGGAGCTAAACTGTTTTCAGATGTGTGAACATGATTGCACAAGGGTTTTCTAATCATCAATTAGCCTTCTGAGCCAATGAGCAAACACATTGTACCATTAGAACACTGGAGTGATAGTTGCTGGAAATGGGCCTCTATACACCTATGTAGATATTGCACCAAAAACCAGACATTTGCAGCTAGAATAGTCATTTACCACATTAGCAATGTATAGAGTGTATTTCTTTAAAGTTAAGACTAGTTTAAAGTTATCTTCATTGAAAAGTACAGTGCTTTTCCTTCAAAAATAAGGACATTTCAATGTGACCCCAAACTTTTGAACGGTAGTATATATATATATATATATATATATATATATATATATATATATATATATATATATATATATATATATATATATATATATATATATATATATATATATATATATATATGAAATACTAAATTCTGGCTATATATATTTATTTTATTATACATATAAATAAAAGAAATACTTGAATTTCAGTGTGCCGGAGGCTATCCAGTAGATGGCAGTATTGTCCTGTTTAAGAGTGTCACAACATTGCTGTTTACGGCAGACGAACTGCTTTACGGTAGACGAAAACGTGACTGCTGTTGTTGTGTGTTGTTACCGCGCTGGGAGGACTTTAATGAAACTGCCTAACACTAAAACCCACATAAGGAACCAAGGACTCGCCCTCGATCATTCTACAGTTATAACGTGATTGGGCAGGCACGCTGTTTATATCGTGGGAAAGCGGACGTGAAAACAGACTGTCGCCGCTCAGGTCCGCATGGAGCTGGAGGGGGCGTGGCCTCCAGCTCCGGCTGAATTCCGGGAGTTTATCGGGAGAAAATTTCTTCCGGGAGGTTATCGGGAGAGGCGCTGAATTCCGGGAGTCTCCCGGTAAAACCTGGGAGGGTCGGCAAGTATGAGCCTGATTTACCACTTTTGACGTGTGTTTGGGGTCATTGTCCTGTTGGAACACCCAACTGCGCCCAAGACCCAACCTCCGGGCTGATGATTTTAGTTTGTCCTGAAGAATTTGGACATAATCCTCCTTTTTCATTGTCCCATTTACTCTCTGTAAAGCACCAGTTCCATTGGCAGCAAAACAGGCCCAGAGCATAATACTACCACCACCATGCTTGACGGTAGGCATGGTGTTGTTGGGATTAAAGTCCTCACATTTTCTCCTCCAAACATATTGCTGGGTATTGTGGCCAAACAGCTACATTTTTGTTTCATCCGACCACAGAAGTTTCTTCCAGAAGGTCTTATCTTTATCCATGTGATGTCAGAAACTTGCCAAAGGACATGTAAGCAAATATTAACATTGCTGTATGTATACTTTTGACCCAGCAGATTTGCTCACATTTTCAGTAGACCCATAATAAATTCATAAAAGAACCAAACTTCATGAATGTGACCAACAAGTATGTGCTCCAATCACTCTATCACAAAAAAAATAAGATAAAATGATTGGAAACTCAAGACAGCCATGACATTATGTTCTTTACAAGTGTATGTAAACTTTTGACCACGACTGTACCATCAAGCTGCTGACTGTCAAAATGCATTAAACACGACTTGATGTAAGTTGCGGGGAATAATTGCATTTGTTAAGCGATGCGATGAAATGCGTATAAAGAGTTTATTTGCTGCGCAATAAAGCAGCATAATGGCCCATAAGCAGTCTGCTATGCCTGGGAAAAAGTATCTAGATTATAGAATGACTTGAAAAATAGGAGTTGCCCAAGTGGCTCAGACCCAGTCTTGATTGTGTCTCTACTTCCGCCTGATTGGTTCATTTTAAGTCCGCAGTAATGCGTACTCAGGCTCATTTGGGTTCCGCAGATTTGCTTCTGATCGAACGCCATAATGAAGCGGTTTGCGCGCCCAGTCCCTCTCAGCGTCCGTTCCCTATCAGCTGTTTTATTTCATTCGTCTGCAGAGTTTTACATTTTTAATACATGAGGCTTGAACATTTCTCATCAAGTCCTGTCGTCTTCCTTCTCTACTTCTCACAGTACGCATTCATATATTATTTGGATGCCCATTGAGGTGTCTGCAACTAGGGTTGTACGGTATACCGCTATTAGTATAGTACTGCGATACTTATTCACCATATTCGGTACTATACCGCCTCTAAAAAGAACCGGTCCACCACCTCCCCCGTCGTCGTCACGTTGTGTCATTGCTGGTTTTACGAGCAGAGGAGCATGTTCGGCAGCGCACAATCACGGAGTACTTACAAACAGACACAGTGTGTAGACAGAAAAGGGAGAATGGACGCATTTTGGTTTAAAAACTAACGATAAAGGTGAAGTTATAACACTGAAACGCCCTTTAAGACCTGGCTAGCTACCTAGCGGCTAGCGTCCATCCGCCGTTGGCAGTGTTTTAGCTACTTCTAAATCACTAATCCTCGCCTCCATGGCGACAAATAAAGTAAGTTTCTTACAAGTATCATCCCTGCAGGACGAGGAATAGCTAAACATGCTTCACTACACACCGTAGCTTACCGGCGTCAAAATGTAAACACCTGACATCCACTGTAATGATACCAAGTACAAGAGCGTATCTAGTCGATAGTACTCGTCAGAATAATTGTATCTAAGTTATCACAAAACTTTGTGTTGCCATGAGTTCCCGGCGAGAAGTCAAAAGCTGTCTTTGAACCTACCAAGAAGAAGGCTTGTAAAACTCCACTGTGTAGGATGGAAAGCAACATGGTGTTCTGTTTCTTTCTTCTATTGTAATCCACAGAAAGATTTTTGTCTTGATCCAAGAACTACAAAGCGAAGAGAACGCAGGATCTGCCCAAGTTCCAGGCACCTCTTCTTTGAACTGTTTTACGACCTCTTCTTTGAACTGTTTTGTAATCAGAGGTGATGGCTGTTTACGACCCCCGTCCCTTAGAAACAGCTGTTGCCATGCAATCAGGGAAAGTCCAAATAAAAGAGGAGGCATACAATCTTTCGGCAGAGCGTAGTGACACAGCTCACCGGCGTCACAATGTAAACAAACGCCCTCGGTGGATCTACACCTGACATCCACTGTAATGATACCAGGTACAAGAGCGTATCTAGTCGATAGTACTTGTCAGAATAATTGTATCTAAGTTATCACAAAACTTTGTGTTGCCATGAGTTCCCGGCGAGAAGACAAAAGCTGTCTTTGAACCTACCAAGAAGAAGGCTTGTAAAACTCCACTGTGTAGGATGGAAAGCAACACGGTGTTCTGTTTCTTTCTTCTATTGTAATCCACAGAAAGATTTTGTCTTGACCCTAGAACTACAAAGCAAAGAGAACGCAGGATCTGCCCAAGTTCCAGGCACCTCTTCTTTGAACTGTTTTACGACCTCTTCTTTGAACTGTTTTGTAATCAAAGGCGATGGCTGTTTACGACCCCCGTCCCTTAGAAACAGCTGTTGCCATGCAATCAGGGAAAGTCCAAATAAAAGAGGAGGCGTACAATCTTCCGGCAGAGCGTAGTGACACAGCTCACCGGCGTCACAATGTAAACAAACGCCATCGGTGGATCTACACCTGACATCCACTGTAATGATACCAAGTACAACAGCGTATCTAGTCGATAGTACTCGTCAGAATAATTGTATCTAAGTTATCACAAAACTTTGTGTTGCCATGAGTTCCCGGCGAGAAGTCAAAAGCTGTCTTTGAACCTACCAAGAAGAAGGCTTGTAAAACTCCACTGTGTAGGATGGAAAGCAACATGGTGTTCTGTTTCTTTCTTCTATTGTAATCCACAGAAATATTTTGTCTTGACCCAATAACTACAAAGCGAAGAGAACGCAGGATCTGCCCAAGTTCCAGGCACCTCTTCTTTGAACTGTTTTACGACCTCTTCTTCGAACTGTTTTGTAATCAGAGGCGATGGCTGTTTACGACCCCCGTCCCTTAGAAACAGCTGTTGCCATGCAATCAGGGAAAGTCCAAATAAAAGAGGAGGCGTACAATCTTTCGGCAGAGCTAGTGACACAGCTCACCGGCGTCACAATGTAAACAAACGCCATCAGTGGATCTACACCTGACATCCACTGTAATGATACCAAGTACAAGAGCGTATCTAGTCGATAGTACTCGTCAGAATAATTGTATCTAAGTCATCACAAAACTTTGTGTTGCCATGAGTTCCCGGCGAGAAGTCAAAAGCTGTCTTTGAACCTACCAAGAAGAAGGCTTGTAAAACTCCACTGTGTAGGATGGAAAGCAACACAGTGTTCGGTTTCTTTCTTCTATTGTAATCCACAGAAAGATTGTGTCTTGACCCGAGAACTACAAAGCGAAGAGAACGCAGGATCTGCCCAAGTTCCAGGCACCTCTTCTTTGAACTGTTTTACGACCTCTTTTACGACCTTTTCTTTGAACTGTTTTGTAATCAAAGGCGATGGCTGTTTACGACCCCCGTCCCTTAGAAACAGCTGTTGCCATGCAATCAGGGAAAGTCCAAAAAAAAGAGGAGGCGTACAATCTTTCGGCAGAGCGTAGTGACACTGTACAAGGGTACAGATGTACGCGTTTCTCCTCACTGAGCCAAATTTAATTATGTCCCTGTTTAATTCCTTGCTTCTTGTCTTGTTTAATAGATGTCATCCGTGTTTGAACCTGACAGTACTATGATTATGTCGATATGTTTTGGCATCGCAACATCTTCTTACGGTTTTTTTAAATGTGTATTATGTTTATAAACTAAATATGTCCCTGGACACATGAGGACTTTGAATATGACCAATGTATGATCCTGTAACGACTTGGTATCGGATTGATACGCAAATTTGTGGTATCATCCAAAACTAATGTAAAGTATCCAAACAACAGACGAATAAGTGATTATTACATTTGAACAGAAGTGTAAATAGAACATGTTAAAATAGAAAGTAAGCAAATATTAACAGTAAATGAACAAGTAGATTAATCATTCATTTTCTACCACTTGTCCTTAATAATGTTGACAAAATAATAGAATGGAAAAAGACACAATATGTTACTGCATATGTCAGCAGCTAAATTAGGAGTCTGTTTGTTTACTTACTAATAAAAGACAAGTTGTCTAGTATTTTCACTATTTTATTTAAGGACAAACTTGAAATAAGAAACATATGTTTAATGTACTCTAATATTTTTTGTTAAAATAAAGCCAAAAATGCAATTTTTTGTGGTTCCATTTATTTAGAAAAGGATCGAAAAGTACCGAAAAGTATCGAAATAATTTCAGTACCGGTACCAAAATCTTGGTATCGGGACACACTATCTGCAACTAATCAGCATTAAGAGTTCATCATGTAGTTTGTTATTGCAAACTCCCAACAAAGCTAATCCCTTTGCATTTGTTTGTGGTTCACAGCAAGTTGCCCGGCTGGGCAAGAGCGGTGGTGCCGAAGATTTTCTATGTGACAGAGAAGGCTTGGAACTATTACCCGTACACCATTACAGGTATTGTTTAATAGTTTTAAATTGTGGTAGATACTTGAATTAATTCATCAATCAATCAGACCTCACAAATACGCTACTGAACTCGGTGTGTTCTTGCATTTTCACTTCCCAATGCTTCTGTCCATATTGCGTCAATGTCTTGTTTTGATGGTGATTTTTACCTCGATTATTTTTAAGGTGCTTATGCCAGTGGTGTGCCGTCAGGGCCAGCAAGGCCTTCTCTGCTGGACTAACATAACCAGAAATCATGATCATATTTTTAGGGTCCGCCTGTACCCTGTATAAAGGACTCCCTGTGGGAGTCCTTTATACAGGTACAAAGGAACCTATTGTTATTGTAAGGTTTTATTATTATTATACCGACCCCACAAAAAACTCTAATTTGACCCACTTAACATGCTTCAAAACTCACCAAGTTTGACATACACATCAGGACCTGCGAAAATTGCCATCTAATAAAAAAACCAAACCCCAAAAATCAAAATTGCGCTCTAGCAAAAACAATCTGCCTGTAACTCCCACTAGGAAGGTCGTAGAGACAAGAAACAAAAACCTCTATGTAGGTCTGATTTAGACCTACATTTCATAATTTAACATTCTCGGGCAAAAACCAACAGGAAGTTGGCAATTTCCCCTTCAAGACAAAATTGTACTAAAAACACTCATTTTTGCCTCTTTGAGCTGTAATTTGACCCCCTTAATATACTTCAAAACTCACCAAACTTTTCACACACATCGGGACTGGTGAAAATTGCGATCTAAAAAAAAAAACCGAACCCCAAAACTCAAAATTGCGCTCTAGCGCAATTTTTGAATAAAACAGAGACAAAACTGCTCCTCAGAGGAAAACTCAGACAAAACTGCTTGTAACGTCTTAGAGACATGAAACAAATACCTCTATGTAGGTCTCACCTAGACCTACATTTCATAATTTAACATTCTCGGGCAAAAACCAACAGGAAGTTGGCAATTTCCCCTTCAAGACAAAATTGTACTAAAAACACTCATTTTTGCCTCTTTGAGCTGTAATTTGACCCCCTTAATATACTTCAAAACTCACCAAACTTTTCACACACATCGGGACTGGTGGAAATTGCGATCTAAAAAAAAAACCGAACCCCAAAACTCAAAATTGCGCTCTAGCGCAATTTTTGAATAAAACAGAGACAAAACTGCTCCTCAGAGGAAAACTCAGACAAAACTGCTTGTAACGTCTTAGAGACATGAAACAAATACCTCTATGTAGGTCTCACCTAGACCTACATTTCATAGATTGACATCCTTCAGCAAAAATCAACAGGAAGTTTGCAATCCCTCCTTCAAAACAAAATTTTTGTTAAAACCGGTCACCAAACATCAAACATTATCTCCTCTGAGCGCGTTTGTCGTTTCGGCTTCAAACTACTACAGGAGAGAGATTGAACCCTTCTGATTAAAAGTTGACGACGGCGTTTTGATTCGTGATACCATTTTGATTTTACGAGCCTTCAAAGACCCGCAGCACTAAAGTTGCTCCGCTGCTGTGATTTTACGCGCCTTCAAAGAAAACAACCACTGTGCCGCAACACCTAGGAAAAAAACACAGACACAACTTCCTCTAACTCCAAGTACGAATATCGTAGAGACATGAAACAAAAACCTCTATGTAGGTCTCACACAGGACTACCACTGGACAAAAGTATTTGGACACCTAGGACTAGCACCTGCCAAAATGCGGACCCGACCAACGCTGCTTGCAGCTTTAATTGTATTTGTTTTAGCACAACATAATACATATTGTGTGTACATGTATTTTTTCTAATCAGCCTGACCTAAGCCTAAGGTTTATTTGTTAAATTAATATAATATTTGTGATTAACACATGCTTGTATATCATTTTACAAGGTATTAATCTGTAAGTAGGGTAGATATGTAATTTTGTTGAATATGATCAAAATCAAGAGTGAGATTACTAATTAGGGACCGAATGTTCCTTACCTAGATTTCATACACTGACATCCCTCAGCAAAAATCAACAGGAAGTTTGCAATTCCCCCTTCAAAACAAAAGTTTTAATTAGGGACCGAATGTTCCTTTGGGACAGAGGACCCTATTGTATTTGTAAGGTTTTATTATTATTATACCGCCGCCTCTTTGAGCTGTAATTTGACCCCCTTAACATGCTTCAAAACTCACCATATTTCACACACACATCAGGACTGGCGAAAATTGCAATCTAATCAAAAAACCTAGCCTCAAAACTCAAAATTGCGCTCTAGCGCCCCCTAGAAATAAAACAGACAAAACTGCCTGTACCTCCCACTAGGAATGTCGGAGAGACATGAAACGAAAACCTCTATGTAGGTTTCACTTAGACCTACATTTCATACACTGACATCCTTCAGCAAAAATCAACAGGAAGTTTGCAATTCCCCCTTCAAAACAAAAGTTTTAATTAGGGACCGAATGTTCCTTTGGGACAGAGGACCCTATTGTATTTGTAAGGTTATATTATTATTATTATACCGCCCGCCTCTTTGAGCTGTAATTTGACCCCCTTAACATGCTTCAAAACTCACCATATTTTACAAACACATCAGGACTGGCGAAAATTGCGATCTAATCAAAAAACCTAGCCTCAAAACTCAAAATTGCGCTCTAGCGCCCCCTAGAAATAAAACAGACAAAACTGCCTGTACCTCCCACTAGGAATGTCGGAGAGACATGAAACAAAAACCTCTATGTAGGTCTCACTTAGACCTAGATTTCATACACTGACATCCTTCAGCAAAAATCAACAGGAAGTTGGCAATTCCCCCTTCAAAACAAAAGTTTTGTAAAAATAGTCACTTTTGCCTCTTTGAGCTATAATTTGACCCCCTTAACATGCTTCAAAACTCACCAAACTGGACACACACATCAAGACTGGCAAAAATTGCGATCTAATAAAAAAAAAAACCCAAAACTCAAAATTGCGCTCTAGCGCCCCCTAGAAATAAAACAGACAAAACTGCCTGTACCTCCCACTAGGAATGTCGGAGAGACATGAAACAAAAATCTCTATGTAGGTCTCACTTAGACCTAGATTTCATACACTGACATCCTTCAGCAAAAATCAACAGGAAGTTTGCAATTCCCCCTTCAAAACAAAAGTTTTGTAAAAACAGTCACTTTGGCCAATTTGAGCTATAATTTGACCCCCTTAACATGCTTCAAAACTCACCAAATTGGACACACACATCAGGACTGGGAAAAATTGCGATCTAATAAAAAAAACAACCCCAAAACTCAAAATTGCGCTCTAGCGCCCCCTTAGGAAGAACACACAGACAAAACTGCTCCTAGGAAGAAAACAGACAAAACTGCCTGTAACGTCCAGTAGGAATGTCGTAGAGACATGAAACAAAAACCTCTATGTAGGTCTTACTTAGACCTACATTTCATATCTTGACAACCCTCAGCAAAAATCAACAGGAAGTTTGCAATTCCCCCTTCAAAACAAAAGTTTTGTAAAAACCGGTCACCTTTTTTCAAACATTATCTCCTCTGAGCGCGTTTGTCGTGTCGGCTTCAAACTAGCACAGGAGAGAGATTGAACCCTTCTGATTAAAAGTTGACGAAAGAGTTTTAATTACTGCTCCGGTTTGGATTTTATGTGCCGTCAAAGTCGGTCCCGTCCATCGCTACTTGCAGCTTTAATTCAGTGTTAATATTGGAGTGGTCCCTGGGTCCTTCTGTAGTGGAAAAGTTTGGTCCTGAGGTCAAACAGATTAAGAAGCCCTGCTATGTACAAGGACACTGCAGATGGAAATTAGCCTTTGGCTATAATCTGGCATTTTAACATTTTATATGTTCATTAATGTGTATTAATGTACTATAACAAATGGCGACTTTCTATCAGGAGTTTTAAAATACATCCAATAACAAGTCATTGGTGTGTTTAGTGCAGTGGTTCTTAACCTGGGTTCAATCGAACCCTAGGGGTTCGGTGAGTCAGGCTCAGGGGTTCGGCGGAGGTCAAGACACACCCGACTCATCGTGTAAATAAAAACTTCTCCCTATCGGCGTATTACGGATACGGCAACAGCAGAAGTCAGACTGATTTACAGGTGTGTAATTTGTTGTGAGTTTATGCACTGTGTTGGTTTTGTTCTTTGAACAAGGTGATGTTCATGCACGGTACATTTTGTGCACCAGTAAAAAAACATGGTAACACTTTAGTATGGGGAACATATTCACCATTAATTAGTTGCTTATTGACATGCAAATTAGCAACATATTGGCTCTTAACTAGTCATTATTAAGTACTTATTAATGCCTTATTCGGCATGGCCTTATTATAACCCTAACCCTGGTCCTAACCCTGGTCCTAACCCTCTAACCCAGTTGTTCTTAACCTTGTTGGAGGTAGAACCCCACCAGTTTCATATGCGCATTCACCAAACCCTTCTTTAGTGAAAAATAAAAATAAATTTCAAATTCAAGACAAAGTTATATGTTTTTGGTAACACTTTAGTATGGGGGACATATTCTAAGTAACAAAGACTTTAAATTAAGTCTTTGTTACTTAGAATATGTTCCCCTAGTGTCCAAATAACTCTAAATTGAGTTATTTGGACACTAGGGGAACATATTCTAAGTAACAAAGACTTAATTTAGAGTTATTTGGTTAGGGTTAGGGTTAGAGGGTTCGGGCCAGGGTTAGAGGGTCAGGGTTATAATAAGGCCATGCCGAATAAGGCATTAATAAGTACTTAATAATGACTAGTTAAGAGCCAATATGTTACTAATTTGCATGTTAATAAGCAACTAATTAATGGTGAATATGTTCCCAATACTAAAGTGTTACCATGTTTTATTACTGGTGCACAAAATGAACCGTGCAACAAAACCAACACAGTGCATAAACTCACAACAAATTACACACCTGCAAATCAGTCAGCTGTTGCCGTATCCGTAATACGCCGATAGGGAGAAGTTTTTATTTACACGATGAGTCTGGTGTGTTTTGACCTCCTCCGAACCCCTGAGCCCCACTCACCGAACCCCTAGGGTTCGATCGAACCCAGGTTAAGAACCACTGCTCTAACCCTAACCAAATAACTCTAAATTAAGTCTTTGTTACTTAGAACAGTGGTCCCCAACCACCGGGCCGCGGCCCGGTACCGTTCGGAACGATTGGTACCGGGCCGAGCAAGAAATTAAAAAAAATAAAATAATTTTTTTATTTTTTATTTATTTTTTATTAAATCAACATAAAAAACAATATATACATTATATATCAATATAGATCAATACAGCCTGCAGGGATACAGTCCGTAAGCACACATGATTGTATTTCTTTATGAAAAAAATAAATTAAAAAAATAATTACAACCCCCCCCCCTTCCGGTCCGTGGGATACATTTTCAAGCGTTGACCGGTCCCCAGCTACAACAAGGTTGGGGACCACTGACTTAGAATATGTTCCCCATAATAAAGTGTTACCAAAAACATATGACTTTGTCTCGAATTTGAAAAAAAACATTTTATTTTTCACTAAAGAAGGGTTCGGTGAATGCGCATATGAAACTGGTGGGGTCCGGTACCTCCAACAAGGTTAAGAACCACTGGTTTAGTGGGACAGGCCAAAGTTAAGCTGGAGAAAATGTTTCTGTGCGGCCCGGTAGCAAATGCGTCACGGCCCCGGACCGGTGGTTGGGGACCACTGTTCTAGCGGGCCTTAGGTGTGGTTGCTTTATTAGTATGCTTGAAGGTTCTAAAACCCTTTTATACTTCACTAGGCACACCTCCAAAAGGTGAACTTTCATTACGTGGAACATGGCCGTTACATGGCTGCACACTGATGTGATGTGCACTTCTCATTCCCCGTGTGCATGCAGGTGGAACTGAGGTGTTATTGCAGCTCTAAATGATATTTTTTTTCCTCATCACTCACATTGTTTTTTTTTTTAATGCTTTGTTCTCTTCTCCTTCACACATTCTGTCCATTATGTCCACCCGACCGCTGCTGGGAATGTGATCAGAGTACACGGTGAGCACTTTCCTTTTGTCTACACACAGTTGTATTAATACAAG